>NC_138548.1:110665718-111190200 GCF_964273705.1 Natrix helvetica | reverse complement strand
CAATACATACTTTCAGCATGTTTTATCATTTCATCTCTTTTAGTATTTTTAGGTATTTACGTTCTGTTTTTGGATTTACTATACACTTATAAATAAAAACATCATAAATAAAAGTCTTTAGGAAACTTAAAGTCAATGTTCAAAAATAAGGCACTGCATACAACAGAACGTATTTTAACATTTAGAAAGGATCAACTGTTATAAGAACATGTCAATTTATTTCTCTCATTTCATGTTAGTGGCATCTGTATATGGAGTATTTAAACATCAGCATTCTTGAAAGGTAAGCTCCACTTTTGATTCTGAATATTAAATAAAATATTTGGGACAAATTCAAACCGTTTAAACTAATGTCATCTTTACTAAATTTATAGCTATTTCTCCTAAATGTGAGGCATTAATTAACTTATTTTTTAAAAAAAACTTTCTTGAGACTTATTTCTTCGAGGTATCCTGCCCTTTTAATCTGCTTCCCCCCCTCAATCTGATTCAATCACTGGTGGTTTTATCATTAAGTATCAAAAAGGGGCAGATTATCCCATGAATTAATTAGTACCACATTTACTGCAGAATAAGACAGTGATATATAAGAAAAAAGTATAAACAGTGTTTACCTTAATACTTTTCCTACTGCTTGTAGAACCATTTTGCAACTTATTCCAGTTTTGGGAGTTTGAGAAAGTACAGGTCTTTCACTGCTGTGGTTACAATGATCCCCAACCATGTTCAAGAGAGACAGAAAGAGAAGTGGGGAGAGGAGTGATGTGATGGTGAGAGAGAGAGAAAGAGAACTGGAAGCTGCTAGCACCGATCTCGATAGCTCACCCTCTCTTTCCTATCCTCCTCAAAAAACTAGTCCAACTACATTCAGAGAGTTCACAGCTTGCTTCACTCTAACCCTCCTTCCTTCCTTGCTTCAGCCAATAAGAAAGCAGCAATGGAAACAGGAAAAAAAAAACCACCCTCAGCTAGAAGAGGCAAACAGCTGCTCCTTTTTACAAATTCTTCAGTAAAAGCCAAGCCTGGAAAGTTAATGCCAATAAGGAAGCATCTGAATCGGTTTTTTCAGGCTGGCGCCGGCTGTAAAACAAAACAAGAGAAGTAGTGTGGGGAATAAGCAAGCTTCTTTCAAGCATCCAGTTTGTACTGCAGTTTTATTAGGGACGATGCATGGATAGAGGAGAGGAGGGGACTGCTTTAATTTGTATTAAAAAACAGAGCTTCTCGAACAAGTGAAAACATTTCATGATAAGCAGTTTTCTGTCTCAATCTTTACTCTTCAAAACATCAGCCTTTACCAATTTGTCTTTCATAACTAAGCTCAATCTGATTTTTACCTTAGTAGCTAATGTATTCACCAATCCTTTCCTCCCCCCCCCCCAGTTGCATTGCCGCGCACGCACACACACACACACACACTAAATGTTACCTGCCAAGTGTTCTGGCACTAGAACAGTTCAGTTAAGATTTGGCTGGTGTTAGTCAACAAGCATGCTATTCACTGTTTCTTACATCACTAATGCCTATTAACAGTGATAGACTATAAATACTTGAGGTAATGCATCAAAGAAGATACAGATCAAGCATCATATCTCTGTCTCAAATGCAAAGAGCTGCTTTCGCAGTGAATGGCTAATTTAAAACTTGGAGGTATTTTATAAGTATAGCTCCAATACGGTTTTAATTCATTACCAACAATGTTACATTTAGTGAGAATTTATCTCAGCTCAAACATACGATTAGTAAACAAACACTAGCTAGCCTCATTCATATCCTTATAGTTATGAAACCGGCAAAAGGAGGAGAAAAGTTGTAAATAATAGCGAAGATTGAATAACATTTTCCTTGGAGGAGAAGGAGACCGTCACAGCCCGAAACACAACTCGGGAAACTGGCAGAGGCACTGTGGGCTGGTCCCTCACTGTTTCCAGGGTGGCCCCATGGGCCAGATCTAAGCACTCCATCGGCCACTCTTGAGGTTGACACCCCTGGTTTATAGAATCAAGTTTATGAAAGAGGTTAAATATATTTTTTCCAGGTATACCTCACCTTCCATTGGATATATTTTCTGTAATGTACGTTAAAACAAACCAAAGGAGATAAAACTGCAATTTGTCTTATTATTGTCTTATTTATTAGACTTCAAATTTGTCTAATAAAATTACATACTAGTATACCAGTGGTCCCCAATCTTTCTGGCTTTGCAGACCAGCAGCAGCAGTGTGTGTGGGGTAGTGGTTTTGTATGCACATGCACTGCTTGCACAAATGCAGCTTTCAACGCTTGCTTGCTCGCCCTGGTGCTTTCCCAAGGGGCAGCGGTCCGGCAGCAGACTGCAGACCAGGGGTTGGGAACAAAGCAAATGTCTACACTCTCATTTTCCACTTTCAATCTTATGGTCAAGTGGTCTCATGAGAATCAAATAACATACTGCTAATAAAGATTTCATTTACTGTAGCTTTAATCCTAGAAAATTTTATTTAAATACTTTTACAGCAACTTATTATTTATTTTATTTTATTTATTGAATGTGTTTGCTGTCCATCTCATAACAAAACTACTGCAACCTAGAGCATTAAAGTACTAACAATAAATATCTCTGAAACAATAGAAATCCCAATCAAGATAAAATTATGATTATAAATTAAAATGGGGATGGTGTTGCCTCTTAATTCATCAATTACTTCCAGTGTGAAATTTTCCCATTGGTTCCCCAAAGCTATCTGCGAAATCAGGTCTTCAGGCTCCTGCAGAAGGTAAGAAGGGTGAGAGCCAATCTCACCTCACAAGGTAAGATGTTCCCAAGGGCAGGAACCACAGGAAAGAAGGCGCTTCTCCTAGGGCCTACAGCAGTGATGGCGAACCTATGGCAAGCGTGCCACAAGTGTATCCCTTAAGCCTCCGGAGGGCCTCCGGGGGGTCGGGGGAGGCTCTTTTCGCCCTCTCCAGGCTCCTATAAAGCCCCTGGAGCCTGGGGAGGGCAAAAAAAGCATGAAAAATGGGAGGATCATGCGTTGTGCGCGCATGCGCACTGGGGGGTTGCGCGTTGCATTATGGGTGCGGCACGCCTGCACACGACCCCCCTGTGCTCCCCCCACTTGTGGCACACGAGCCAAAAAAGGTTCGCCATCATTGGCCTACAGCATGCCTCCTCTGCCAACACAGGTGAGATGGGCCAATCCCAGTGGGTGAGATGGTTCCTTAAGTAACCTGAACCCATGCCATGCAGGGGTTTAAAGATAATAACCAACACCTGGAATGAATTGCATCCGGAAGCAGACTGGCAGCCAGCGCAGTGATGTAACATAGATCTTTCTACGGACTCTAATAACTGCCTGTGTCTCCACACTCTGCACCAGTTCAAATTTCCAAATGCTTTTCAAGGATAGGTAAAGCTGGCTATATTTAAGCCAGTAATAGCAAAACACTCTTCACATCTAATGTAAATAAACATTAAAACAAACAATACTGAGAATTTAACTATTCTGTAGATAAACTTGCAATCATTGGAGATTTTTTAAAAATAATCCCTTTGAATGAGAAAACATTTCCAAAACTTAAGTTCCATATTATGAGACTACCAATGGCAATATTTATTTAAAGAAAGTTGGGTATAAATCAAATGAATGAATGAATGAATGAATGAAGTAACCGAGTTCAATCCCTGTCTGTTAACAGAGTTTATCTGAAATATATATTATACACTTTTTTTTTACATACTGTTTGAACCATATGTCCTGAATTTGCCTCACAGCAGTAAACCCCATATTTGTTATTATGCATTCCTTTTGACTTACATACTTCTTTATTCACTCTAACAAAACAATTACTAAGTGAACATGAACATTCAAATACATTGTTAATGTTCAGTCTGATAAACTGTAAATACAGCACAGTCATTTTGCCTCAGTAAAAGGAAATCCTCTGCCTAACAATTATATAGATGCATCTTGTAATGCACGTAAAAAGGAAAGCTTTACAATAAGCTTATAAGCTATTATCAAAAGACAACTGATTGTTATTCTAAGCAACACAAAGCTCTATTAAAACTCTTAAAAATAAGCATTGCTTTATTTATTAGAAAGCATTAATAAAAACACAATACTTTTGAGAATTTATAACATAACTATGATCAACTGTTGCTTAAGTAGCTGTTTGTTTGCCTCTTTCTGGAGTAGTCATTAAAAATACAAAGAATATTAATATCATGAGGCCTCAGAAGAAAGACTTTTCTCTTATTATAACAGCAACAAATGAAATAAGTGTAATATACTACTGTTAAAAATACAATATAGCATTAAGAAATGCAGTTTGCTCAGCTCTAGCTGAAAGGCCATGTAACCTGAATTGCAACCTATATTAAAACACCAAATTGTAACCTATTTATATACCATGTCCTTGCTCAACTTACTTGAATGACTCTATTTCAATAATAATTGTGCTTCTGATACTATCTGAGAATATAACCTAAATATACTAGAATGTATTTTAAAGCCACTAGAAAAAATATTTTCATTTAAATGTCTAGCAAGAGCTTTCAAAGGAAGGAAAGATTAATTGCAGGCTTTCACATGAAAATTACTGGGAGAGTTTTATCTGTGCTGTACCAAGCTATTTGAAGGATGAAGCAAGAACAATTTTTGCAACTTTTTTTTTGTATGCATTAACTCCTAATGATGATTTGCTTTCTGTGTTAAAACTGAATTTCCTAAAAGAAAATTTTCTGAAGTAGTTTTGTAGATGCTTTTAATTTCTTGGTTTCTAATTTTGCTTAATTCCTTAGTGTTCAGTGGCTAAGATGCTGAACTTGTTGATCAAAAAAGTCAGCAGTTCGAATCCCTAGTGCCACGTAACGGAGTGAGCTCCCCGTACTTGTCCCAGCTTCTGCCAACCTAGCAGTTTGAAAGCATGTAAAAATTCAAGTAGAAAAATAGGGACCGCCTTTGGTGGGAAGGTAACAGCACTCCATGCACCTTCGGCATTTAGTCATGCCGTCCACATGACCACAGAGATGTCTTCGGATAGCGCTGGCTCTTTGGATTTGAAACGGAGATGAGCACCACCCCCTAGAGCCAGAAAGGACTAGTACATGTGTGAGGAGAACCTTTACCTTTACCTAACTTACTTTCTTAGTGCTAACTTGCTAAAGATACTTGACTCATGTTATGTGGTTTTTTTTCACAAAATTCTATCTACTTATCACTTCTTAATTTTCCTGTCCCTAACATTTTGAGGTACAACGTAGCTATAAATTCTTTTGAATCATCATTGTTGGTTTATAATCCTTGTTCTATGTATGCATAAAGTAGCATTCTATAGCAATTCTGCAAAGTATTTTGCACTATCTGATATGGAATATTTATATGGAATATTTACTCCATGCCCCCCCCCCCAGGATCTTAATTTTTGCTAGGATCTTGATCTAGCATCTGTCTAAATTATGACACCTAATTTTTAGCACAAGTTTAATTATAGATTGCATTTAGGACGAGTAAAGGCTTGGGGACCAAAACATATGAAATACAGTTGCAGGAACTGGATATGGTTTGCCTAGAGAAGGGAGGGACTAGGGGTGACATGATAGCAGTATTCCAATATTTGAGGGGCTGCCACAAAGAAGGAGTCAACTTATTTTCAAAAGCACCAGAAGGCAAAACAAGAAACAATGGATGGAAACTAATCAAGGAGAGAAACAACCTGGAATTAAGGAGAAATTTCGTAACAGTGAGAACAATTAACCAGTGGAACAGTTTACCTTCATAAATTGTGAATGGTTCATCACTGGAGGGTCTCCTGCTTGAGCAGGGGGATGGACTAGAAGACCTCCAAGGTCTCTTCCAGCTCTATTCTGATTGATTGATTTTCCAAATAAATTCTGAAGTTAAAAATGCTTTATGGCAAAGGAGATTGGGAAATGCTTAGAATTGCAGGGCTCAACTCTCCATTCTGGTATGCAGTAGAGCCTCTTTTTATTATTTTTCCATTCTATTTATCATCCCCTTCCCCTCCAAAAAAATTGTCCTAAAATATCTAGGCATGCTGAGAATACTAAAAATAAGTCTGGGGATTTTTGCCCACCTTCTGACAAATGAAATACAAAAAATACCTTAGTTCAATCACAAAAAACTACTCACTTACCTCTGAAGTCTGTCATGACTATACTTTAACATAACAAGGCTATCAGCTACTTATCCATCATATTTATAATTTAAAGTGCAGAGAAAATTATTTAGATTTCCTTAAAACAGGAGCCATTTCAGATGAGTCAAACATAGTACTTTTATCAGACTTCCGGTTGAGAGCCACGGCGAGCTAAATGTCTACTTTGCAGTAGGGCAGCATTATGACAGAGATAAGTTTTGGCTGCCAAAATTCTCTCCGGATTAGGGAGAGATCTTTAAGATAGCCTGTGTGACTCCTTAAAGCCGTTTCTTGTGAGTAAACTGCAGGAATCATCTTTTTGCAATTTGCTTTTGGATTGAGCAGCTGGGATTTGAGGAAGGCACCATATTTGCTCACAGTCATTAGTGCAGCCATTTTAAAGAACATTAAACTCGACTGAATCTGAATTCTTAATCACTTTTTATTGGTGCTCCCCTCCCCCATTGGTTTACAAAAATTAATACTCTTCAGAATGACGTTATACTGCCCTCACTGGGTGAGTTGCCGTCACCTTTGAGAAATAATGTTTAAATATAATTTTAAAAACTTTTGAAAAATATTGTTTTCTGGATTAATCAACAAAAGGGTACTTAGAATATGGATTTTATTTATTTATTTATTTATTTATTTATATTTGGTGCTTCTAGACCGCCCCCTCTCCCAGAAGGGACTCGGGTTAAACAATTTAACAATGGATTAAGAACTCAAATGGACTTGGAATTACAACTAACTTTTCAGAAAATGTCTTCTCATGAGAAAGTGGCATTGTTTACTTTTTTGCTAGCCAAAATAAGATAATGGGACTTTAAATGTTGGATACTAGAGTTGGGCACTAGGGGGAGTTGGACTGGAGTTGGACACTAGACGGAGCTATAGGATAAGAAAAGAATGGAAGGAAACAATTTAATAGTGAGCTATTTGATGGAAAGCATGAAAAAGATTTTTGACAAATTGTCTTTGAAACTCTTGCAAATGACTGATAAATGGACAGTTAAGGATGCAATGGAAGAAAAATAGGAGGCATTGGATAAGTTTGAAATTAATTTGAATGTGGAAATAAATGTAGAAAGGAAGAATGCCAAAAAAGGATGCATTAGAGTTTCAAATGAAATGGATGAAGCTTTAGTGCCATGTATAGAAGTTGTAAATAAAGGAGATATACAATTATTACACAACAAGGGAGGGGGGAGAGGGGGAGGTTTTTTCCCTACTGAATTTACAAAAGACATCTATGAAAGTTTTGAAAGACTTTGAAGGACTTTTTCAGAACTGATCTCCCCAAAAAGGTCAAATTTCTTTATCAGATTTACAAAACAGATTTGCTAAGGTTTGAAAGATCTTCTGGGGAAGGATAAAAAAGAGTGGCAAGAAATTAAGACGTGGGATTTTATTTGAAGGATTAAGAATTAAGATAGTTAAAAGGATAGGAAGGAATATATAATTGGCTTATTTGATCAAAGTTAAAATTGATAATTACTTCTATCTGACAACCTTTACTGGACTTTTGCTGACATGGAATGAATAATGAGGATTTTGTGTTTAGTTAAGAAATGAGATATGCAGTAAAGAGAGTGTAGATTACAACTTAATAGGTAGAAATAAATTGTATGCATTTGTTGGGATGAAAGGAGGAAGTTATTTTTCTTATTTCTCTACCCCTCCCCCCACTTTTAGATTTTTGTAGTCTGAATAGCCTGAATATTTAATAAAATTGTTTGGAAAACATGGTATATTCATCATAAATTGTGATTTGTATTTCCTCTATTGCATCTCTATTAAATCAAAGAAATTCCAGTGGAAGAATTAGCCTCAGAGGAGCGAAGGCAGAAGCAGATCATGGCATGGAAGACACTGCAATACTCTGTGCTTCCTTGAATTTAGGCTTGGCATTGTTGGAACCATGTTCCACCAAAATTGGTGCCCCGTCCCAAAAAACATTAATGCCCTGCTGCATGGCAGACCACTCCAGCCTCACAAAATCCCACCGTATCACATGGATTCAGGCCATTTGCAAGGAAATTAAAGGTACTTCCAAGACCTGACATATTTAATTGACAAACATCACATCAATAAAAAACCAGGATCCACGAACACTGGCTGACAGTCAAACACCACGATCCCAAATCCTTAATCTCTACCCACACTGACACCAAACAGCACCAGTTTGATTGGAGCAACACAAAAATCATTGGCCATGCTACCACCCACCATACTCATGTGTTCATCAAAGCCTGGCACTCCACAGGCAATTCCATCCACCGACACATTGACCTACAAGCAGCCTACGAGCCTCTCAGAATCCAAATCCACCACACAGCCAACCAGAGACAGCACCAACCCTCAACCAACCCATGCAAGTCCGTCCCTCCCAATGACCTCACCTGATGTAATCACAAGACTCTCTTCCCCATCACAAGACTCTCACTGATGACTCATACCTGACCCATCACAAGACTCTCACTTGTCACACCCACCCCTGAAACTTGTATAAACAGAACACTCTTATTTTGGAGTCTACTTTATTGCCACTACACTAAGTATCTATGAAGAACAGTAGAATGCAATCATTGTTTGGACCATTTTTCTTATGAGAGACTTTCACAATGGATATTCCTTTTTTAAAAAAACTCCCTTTTGTTAGAGAATGGATAAAGTGCATACCTACAGTCAATTAATAAGATTAGCTTGGCATTTGTGTTATTGAAATTATTCTATAAATATATTTTAAAAGGTTCAGACTGATAATATCTTCTAGGGCTTTGCAGAGATCTGGTAAGGGCGAAATATGATTTAGAACACACACACACACACACACCCCTAAGATGTTCTAATTTTAAGAAAGACTAGTTTGGCTGGGATGTTAACTACAGTTTAATGTTATAAAAATAAGCCTCAGCAGGATTAGAGCTTGAACTCTGTCCTGACCACCAACAGTATGGCTAGGAGGTGTCTGTAAATACTCATTTTCACTGTGTTTTAATTGTAGCATTGTAGGTCATGGAAACTTAACTATGTATAATTTTTTAATTATGGGGGAAAATGAGTCACTTTCAAAGCATATTCTATAAATGTGTCTTATTTCAATTACCAGAGTTATAATTAACCACATTGGGAAGAAAAATGGAAGCTAACGAGCCTCAAGACTTTATTTAATACAAGTAAAAGTTTAGCAGTACATCCAAATAACTACACAATTATTATTTATTATGATTAACGTAACTAATATATCAAATTTAAAAAAATCTGATAAGCTTATGAATTCAATACTGATGTGACCAAAAAAGCTATCTACAATGAAAACTGTTATAGATAATATAATGACCCCAGGGGGCAGGACATGTGTTATGTGAAGCAGAAAAAACAAATTTTCTTAAAACAAATGTTATTATTATTATTTTGTTATTGCATGATTTTCATGTGGTGGTGGTGGAGGGAATGACAACCAATGGGTGGTGACCTTAGGCATTGCTAAAGTGACAGCAGCCTCACTGTATAGGCTCCACTATAATTATAGTCAGCACAAGTAATAATGTTCAATAGATTTGTTGTTAGGGATTTCAGATTTGGTATATTTGGTTTCACGAATAGATTTACATCAGCATTTAAAAGATCTGAAGTCTGATTAGTCTTGAATTAGGAATCTTCAATACGTATTCTGCCTTTTAAAACTAGCAGTTACGGGAATCATCCTGAAACAAGTGAAAATTCAATTATAGTTCTTTCAGCTTTTTTCAATTTTGAAAAATCATTTTAAAATAAATGTATCTTAAATATGATTCTGTAATAAGCGAATATGAATCTTGCTTGATAGAGGTTATTGAACACAAGCTCTGTTAATTTCAAGTGATAATAAAGAATCACATATAATCATTGTAAATAAAATTAAAATTTCAAAAGGAAAAAGTTGATTTACAGAGGCTGGGTAGCAGTGCTTTGGACCATTAATTATGAAGTTCTATTAACTATCACCTTTAAGGCCCCAAATAAAAGCCAGCTATACTACTCATGCCCCTGAATATGTGCCAAGATGGTAGAAAATAAATTCTCATATAATCACAACCAAAGAGCTTAATACCAAGTCAGTAATTATTAAATAAGTTAATTATCAAAACCCAAGACTGGTACAAACCATTATTCCTGACCAAAAGAGAGTGGCTTCAAGCCAATAGCAAAAAAATATAGAAATAGTTCTTACTCAATGGTAATTTTGCATGTTAACCAGGTTGGATTTATTATGTTGGAAAAGGTTAGAAATATGTTATCCAACAGACTATATGTTATCTTCATAATCAGTAACATTAATTTTTGTTTTCCATCTCAAAAACAATTGATGCCATTTTATTATAGGGTGTTTTCAATCAATGGAATTTCCTTAATCAAGGATGAACACTGGAAAATAAAAAAGACATAACTGTCCAAGCCAGAAAAAGTCATATATATATATGGCAAAACCACACTGAGTCAGCGATGCAGGCACAGCAGGATAAAGTCAGAAGGTAGATTAATTCTAAATTGCAAAGCTAATGTGTTTGGGGGTTCTCAAAGAAAACTTAAATGTTCTCCTCATCCTATTCAGAATTACAAATTCTAATTCAAGAGCATAGTTATAATCTGGTAAAAAGATGAAAAGGAAGAGCTAGATTCTCCATCCTACCCCAAAATCATTCTATGATAAGAAAGTAAGTGCTTACCGTATTTTTTGGAATATAAGATGCACCTTTTTTCCTCAAAAAAGAGGCTGAAAATCTGGGTGCGTCTTATACATTGAATACAGCATTTTTTGCCTCCTGAAGCCCCACCCATTTCACCAAAATGGCCATGCATAGCCTTATGGAGGCTTTCAGAGAGCTCCTGGGGGCTGGGGAGGGCAGAAATGAGCAAAAAATGGGCCAGCTTATGGAAGACTCTGGTGGGATTCTCTGGCCCACAACCATAGAGTGCACTCCCAAAGCAGCCGCTGCCGGAAGACTCATCAGCCGATCTCCGGAGTTTGGAAGCTGGAGAAGAAGTTATGCTCGGAGCCAGGCGGTGGCAGCGGTGCCCTGGCCCTGCAGGGAGAGCTGGGCCAGGGCATGGTGAGGCTGGGAGGCACACGAGCTGGGGGCAGAACAGGTGCTCGCACAACCCCCTTCTCCAACCGGGCAGAGCGCCATGTATTGACCTAGAGGTATCCCGAATGTGCCAAGCCATGGGAGCTGGGGGGCGGGCAGAGCGCCCTAGGTCAGTGAATGGTGCTCTGCCCGGCTGGAAAGGGAGGTTGCCAGGGGGCTGCTCATGAATGTGGTCACCTCATGGGAGCTGTGTTACACACAGCCGTTTGCCCCTGATTCTGTGCCCGCCTCTTTGGGAGCCCGCTCGCAAGGGAGCAGCCACCCGGCAACCCCAAAATAATAAGCCCCCCACAATAATAAGGCCCAAGTCTTGGAAAATAAGATCCTGTCTTAATTTCAGGGAAACACGGTATTATAATGTGTGCAATCAGGATTCTAAATTGTGTGGAAAATGTCTATTAGCAAAATAGGTCCTGCTCCAATGCAAGGAATTTATTTTAATTAATTAATTTTTAGTTAATTTCAAATTAACTAAAGATTCTGTACTGAATTTCCAACAAGGTACATGAAATTATATTATGTTGAGACCCTTTTGCAGAATTATGTATCATGCATATAATCATAGGTACAGTAATTGCACAATCAATTAGTCATACTGTCACAATAATGTAGATCAGATCATGCGATTGATTCTGCTAAAACTAATTACTGGACTTTCTAATATGCAATTTCATCTTTGAATATGGCTCATTAAGTACACATCAGAACAGATAAATTTACCAATACGTTTATCTCAAACCATATAACATTAGTTTGTGGCATCACAGTCTACAAGAATCTTCTAATGTCCCCTCCAAAATCAGAAGCAGTGGCAAACCGATAGCTGAACCACATAGTTAAGACTGCTATAAAACTTCACCATGAAAAACAAAATCCAGAAATAAAAATTTGCTAGGTAAGCAAATAAGGGATGCTGCATTTATGAAGATGAAACTAATGTGGGCACTGGCATAATGATAGAGTTACTCCTTTCTTGTCTAGTGCCATCACTATTTGCAACTGATCAGTTCAGCTATTTAATTCTGCATTTTTTTTAGTAGCATGTAACATGTCAGTTGTGGGAGTGGCAGTGAGTGATTAAGCAAATGGGAGAGGCTCAGAAGATTAATAATAAGGAGATATATTGTTGGGTAGCCCTGGATTCATGAGGAATATCAGCAACACTGTATGATAGAGCTTTAGTTTAAGGAACATGATATTGACCCAAAACTCTGGATGGAGAAGGACCTAAAAATGAATCCCAAAAATTTACAGATACTGTTTGTCATCGGTTAAGTATACCACTACACAAATTAATTATCACAATCTTTACTTGTTAAAAGACATCTGCAGAACACACAACACCTGAGGTTTAACCGTAGAGCTGCATTCTGCATGGCATCAAGGACAAGGAGAAAGTGGGACCTGTAACTCATATTTTACCTTTTGAAGATGTAAAAGGCTGACAAGACAACTTACAGTTACAAACTCTAAACTTCCATTTATTGCTCCTAGCAGAATTTACTCTCTTAAAACTGCACAGTAGAGCATTCATTTTCTTTTAGTAAAGGAGAATAACACCTGAAAGTTTTTGAATTTAAGAAATCTTTGGGCTAGAATTTAATAACTATATTTAATGTTTTCAACTTTTTTTTTAGCTGAGTGGGATACAAGTGATGTGGAGTCTGCCTCTCCATGGCTAATAAATCTTTTATTTCTGACATCTGCACTAAAACCTCTTAAAACAAACTATTCGTGGTAATTTTACCCTGCTTCCCAGCAGAAAATGCCGTAGATTGACCATTGGCTTACCTGAAGGGTCCTTTTCTGTACACTGTGGGAGAGTCCAAGCAACGGGTTAAATTAGTCTGGTTGCCCTAGGACTGAGGAATCTTTTTCCTTGGCCACGCCTCCTGGTGTTGCTTGGCCTCAGAATTTTGACAAGGTCTGGAATCCGTGAAGTCTGGAAGCGTGATGAAGCAGTAAAGGAAAGTCCAAGTTGACATTACGGTCACGAATCCCTGGACGGAAGAACCAGGGTGGTTTGGACTCTCCCGCAGTTCACAGAAAAGGACCCTTCAGGTAAGCCAATGGTCATTGTCCTCTGCACTGCTTGGAGAGTCCAAGCAACGGGACATACCCAAGTCATGGAAACAATCCCCTGGAGAACCCGCCTGCTGAATGAAGTTTCGGCCGATGCATACATGTACAATTTATAGTTCCTGACAAAGGGCGATAGTGAAGACCACGTAGCCGCTCTGCAGATGTCGTCAATGGTAGCCTGGGTAGCCCAGGCCGCGGTGGTGGCAGGGTTCCTTGTGGAATGAGCAGTTGGAGGCACCCTTAAGGAAACAGCGAACCATTGGTATTTTGCTGAGAATTCGCCATGGAGTAGACATTGACAGGCTGACAAGGTCGGTGTACCAGGACTTCCAAGGCCAGTAAGGTGCGATAAGGAGTACCTCCGCCCCCGCCTTAATGGCCCAGGCTGCTGCCTGATGAGTCTTGTGGCAGGCCTTCTCTGCTTTTTTGGAGCTGATGACCAGCAGGTATTGAAGAATCTGGAAAAGTCTGTGAAAAGATGCCAGAAGGAGAAAGCCGGGGCTCTGAAAATGAGTCCAATGAAAATCCAGCCACTCAAACAGGAGGTTAAGGCGGAAAAGGCTGAGGTTGCAAGACCAGGCAGATAAGTCAGGGAGAATCAATGGAAGTAGATGAGCAGCCCTCCCTGTGTCGGTGTATGACCACCAGGTGGCCAAGACACCAGCACCACTTGGGGAGACATTGTGGCTGGCAGTGACCCAGCCGGAGATCTGAAACAGGGCCAGCTGACCACCCTGCGGCTATCTGCTGAAGTGTGGCTGAGAGGTAAAAGCCAGTTGAAAAAGACGCGAAAATAAGTCTCTCCAAAATGGCCACCACTCTGGTGCGAGGGTGAAGGAGGAGGAAGAGAAGATGGTGGCTGCGCATTTAAAAGCGGCCGCACACCTCTCCGCGGCAGGCTGCACCTTCCCAAAAGCAAGAAATCCAGAAAAAAACAACAAAGAAAATCGCCGGCAGCTGCCGGGAGCCTTGCTCCCTGCCGCACTTTAAAGCTGATTTGGCAGCTCTCCGCTGCCATCCAAAGATGGCGTGGCAAGCGGAGCACCCTCCACCACCACGCCTACCTCCGAGTCTCAAGGAGAAGAGCCAACGACGGAGAAAAGATAGGAGTGACGAAGAAGAAAATAAATCTAAATAGCCTACACTAAGTAGGGAGTAAAAAGTACAATTAAAGCCAAAACAAGGAAAAAGAAAACGAGGAATAAGTAGTAGGAGAGTCTAGGCTAAATTAAGCTGGAGCTCACAAAAACAGTTCCTGAATGAGCAGAGGCCAAGCCACATCAGGAGCTGTGGCCAAGGAAAAAAATTCCTCAGTCCTAGGGCAACCAGACTGATTTAACCCGTTGCTTGGACTTTCCAAGCAGTGCGCAGGAAAACTGGCTTACTAATATCCATAATTAGACAAGCATTATATTTAGGCTTATAGTTCAAAAATGAAACTTGAGAGGAAAGGAGACAAGTATAGGCAAACATTCTCAAAGTTATACATTCCGATATATTTTTAGAAACCTTTTAAAACTCATTTAAATTCTTTAAAAAAAACTTTTGGTTTCTTCATCTTCTCCTATTTAGTGTTTAAATTCTTTCAAATTAAATGAACAACAGAAGGACACAGAATACTCTAGGGGCCAAGGCTCTGGCATGGAAGGTGAACAAAATTGTGCCCTTCCACTTTTAGACAAGCTTCGCTGACCCTGATGGAGTGTCACTACACAAGTGCAAAACCGTGTATCCGGCTCCTTGAAAATAAAACAAATTGCCAGCTGAATTTGGGAGGGAATCACTTTAAATGCTGACAGCTAGCCAAGAGCTTGCTGGAAGCAATGTTTTTGATTTGCCTCTTATTGCCTTCAACCCAGAAACCTCTCTCTTTGCTTCTAACACCACTCGTTTTGCACCCGATCACTTCAGATCCAGTATTATTATACCTTTGGAATTGAATTTATGTGCTTACAACTTCTCCCGACCGCCATACGCTTTTCTCTCCAGTTCCTTCTCTGAGTCTGGCCTAACTATAAGGGACTACAGTCATTTTATGCAGGTATTTTCATTAGGATTTCCTCAATTGTTCATCTAGGATTTCATAACCCAAGTTTGACTGTAACCTGTAAACAAAGTGGTTATTTTTTTTTTAGCTTGCATTTTTAACGGCTGAATTTTGCTTTCACTTCCTTCTTACTTTTGAAACCTAAAGTATACAGTTAAGATCAAGATCACACAAACAGGAAATGCACGTCATTAAGATTTTCACTCCTCCCGGAGCATATTTGTTCCCAAATGCCACCAATTAAAGATTATGGATTGAAATGGCACAAGTAAGCATTTCATGCTACAACTACTGCTACATCACAATCCTATGTTCTATCAGACAAGGAAATAATGCATACCCTGAAGCATTACTTACACTGTTGCATAATTGCTCATGTTTTTCAGCTACATGGTAAGCTGTACAGATAAAATGATATAGCAAACAGCTACTTATTTTTTCTTAAAATTTCTTAGACCAAAAGGATGAATCAATTATTATTGTGCATCTTCTATGACAGAAAGGAGGGGAGGGGAAATCAAATGATTTTAGTAGGAAAGTAAGATGACAGAACTATTTTCTTTTCCAGATAAGGTAACTTGTAGTCTATTTTAAAAGAAAAGTGGCACAAAATGAAAAATGGTACACCAAAATCATATTTTTACAGGTTTGTATACCACTGTATCAGTTTCCATCGTCTTTTCTCAGACTTTCCTGAACAGACTTTTGTTTCACACCTCTATTAACCCACTTAAAATGAGACACTAAGTGCAAAATTAATTAACTATAAATAATGTTTTATAAATAATGTTGTTATGAGGACCTGCTTTATATGGACAAACTACAGCTTAAAAGTTTAAACTGAACAAAAAGAAATATTTTCCTTGGTATGGTTTCCATTAAATAATGCTATGAGGGCACCTGCTAGTCTTAATTAGAAACAAATTAATCTTCTTACCAGTATTCCTTAAGTAACAATTTTGTTAAGAGCCTCACAGCATACATGGGTTAAAAAAATTCAAAATAATCAAAGCAGTGTTTCATGTAAGAGGAGGAGCAGCAGAACCTGGGAGATGAATTAAAAGAGGAATTAGCCTAAAATCCCTAGGTAGCCATAAGTGAACTAAATCCAGCCTCCCTTGAGTTCCATTGACTCTTATTTAAATCCAAGCAGGTGCTAACCATTAGTTGAGAAGATTCCTGTGCATAGGCATGAATAGCAATAAATCAGTTTAACTGGACCTTATATGTGGATCTAATCTTTTGCACCTGACACTCTAGTTCTTAAAGCACAATAAAGTTTTGTGGAAAATATGGAACAGTGATGCTGATGGCGAGAATCTGAGCATCCTGTCCTTAACTTTATATTAAAGATAACAGAAGAGATGAGAATTTCATACCTAGATTTCATTTTGCATCTAGCCCAAGACCAAGAATCTCATTACTGTGGGGTTCTTGATATTCCCTGAGCTTGATTGTTTCCTTGCAGACATTTCATTACCTAACTATGTAATATCATCAGTGCTAGAAGAGAGTGGGATTTGTTCTCTTGGGCTTGCCCTGTCAGTGTTGTGGGGCGAGTTCTTGGTGATTGTTTGATTAGACTGTTATTTATTGTTAGCTTCTTTGTCTTAGTTAATAGTTCCTTGGTTGGAGTATTGTTTACTTCTTGATTGTTGGTCTATCGTATTATTAATCTTTGTGTTCATCCCTACTTATCTGTGTGTTGATTGATAGTGAGGTGGTGTTTAGGTCTTTTTGTTCCATTTTTGGTTGTTTTTTTAATGGTATATAGATGTTGTTTATCTCTATGAGCCCATTGCTGGCTGATTTGTCTGACTCCCGCGCTTCCAAGAATTCTTTAGCATTTTTGGACTTGGCTTGGCCTACAAATTTTCCCAAGGGACCACATGAGAAACTGGGATTGTCGTCTCATCACCACACACATTCCCCGATGCTGCCATTGCCCCATACCCCTCCTGGGATGGCTACACTGACACCCCAATACTGATGCTCTATGCCCAATGCTCCTACCGCCCTGCCCTCTTGCTGCCACTATAAGCTGGGCTGAGACCTCCGGCAGACCAGATGTGGCCCATAGACAGTAAAATGCTCAGATCTGGTCTAGGATGCTCAGAGATTCCCAGTAGAAACTATGGTAAAGTCTGCCCATGCGTTGTGAAATTAAGGAATTTTCATCATGTCTTCTATTGTTATTTGGTGTTCATGGATGTGCTCTGCTACTCTTCTCCCTGTTTTTCCTACGCAGTAGCTGTTACAGTATGTTGTAGATGATTCCTGTTGCTGGAGCTGATGGGGATTTTGGTTACTTAGGATGTTTTGGAGATCTTTAAATTGGTTTTGTGCCATATGATTTCATCCACTGGTGGTTTCTGAGATGTTTTTGATGTATAGCAGTGTTATCCTTTTCACAGCTTGTATTAGTTGCGCTGTATTGGGTTGCGTGGTTAGGCACCTTTTGATAAAGTTGTGCGCTTTGTTGGAAGAAGGTATATGGATGATTTTTCTGATGTTCTCGGTTGCTGCAGAGTGTTTGAACTCATCTAAACAGTGTTCTTAAGAGTACTACACACTAGATCAAAGTATTAAAATTCCTATCAAGTTTTTCACAACAGATAAAGTGATAAGATAAGCCATTATCACAATTCACAGAAGCATAATATGCAACCATTCCCGATGTATGGATTCCTATTTCAATACACACCCAGAAAAATACACACCCAGAGGGGACACCAACTCTCCTGCCTGACATATATTTAAGCCCTTTCAATCATAACTAAACTTTCATCTTCACTTTCATCTTCACATTCCTGAAAGTGTCCGTCAACTCCATGAGATCACACCATTTCATTCAGATCTATTACATTTTTGTTGTTTTTCCATACTTAAAATAGTCCATACATTTCTTTGCTTCATTTGGTAATCACGTTCTTTACTATTTTCTTCTCTTTCATTCTAAGATGCAATCTTCTACCTACCATGGATATGGTATGGACCCATATATTTAAAAATCTGCCACTCACTAGTATGGGTCAGTTAAAGCTTTCACATATTGATTTTCAGTAAAGAAAGAGAAGTTGCAGTCTCAAACATGCCCTTGCCATATGCATTATGCAGCCTTCCTGCTAAAGGTAAGAACAGTTTTGGCATATTTTGGCCAGTATGCCAAAAATGCAACCAAATCTCAGTTTTATTCCAAGCATCGTATCCTATCCGATTTCCAGCTTAGAAATTAAATGTTGCCCACATCCCATCAACCAGAAGTTGCATGCAATATTTAAAGACTCAAACATGATGCTTGAAAGTCAATATAGTCAGTAATTCTTGACCAAAGTCAATGTATATAGAATTTTGATGATTAATAACATTGCATGAAAAGCTGTTGAGAAGAGCTAGATGGGGGTTACATTAGAAATGAATTAATATCAAAATATAGCCCAGTAGTCAACATTAATCAATTTGCAAAATATGAATGGAATATTATATGGCAACCTGTTAATGAACACAGAAATACTTCATTTTAAAGTTAAAATATTATTTTGGATACTTATTTTCCGACACATGCAAAAAAATATTTACCTATATAAATGTAAGTTACAATGCAGTACGTAACAGTTTGCATGTTAATGTCTCATAATTCAACATTTCTGGTCTATTTATACTATTTTACTGTGTTTATAATAATTGTTTCTCTGAGAAACCAAGAAAAAGATGTTTCTGAAATCTCAAGTAACATGATTTAAGTACATACACTAAACCGAAAAATGTAAGCCTTGCATAAAAGTCAAACCTCCTTCAACTATACAGATTTCCTGGTGTTCTTCCACATGCAAGATTTAATGTGATTCAGCTATAGTGTGCTCTTGCACAACTCTGAACTCATCCCAAACCTATCATAAACAAATTATGTAATGATGCAAAATTATTTTCTACCAAAGTCAGTGTCTTTCTATAAATCAGAAGCAAGAATGGTCTTATTCATGTACAATAGCAAGGATATAAAGTATCCAAAGAAGCTTGTGCAAAAATAAAATCCTTAGACATAACTTGTTTTTAAATCCAAGGCAGTATTGATTATAAATAAAGCACACATAAGCAAACATCATGTTGAGGAAAGTTTCCCCATACATTCAAAACAATTTTACTATTTCCTATTATTTTAGTAGATGGAAAATAAGAAATAGTTGATAGATATTCTTATCTTTTCTTACCTGTTCAGTGTATAAGACCCATTCTTCTTAAGTCTCATGTTTGCAAATAGAATTTTTTTTGGGGGAAATCAGAATAGAATGATGTTTGTCCGAGTTTAATAAGAACAAAAGCACCTGTTTGTTAGAAAAGCATTTGTTGGTCAGAGAATCTCTTTCCTGTTTCACAGTCATCAGTGGGAAAATCAGAAACCGCCAATTACTAGGACGGAAATCATTACAGTCAAAATAAGAGCCTGAGGATGTAAAATCGTCCACCCTCTTTATGAGCAACACTACTCAAAATTTAACAAAAACTATTTGAATCTGGCAGTTGAAGCAAAGGGGACAGTGGAGAGAAGAAAGTGGCAACCCCACACATGTTTTCAAAGATAAGTCTGCAAAAGTTGAAGAGTCAAGTTGGATGGGCTTTGCCTTCCTCTTTTAATTAAGTTTGCAAGCAGCTCCGGTGATTCCCTGTTCCTCTCACTCCTGCTTGACTTATTACTCAAATATTCATGACTGCCTTAGGAGAACAAGAAAAATGACAAACAAAAGCAAGAGAACTGGTTTCCATATTCTTTCATGTCATAAAGATTACGCAGACGACAATTGAACAGAAAAGTAGGTGAAACAGACAGTTATAATAATGTCAGCAGATTTGACTGCTGCTTAGCTAATTTAACACAAAATGTACAGTATGTTATTCTTAAACAAAAGCCTAGTGGTGGAAGGAGGGGCAGAAGCTTCCACGGGCTCAGCCCACACCAAGCTGCCTTCAATAAATCACATTGTCTCTGATTAAGTTGCTTTGCTTCCCTTCCTGTACAGCTCTTTGGCTCCCTGACTGCTGAACATTATATAGTCGATCCATGAAGTTTCTGTAATACATAGCCAGTAATTATGCTTCATGTGGAACTTGAACATAAGTAGCAAGATACAACCCAGATTGGAGACTGGCAGTCTAAAAACAGACATGCACATATAATCAACATTTAGATGTCACCAACATCTCATCAGAAAAACCTTTTCCAAATATAATTTACTAAGTGAATTGGCAAGCAAGAACAGAAGTGGTACAGCTTCTAATATGACTACAACTGAACCATTTTAAAAATAAAATATTAAATTACATACCTACAATTTAGGCAGATCAAACAAAAATTAAACTGAGAAATCCTTTATACTCAAACAATGAAACAATTTAGATTTGGCAGATCAAAATTTAGAGTTCAGGGCATTAAATTACCATTTATCTGAACATACTTGAGGACACACAGAAGATAAAATGTGAAATGGGACAATTTTCCTCATAGGTTGGTGTCATTTTCAGGGATTACTTGTAAAATTATTCAGAAATAACTAATCAAACGAGAAGGGGCACAAATTGCTAAGACTGGGCAAGAGAAATATAAATTAGAACTGTACTACATACACCTTAAAAGTCTTTTGAATAGGAGAAAATGAAATATAAAATGAGTGAAAGGCTGTTTTAGTTTACAAATTGAATTACAGACAGGATGGGCCTCCACAGATATGATGTTCTTCCCACTTCCGAACAGGGAAAATGTTAACTATAAATTTGTTTGCTGTAAAGTGTGGATAAAGATTAAGGAAATAACCAGTATCTTAGTAATAGGTTACAATTCATTTGGAATAACCCATTTTAAAGCTTACACTGGAAAATATATTTATCTGTGACTTTCATTATTCATTATTATCTATATAAATAAAAATGTAATGTTTGTTCAAAATCTCAAATCTCCGAAAGTTCTTCACCGATTGCTTTGACATTCGACTACACGCATGTTTTTATATACGTATATTATATAGATGTCACACCTGTGACAGGTAAAAACATGCTTTTTTGTAAAAACATGCTTTTTTGAAAACCAGCGCCAACTGCTGGACGTAAAAGCAACACATGTTATACCATAGCATTCATTTCTTGAGTATAGTATAGTATATTTGGAACAGTTCGACCTCTCTCCAGCTCGTCCTGACGGTCCCTTTATATGTGTGGCTGGGCTGTGGCTGCACCCTTTCCCCTTTCCGCCCCTCCTCCGACGAGCTTCGCCATTTCCACCAAGGGGAGCCGAAGCCTTTTGGCCTCCCCCTCCCCTCTCTCTCCCCCCCTCGGCGGCGGTGTCAGCCTGAGGCGCAGTGGGGCTGAGGTGGCCGCTGGTTGCCCCGTGAGGTGGCGACTGCAGCAGCGATGGTGTCTCTGGATAGGGCTGCGGCCAGGGGGGCTGCCTCGCGTCTGCATCACCGGGGGGTGGCTCCTTCCTCCTCCTCCTCCTCTTCCTGCTCCTTAGGGGACATCGGCCGCCTCCTCTCACCACCACTGCTGAGGGAAGCCGGGTCGGGGGCACCGGCCTTCACCTCCTCCTCAGCTCAGTCAGGTCAGGGCCTATGAGAGCGTCCTCTGTGGCGGCTCTTGCAGGGGCCACCGTGGCTCACTTCCATGCAGGGGCCACCTCTGTCAGGGGACTTGCACTTTCTCTTTTCTTTCTTTTCCATTTAACCAGACTGGGCCACAGCAACGCATGGCCGGGTACAGCCAGTATATATATATAATACCAGTTAAAGCCATCAAAGTATATAGAACATGATTCCCAAAACATGCACACACAATTTAAGACTTGAGCATGTATTGGCTGTGGTCCTAGAGGGTGGGACATGATAGCAGTATTCCAATATTTGAGAGGCTGCCACAAAGAGGAGGGGATCAATTTATTTTCCAAAGCACCAGAGGGCAGAACAAGAAACAATGGATGGAAACTAATCAAGGAAAGAGGGGAAACCTGGTATTGAGGAAAAAATTCCTAAGAATGAGGACAATTAACTAGGGACACAGCTTGCCTTCAGAAGTTGTGGATGCTTCATCACTGGAGATTTTTAAGAAGGGACTGGACAGTCACTTGTCTGAAATGGTATAGGATCTCCTGCTTGAGCAGGGGGTTGGACTAGAAGACCTCCAAGGTTCCTTCCACTCAATTCTGATTCTAAAAAGAGCTGGCAAAACATGCAGAAGAGGATTTTCAAAAAAGAAAGTGCAGTGTAAACTATCCCTACCATTTTGACCGATTGTTTGATCCAAACCATTTTTAACTGAGCATCAAAAGAATCTAAAGAAATGCAAATTACACAAAATGTGTTTGCGATGCCTTAAGAGTTCCAAAGCAGGAAAAATTTAAATACATGTACATGGATGTACTACTTTCATTCTACATCAATGCCAGAACTAGCTTAGAAGCATTAGTCAGGAGGCAAAGACTGTATCTGTAACCTGAGGCACTCCACTTAAAAGGTTTGTTGACCCTAAAAGCCGTTTGAAGCAATAGTGGAGAAAAATATTTCTATTAGAAGAGTAATGCTCAATCCTTGGATTTACTTTTTACAAATATTTCTTTAGAGGGCCACTCTTATATAAAGTATATGTAATCGCATCGAGTCTCTAGTAATATACCTTACTGTACATCTTCAATATATGAAAGATTGATATCTTGGCGTTCAAGGACTCTCATACTACGAACTTTCCATGTTGTTTTAAGTTTTGGGGAGCAATAGTGTTATCCCTCCCAAAACAGCTTACACAGTCATACCTAAAATATTATTTAGTGAGGCACTTGACATTATTTATACATCACCCAGAGACCCTCTGTGAGGAAAATCGGCAGTTTCAAAATTTGATAAAAAGTAATACACATTACTCGTAATATACAATTCAATGAATTTAAATGTTAAAATATAAATTACCTTAATAACATCACAGATTGAAGCATCCTTTGAAACAGTTCTATTTTGACTACCTTCCTTAACATCATTAAGGGTGCATTTTCAATTTTTAAGGGGAGGTTATTCCAGAAGTATAGAGTACTTATTGAAAAATATTTTTATAGCTCCCCCTCCCTAAAACTTACTAGGTCGGTTATTTGTTAGAAAAAAGACATTCAAGCTTTAGTGTTACAAAAACATCTGAAATCAAACATCTTTAAGGATTATTTTCTCTCTACTTTTGAAGTGAAATAGCTGGGTGTATGTTATCAAATTGAAACCCAGTATAAGCAGGGTGTGTATGTCTTTATATACTTTACAATACAATACAATACAATACAATAGTAGAGTTGGAAGGGACCTTGGAGGTCTTCTAGTCCAACCCCCTGCCTAGGCAGGAAACCCTATACCGTTTCAGACAAATAGCTATCCAACATCTTCTTAAAGACTTCCAGTGTTGGGGCATTCACAACTTCTGGAGGCAAGCTGTTCCACTGATTAATTGTTCTCACTGTCAGGAAATTTCTCCTCAGTTCTAAGTTGCTTCTCTCCTTGATTAGTTTCCACCCATTGCTGGGTGCTTTTATACTGCCCATTGCTGGGTGCTTTTATACTGCCCTTTGCTTTTTCTCACTTTTTATGTTAATGTCACATTTTAAAACCAAGCTTCTACGTCTAATTTTGCATATCAAAAGTCAGGTTCTTAAATTATACAATACAATATAATAGCAGACTTGGAAGGAACCTTGGAGGTCCTCTAGTCCAACCCCCTGCCTAGGCAGGAAACCCTATACCGTTTCAGGCAAATGGCTATCCAACATCTTCTTAAAGACTTCCAGTGACTTCCAGTGTTGGGGCATTCACAACTTCTGGAGGCAAGCTGTTCCACTGATTAATTGTTCTAACTGTCAGGAAGTTTCTCCTCAGTTCTTATCTTGTACTTGAATTCTTTATATTCCCAATATCACTCCAAAAGTAGTGAATCACATAAAGAAATTATTTAATTCTATATTCAGCTATTAAGAACTTGCAATAACTATATTCAGCTATATTCAGCTATTAAGAGCTAGTAATAACTATGAGCATACACAGCATGAGGGGAGGGGGAGCAGGGCTGCTGCATGATAAAAGCTGCTTAAGTAGATTTAGAATAAGTGAGTTTAAGTTAGTCAAAGAGTTAAAAATATTTCAAAAGTCCTAATTTTACATTTTTAAAAAAATAGTCTTATAATAATAAATATTTCTCCTATTTATTTGTAAGTGGAAGGATCAACAAAAGGCAGAGAGTTAAGCATGCTTAACTACATGTTGGATTGTGGGCAACATTCTTAAACGTCCCAAAATATAAGGCTGCTACTCCCAAAAATCCATGTTTATAACATTGCGTGCATTTTTTTATTTTTTTTATTTTAGAAAGGAGGAGCAGGAGAAGAATCTGCTGTTTATTTTCCCCTCCCTCTACAGCAAAGTTATAATCAGGTGATTGTGTATAAGCACATTTGCCCAAATACAGGAAACGACTGCACAGCTTGCCAATTTGCTCCACCCAAGTGGTATAAAAGCACTGCTGCAAAATATAGTCCCTGACATAATCTAGGAGGAGGAAAGTTTGGTGGTACTAGGGGAAAACAGCAGTAAGGCCACATTTTAAAAGGGAGAGTAAATCACTTCAGCTGATTGGAATGAGAAGAGCTTACAATATGTTTTACCTTTCAAGGCTTTTAGAAATATACTGAAATGCTGTAATAAATCTGAGGTCATTCCCACATCATTAGGCAAACATCTAACAATCAACTCTGTAATATCTTAAAGACATTGATTATATCTTTTCATTTCACTGATGAAATTTAAGCCCGGTCGTACTTTCAGCTGTTTCATAGCGTGTAGCTTTGAGGCACAAATATGTGTGTGTTCACATATAGAGCAAAACCAAAGGTAGGCAGACATAATAATAATTAACTTATTAACAATAGCCATTCACAAAATAGATGCATGATGTGACATAGGCAAGAAAAAAGGAGGGTAAATATATAAATGTTACAATCTGACATCTGTGATTACATATTAAAATGGATACTCACTGCTGTGTAGATGTCTGAAGGCTCAGTTTGAGTTTATTTCCAAGTATAAGATTAACTAAAAGTGGAATCTCTTTTCAGTCAAGTTCAGCCTTTGATGACTACATAGATACATCTGGACAGTATTTTTGCCAATGCTATGGAAGTGGTTTGTCATTGCTTACTTCTGGTATGGGTTTAGATGTCCTAGTCAAGCCTACTGTTTGGGAATTTCCTAGTTGACTCTGTTCCTAAATCGGCCTAACTTTGCTTTGCTTCTAAGTCTAACAAGGCCAGCTACTGCCAAGGCAAAATGGTCGTTGGTTCTCACTGGTGGAGACAGCAGCCAGGATGGACTGAGTCTATAGTTGTGATATCACTGGTACCACTGGTGCTCCTCCCAGCTTTAGACTCAGTGCGATCAGGACTGGACGCATAAATTAGTTCTTCTCCAAATTAATTAGTAAATTAGGTCTTTAACAAGGCCAGCTACTGCCAAGGCAAAATATAACAGCAGATGTCAACTGCACATTCATATAGCTTCGTTAATCACAGTTGTTTTACATATGTCATTCTGCTATTCTGTTACTAACATTCGATATACATTTTCAACTGATGAGCCACTCACTAGAAGTCAGCCTGCATTAGAATTGTATTTCCATTATTTAAATTATCCATAGAAGTCATTCGTTGTATCTTAGTACTTTAGCCCTAATCAGGCAATCCAGATGACAACAGCAGCAACAAGAAAAGCAGGTAACTCTGGTGGCAGATCCAGTTCTAATGCAAGTTACCCGCTAACAAATGCAACAACATGCCTAAGATTTAGCAATGACTTTAAGCTGTCAAAAAAATCTGCTGCGGGAAGGACAAACTTTGAAAGGTCCTGATTCTATCTTTTATGGATTTTGATTTTCTTTCATGTCTACCTTGCTTAAAACTTATTCTTGAAAAAACTCAAGAGATTAAATAAATCTATATGATGAAAATGATTCCCAGATTAGATTCCCAGATCCTGCGTTGGATCCCCTCAAGAAGGTTCCTTCTTTCAGATATGAGCATCTGCCCCACCAACTAGATGCTCCTATGTACTAAAGAGAAAACTATTTCCATTTTCTCCTGTAGTTCCCACCATTACCTCTAGTGATATTCCAGAAGATCCAATAGCTCTTTAGAGCAGATTCTTATAGTCCTTCCTGTTACATGGGATAGATTAACAAAAATAGCTCCCTATTCTACTAATTGCATGAAAAATGAATCAGTTTTTAAAATCAAGTCCCAAATAGTTGATTCATAATATCTTTCTAACTAAGTCTAGGTCAAAAGTGAGAGGCATTATGTTCATCCTCCAGGGCTAATTTTAGCTGGTGTTGATAGGAATGGAAAACCGCCTTTAGAATTCCACAGGGCTTCACACTTCTCCACTTCTTTTCCACAGACTCTTGGTTGAGGGTGGAGCAGGGTCAGGTGTCATAAATATGATACCTCACCTTTATAACTCATTGTCTGTCACGGAAATCCAGGCTCTGTGTCTGGAAACTGTGAGAATCTAGATGGGGAAGATCAGGCTTAAGCTGATCCTGAGCAAAACCAAATGGCTTCCAATTCTAGAATTTTTCATTTCCAGGGACTAAACAGCTCTAGTTCGTAACAGGCTGGCACTCCTGCAGGCAGAACTCATGTATAATTTGGTGATCCTTCTTGGCTCTAGACTCCTGTTCAATGAGCAGGTGGAAGCTATGGCTACCGTGTTTCCCCAAAAATAAGACATGCCCTGCTAATAAGCCCAATTGGGCTTTTCAGAGCATGCGCCATAATAAGCCCTCCCCTGAAAATAAGTCCGCCCCAACTATTTAAGTGCATGCGCAACCGGTCCCCGCCATTACCACTGTACCTTCTACCGGTACAGCTTGCGGGGCAAAAAGAGGGCTCATCGCAAAAACAGCGGCAGGTGAAGCAAAGTGCTTCCACCTCCCACCCTTCCCTCCCACGTAAAAAGAACCCATCGCAAAAACAGTGGCAGGCGAAGCAAAGTGCTTCCACTCCCTGCCCTTCCCTCCCACGCAAAAAGAGCCCGTTGCAAAAACAGTGGCAGGCTAGCAATGCGATCACCCCCTCCCGCCGTTCCTTCTCACAATAAAAAACACCGCCCACCCCAATGGTAAAGGCAACCTGCCTGGTTCCCTTCCTGCCGTCCCTTTAGCGAGGGGTGGCAAATGGGGGGGGGGAGAAGCGAGGCGCACCTCTTACCATTCCAGGTCCGTTGCGTTCTTCACCCTTTTGTCCAGTGAATCCCCTTGTAAAAAAAACCTTGTGAGTTCAACTCACGAGTTTTATTTTTACAAGGGTCTTCATGATGAAAGGGCGAAGAACGCAACGGACCTGGAAAGGTAAGAGGCACACCTCGCGGCCCAATACCGCCCACCTCGCCCCAATGGTAAAGGCAGCCTGCCTAGTTCCCTTCCCCGCTGTCCCTTTAGCGAGCGGTGGCAGGTGGGGGGAGGGAGAAGCGAGACGCGTGTCCTAGCGCTACTAGAGACTGACAGCTCCACTGTATTCCTCACCCTTTCGTGCATTGAAGCCCCTTGTTAAAAAAAACCTCGCGAGTTGAACTTATTAATTGGTCTTGCTCTCTTTCATTGGCACCCCTCTCATGCATCTGTCATACTTCTTCTACAGCATAGGTTCCCATTGTGAGTAGTATTGGTAACAAATGTAGAATATTCAGTGTGCCATGAGCACGTTTTCAAAATGTCGGTGACCAGTCAAAAACAGTCATTTAGTAGAACCCAAACTCCTGTAATTATATACTTTGGTTTCCCAAGATGTTCTCCAGCATTTCAGCTTACATTTGACTTATATCTGGCCAGCCTTTTCTGGGACCCATAGGCATAGCCAGAAACACATATTATGCTTGAGAATTATATATTGCTTACCATTCTTTTCTTTTCTTTAAAGACTTTGAAAAATAAAATGAAGACCAGGAAGCCTCCTAGGTGACGATGTGCATGTTGGGCAGAATGCTAGGAGCAACACTGGGGATCCCAGCTCAAGAGATTCCCCCAGTTCTTTGATGCATATTTAGAGAGGGAATCTGCAGGATGCATCCAATCCATTGACAAACATCATAATTAAACATCATCAACTAAAGAATCTCCCATACTGAGAAGAGAAATAACAGAAACGGTATGCAGTTGTTCAGCTTTTTCATAACATCACCCTCTTACATCAAGAGAAGTTAACAAGAGCTATCTTTTATTTTTATTTACTCAATATTTTGTGTTTCTTGATCTGTGTGGCAATGAAACAGTAATGCAAATTTTTTTTTCAATTTTTCAGTTTAAAATAACTGCACCTATGTGATTAAATAAATATTCTAAATGGATGAGAATAGAAACCAAGATCTGAACATCACTATATTACAAAACACAGTACAAGCTTATTTTCATGTACAGTTAGTTTTCATCTGTAAGTCACATCTCAGTCCATTTTATGTGATCTATGTGTCTGATTTTTTTTAAAAAAAACTTGTTTTTCAGGATTTCCCAATTTTTAGGTCACAAAGCCAGGCACACAGATGGAAGGTGATCCAACATAGAAGGAAGCAGTTTGGAAAAACGCTTCCTCTCTTTACAGAGTTGCCAAACAGCTTATCTCAACTTGTCAGCAAAACCTCAAAGGGGCTATTGAGAAATAACAAATGTATTGCCAAATATCCATTCTGTTTATCTATCACTAATGACACAATTTGCCGCAAATATTGTTGAAAGTCCACAACACAGAGACACAACTTCACAATATGTTATATAACATGTTGTGAAATTGTGTCTCTATGTTGTGGACTTTTAATTGATCAATTGATCCCATCCAAGCCTACACTAAATCAGACATTTTATAGTAGAAAGGGTTTACCTTATCAAATTCTGGAAATTTCTTCATCCAAAGTGTAATCTTAAAAGGTTGCTAGATGGTAATAAAAATTATTAAAAAGGTAACAAATAAAGTTGTCATACAATATTGTTCTAATGGTAACAACCAATCTTTTCAATTTAGATCTGGCATCAAGGCTACTAAGATAAATTAGTATATTAACCAACCTGGTACAAAAAAAATTAAATAAGTCTGTATAGGACTGAAGCTGTGACAGGAATGCACACACAATGAATATACATCCACTGTCTTCTGAAGTACACAATATTCTAAAATGTCTTCTGGCTACCATTAACTATGTGAATGCCATGAACCACATTACATTAAAGGACCAAGCAAAATAAGATAAAAAGACATAATCTGTGTTTCCAATAATCAAAATCAGGATCCGATCAAATCTTGAGAATTTTGCCTGAAAGAATGATTACAAATACAATGATTTGTATTTTCCAAAGCCTACTATGCTAGTCTCGGACAACAAAAATAAAACCTATTCCAACTCCCACATATAAAACTTATTCCAACATAATGTGGCTGAGTTTGCTCTATGATGCTTACTTAATTCTAAAAAAGAAGCAATCTAAATTATATGAGTAAGGTAATTACTACTCCGTTATATGAGCAATGTATGAGGTCCAATCTAAATCTCATTTGGACTAAAATCTCAACTTGGACTAACTCAACTGAATTTTTCCTTATTGAGGGACTATATGACCAACTCTTAAGAAACAACAAGCATCACGTTACCGTACTAGGAAGATCAGGTAACTGCAGTAACAGAAAAAGCAATTAATATTCCTGGTGGCCAAATGCAAGAGTCTTCACAATCTAGATTTTATATATACAGCATGATTACACCTGACTCATTCTCACAGCTTTCAACACTTAACAAACTAAAATTATTTTAAAAATTATGATCTGGAAGAAGAGACTAATATAATAAGAGGCATATAAAGCTCAGTGGTGTGACAGTTGTATACAGAACATGTTATCTTCCCCATTGATGCTGACTTCTGCCGGAAATGGGACTTAAGACCAAAAAGGGACCAGAAGCTAACTGCTTATTATGTTGCCCTGTTTGAAATCACCTCCCTTCTCATTTGCGAGTTAGGCTGCATTTAGTTGTTTACAAATGATTATCCCCAGGAAGTCAGAAGACTTCGGTTTCAGGATTGCCATTTTAATTCTTCATACCAAAACTTGTTAAAATAAAGCAACTACGTTCTGCCAACAAAGAAAATAGTCTCTCCCCATACAACTATGCTCTTTAAGTCTCCAAAATACCCTCTATCATTTAGACTGCCTTGACATTCTTGTTGTATCTGCCAGACACTGATATATGGGTCTCAGCAACAACATAACTAACAGAGCTCTCCAGAAACTTTTCTAAAATATGCTTCCCACTCACTGCCTCCTCCACTGAAATTCCTTCACTCTCTAAGTCAAACAAAGTTTCTCTTAATAGGATAAAATAGATTTTATAAAGTTATATAGAAAATACTTTTATAATAAAGTGAATTTAAAAGTGGCACAAGTCTTTAAACAAAGCCTTGAAGAATTTCTTAAAGCCTAGCATGAAATACCAAAAAAAAAGAGGGGGGGGGAGTTAATTCTGTAACCCTTGTCTGGATGTTCTAAATTCCAAAATGGCACAGATAACAGAAATATATTATGATAGAACTTAGTCAGAAGTTTCTATGAACCTGTTGGTATCTTCCTATATTTAGCGCTCTCTGTGTGTGTGTGTGTGTGTGTGTGTGTGTGTGCATATTTGTATTTGTACATTGATGCGTGTATATATGTAATCATAACAAGAACTGCTATTTATATTTGGTTGAAAGAGGTATGAGATCATAATCAGAATTAAATCATTACAACTGGAGTACTCTGGTAAAACAGAATGCCATCATTAAATTATTGAGGAAAAGGATGCATAACAGAACAAACTTAATGAGGCATAAGTCTATTATATTTGCTGTTGCAATTGTTTTTTCAGAAGAAGGAACTTAAAGAACCATTCACAAGCTAACAGTACTGAATCAACACATGACTATTCCAATGGAGCTTCTTTAAATAGAATTAAATCTGGATTTTGCTCATAAAAGGATAATTTTCTTGAAATTAAAGGACAGATTACTTTCCATTTCCTACAAAATCAAATTCAGGGATAACATTATATGCTTTAGGTTCTCATAACAAAACAGTTTCTGCCTTCTCATGATCAAACAGGTATTCTACTGCCCAATCAGCCCCACTTAAACTTCTCCTACATATGGAAGCAGTTATATTGCCTAGGAATCTCATCTGAAATGTCTATGTGTATGTTTTATTGTTACTTCATAATCTAGACTCTATGATTAAAATGTAAGAGGAAATACGCCACAGGTTAATAACATGTTACAGAGGCATTCAGAAATGGTGCAGTAGGAATATCCCTTTAGCGCGGCTAAAGTGATAACATGAGATTTATTGGCACCTTATGCACATACATAAGTGTCTTATGTTCAAACAGGAGGAATTCTAACGTTTCCAGGACAAGCCTGTTCCATATATATATATATATAGCTTGTGTGTGTGTGTGTGTGTGTTGTATTTGTGCTGATAAATAATGTGTTGTATTTGTGCTGATAAATTTAGGCATACCAGGGGTTGTAACACACATACACACATACATACATACATACATATATAATGAAAGGACTGAGTTAATGACTATATTCACTACATGAATATGTCTAATGTCTATTATAAATAATGTATTTACAGTACATTATTTACAATAATGTAAATATCATGGAAATAAAATATCTATTAATTAGGACCATAAAGGGAAAAAAAGCAAGAAATACATTTTTAGCTGAGTAAAAATTCCATAAATTTTAGTTCACTAGTTCTAGTACAGTTCCAGACAACTGCAGTTTTATATGTTTCTTTGATAATTGAAGTTCCACCTTCAACACAGATGAGTTACTAGTACTGCAGAACTTACAATGACATTTTCTGCATTCTGCAGAATGTTCTTTAATTTTGAGAACTGGCTTTGGCAATTCCACCTCTTCTCAATTTTGAATAAATTCAAGTTCCCATGCTGTACATATTTCCTTTCCATTGAACCAAAATAATTAATTTATTTATTCAATAGGACTCAGCATATTTTTAAGAAGCCCTTTGCACTAAAACTATTAATATGAAATTTTCATCTTTGTAAAACCTTACATTATTTTTTATACTTCTAAACTAATACAATGGGGTGGTAAAGTAATATGGTATCATTTGCACTTAAATTCTCAGTGACAGAAAAGAACCTTCTTTTCTTTCCTTCCTACAAAAATGCCTTTTGTAATTTAGGATGGCAAGTTTAACAGGTTTTCTCAAAGTCATATAGCTTACTATCTTTACAAATAGGAATATTCCAATTTACTAGACACATGTCATACCGAGTGAAAACACCTCAAAAGAACTGAGCTGGATCAGATCTGGTTAATACTTGGAGAGGAATTCACCAGGAAATTCCAGGACTGGAGTTGAATAGAAACAGACATCCTGACAAAGACAATAGTCAACCTTTCCTTACTGTGATTATGAAAATAATACATGTCACAACAGTAACAGTAAATGATGTAATTACCAGGAATCAGACTTGATCGTGTGAGATTTTATCAAGACATCTATGCATACAAAGCTGATACTAACAAAAATAATATATTATACAGATATAGAATAGGATAATATTTCCATAGTTGGATCATTATCTTGAATTATGCCATTATAAGGTGTTTTTCATTTTGGTTTAGTTACTGTGTGAATCCAGTCATGTTGATATATAAGCTCTTATTTTATGGCCAGGCAATATTAATCAAATCATGATTAGAACAACCCATAGTTAAATACTACGGGAAACCAGTCATTCTGGTGATAAAGTAATTACATCAGAGCCTGAAACATATGAGTTCCTGATAGTTGCAACTATGACTTTCTGTAAGATTACATGAAAATATCTGATGAAGCTCTCACATCAACAGGTGATCCACAAAGGACACACAGACCCAGCAAAATGAGTTAAGGTCATACTAATGAATTTCAGCATTGTTACCAATTTTACCTGATTATGGCATAATTCAAGATATTGATACAAATATGTAAATAGTCCTATATCTTCACAGTACTGTATTATTTTTGTTAGTATCAGCTTTGTATGCAAAGATCTAAACAACTTTGTTTCAAAATAGAAAATACACTCCATCTTGTGGAGGATATATAAAATTGCAAAGAAAAAACCATGCAAAAATTTTGCTTTAAAAAATCCTGATTCTTGTCTTCAATATCTTTTATACAATATTGTTGCATGCTGAAGAAACTTGGTGCTGAAAAAGACAGAATTACTTATGAAAAGAACTATGTTATGCTTTTAAAATATTTTAAAAGGTTATGTAAAGGTGACAAAGTATTTTGATATTTAGACCAACTTCTAATATTTTTCTATACTATATCTGAGTAATGAATTTAATGGATGCTGCCCTCTAGTGCACAAAAATGCTACAAAAGCAAGATATTTAAATACTGTAAAGGATTTCTTACATAAAATATTGCTCAGGTTTGGACTATAACTCAATTTACTCTAAATCCCTTATTTATGAGTAAATACTTAATATTCATTTGAGCAAATACACAAATATTCATTTCTGCATCCTAGATACCCACGTGGGAAAATCTTTTACTATCCCATTGAGATATGTACACTAAAAATTAAACTCCAGAAGTTAAATCACCAAAAGGGGAAAAAAAACCACATTGAAAAGTTTATCTATGGAAGTAAATTTCCCAGAAAGAACCTATCATATGCTATAAAGTTTCATACCTCTATTTTTACCTCAAAACCCGCTTTACATTTTTCAATAAAGTGAATCTAGTTTAAAATATGTTTTGAATTCCAGCCACTGTATCTGTTTTCAATAGAACCTCTAAATTTTGAGCAGTACAGTTGACAAATTGGTGGTATTAATTAAGCACAGTAAAAATGTGAAATATTTTGAAATACCTCAAGTTATATGGGAACTAAGAAAAATAACATATATGTTAGTCATAAGTTATAAAGACATACGATTATTATATGAACTTACTTAACCGAATGAAATTCATGGCTCACTGACTTAAGAAAAACAATGTAGTTAACCTTTGATAATTAACATTTGGAGGCCCAACAAAGGAATTTAATCCATTAAGATTTTCTTAACTGGAAGTTATGAACAACTAAAGAGGCGGGAATAATGGCCAAAATAAAAGTCCTACTTGTAACAATTGTTCCCACCCTTCTTTGAAGTCAGTGCTTAACATAGGTTATTTTCTTACTTTGTATTCTTGCATTTTGATTGTATCTACCAATATATTGAAGTATTAATGAGTAATTGCTAATATACTATCTTGTTTCATTTCTAACCCACAAGAAAAAAAGAGTTATACAAATATAGATTAGAACCAAAATATATCATCCAATAATGGAAAAAGTTCACGTTTCTATTACATAAATTGTATATTCTGTAAAAATAGTTTGGGTGCATTTGGGAATATAAGCGTCCTTCTGTTGATCTTGAATATTTTTAGCAACATACATGCTAGCAGCCAAATGTCTAAGGAGACCCGAGTAGGATATAAGTGGAAAAGACCTTCCATTTATGTTATTCAGCAATTCCATTTATGTTATTCAACTTCTAATATTGGAGGCAAAGTATAGCTAACAATGACATTACTATCCTCCTCTTTTAAATCAATCCATATTAGTGCAATCATTACATTTCATGTTAGAAAATCCCTAAAGTTTATGCAAAATGAACTACTTGCTATTTTCTGTTCTGTTCTGTTTCTGTCACCAGGTTCTAATATTATTTAGCTACACCATACACAATTTGATAGCGCTCTATCATAACCTTTCTATTTACCATAAATATACTCTAGTTCCTATTATTTAGAATATATTTTACTTGATTAGCATCTTCCATCTCCATCTTCCATACAGGTAGTCCTTAACTTACAATCACAATTGAGCCCAACATTCCTGTTGCTAAGTGAGATATTTGTTAAGTAGGTTTTGTCCCATTTTATGACCTTTCTTGCCACAGTTGTTAAGCGAATCATTGCAATTATATCTGCCTTCCCCATTGACTTTGCTTATCAGAGGATTGCATGACCCTGGGACATTGCAATTGTCATAAAGATGAGTCAGTTGCCAAGCCTCTGAATGTTGTTCCCATTGATTTTGGGGATGTTGCAACAGTTGTAAGTGTGAAAACTGGTAATAAGTCACTTTGTTTCAGAGTTGCTGTAACTTTGAACGATCAATAAAAACATTGTGGTAAGTGGAGGACTATCTGTAATGATTTGGTAATGACCAACAATAAGCAATATTCCAATTCTGACATTATAGATATGTATACAAGTAGGAAAAATGAGTACAAGCTATACAAAATCAAGGCAGAAATTCCAGAATGAAGCAGTGATTTTAATTCCTTTAAATAAAAGCTTTCTGGAACTTAGGGAGGCAGTGTGTAGAATCCTTGCACATGTACATTCACATGTTTTATGCAATGGAGCCACTTTAAAGAAAGTTTATACATCTGAATCTTTTATTGTATTACATTTTGTTACATTTAATTATTGTACTGTAAGTTTAAGAATGAAAGTCTCTTCTCCTTATCCCTTTTTTGACACAGTTATGTTGGGTTTTAGAAAATGACATGCCTGCCTCCCATATTTTTCTTGTTTGTTTACCTACACAGATATAGTATTGGAAAAGGAATGCAAGAGTTGTTAAAGAAAGCAAACCAGAAAACTTAGTCCGGGGAACGAGAGAATGGGACAAAGAGACTCCAGATAACTCCGCCCTGATTCTATTTGTATTAGAAGAATAGAAAAACACTCTGGCAGGCTTTTAATATTCCTTTATTATGTCTCGAAACAAGTAGTAGTATTCCTGTAATCCTTGTGGTGTCTGCTTTCTGACCTATGGAGCTCAAAGGGCTAATACTAGCCTTGAATTGCCCTACCTGATTTTGTTGTTTTAATGCATCCTAAACTTTTTTAAAAAAATTGGGGGGGAAAAACTATAATTTTTAAAAACATAACTTTAAAAAATTAAAGTAAAAATAATGCAAATTAAGAAAAAAATTTAAAAAAATATTCAGTACGGTTAGTCCTTGCATGATGACTGGTCACTTAAGGACCATTTGAAGTAATGACAGACCTCTCTAAAAACTACTTATAGCCCTGTTTTAAGTTATAGCAGCTGTAGTACCCCATAGTCATTCACCCATACGACTGGCCATAGGGATGTTGCAGTGCCTCCCTACCCGTGGTGGGTCCGTCGTCGTCCACATGGACGCGTGTAGCGTGTGCGCACATGTATGCAGTGTGCACATGTGTCTTACTGTCCAGCAATGCCTCCACAAGCCTCCGCGACGCTCCAGATGCTCAGCAGAGCATCACAAAGGTGCTGTACGCGCCGTGTGCATGCATGGAAGCGCCTAAAGACAGGTAAGGAGGGAGGGAGGGTGGGTGAGCCCTCTGGAGCACCGTACCAGAACGGAACCCGGTGCTCCGGGCAGGTATGCCCATATCGTGGCGTACCACCTGCAACTCACTATTACTCCCTACCTATCCTTACCACCCTACCCTGCCAAGTCCCTGCAGGGCTGGACTGAATACATTGAAAAGATGTCAACTTTAATGATGCAGTTGCATTGGCCCAGGGATGATGAGGAATGGAGTGGCTTGCCTTTTTCCCTTCAACGTAAGGTCCAGAGCTGTGAAGATTTTCAAAAACTAAGTGTGTGATGGTGAGTATGCTAGGTCTTTTAGGGCCTCTGAGGCATCCTGTGTTCCATTTATTGACTGCAGCAGGGAGAGCAAGGAATGAGACTCATTAACGACACAAACTTGCTTAACAATGGTCACAGTATGAGGCCATAAAGGGCAGGCTCCATTATAGTTACAGGTGAAGGATTACCTAGAGTCACTGGTTTACAAATGAATTCACTACTGAAATATGAACAGTAGAAAATATCTCACAGATTTTTGCCATTTTTCTGCCATACAGTAATAACACATGTCTGCAGCCTTTGATGCCTTTACCAAAACAGATAGATCGCACATATCCTTGACATCTGCAATAGTATCAGTTCTCCAATTTCTTAATACATCCTCAGTCTTATTAGATTTCCCCACTACCACTGAATAGGTTATGTCTCTCAGATAAAGCTCAAGCATGCAATCTGAAATTCTTCCTGTTCACACGCAAGGCCTTTGTTAAATGGCTATAACTCAACAGTGTGAATCACTGTATCTAGTACTGTTCTTAATTGCTATTAATAGGTCAACCTCCTGACCACTAAAGCTTATTAGATGTTCCCTCTGTCACTGTTTTAATGATTTCCTCTCTGTTGGTTGCATTGTCCTATTGACTTTAAGGTTTACCTCTATGCAAGAATTATGTTTAAACCTGTATCAAAATGCGAGGATTTAGCAAGATAAAGAGAAAGGGGCTATTTTTCTCCTAATTCCAGGATTTGAAAAGCCATTGCCTTTTACTTTGCCTGAGACTGCTGCTAACTTTGGACATCTGGCTGCCTTTCTTTCTTTCTTTCTTTCTTTCTTTCTTTCTTTCTTTCTTCCTTCTTTCTTCCTTCCTTCCTTCTTTCGTTCCTCCTTCCCTTCCCTTTCTTCCCTTTTTTTGCAATTTCAAAGTGTTTACAAAATTTGTATACTATTACTTAAAGATTACACAAGCCTTACTGAAAATGGTAATATAATCAGTAGGCTGCCAGGAATATGTAAAGAATACCTGCTTCAAGGTTTTCAGGTGTGAATAACAGTTGGTTTTACCTGAACTGCTATTTTAAGAGGTCATTTGCAGGATGGGCCAGCCAATTGGCCTCGAGACTGGGTTGAATCTGAAGCCACGCCTTTGGGCTCCTCTCCTCTGACTCCAGTTTCAATGCAGTATGCACTCCCGAGATCCTGAAAACAAGTCACAAAGGAGACACCTCCACCCACAATACTGTCTATCTAACCTAGGGTGGGAACTGGCCCATCCTGCAAACACCTCTTAAAATAACAGTTCAGGTAAGACCAACTGTCATTTTCCAGAGTGGGTTTGCAGGATGGTCCAGTAATGGGACATACCCAAGTTCCGTCCCATAGGCTGGGCCATACCCAAGTTCCGTCCCATAGGCTGGGCCCTCACTGATCCGACAGGACCTGCTGCAGGACCCTCTGGAGACTAGAGAGGGCAAAAAACAGGCCCAACAGGTTAACTGGAACTTTGGGAATGAACTTCCAGTTGGGCCGTCGGGCCTGTTTTTTGCCCTCCCCAGGCTCCAGAAGCTTTCCTGAAGCCTGAGGAGGGCGAAAAACGGGCCAACAGAAAGTTCGCCCCTGAACTTCCAGTTCAGCCATTGGTCCATTTTTCACCCTCCTCAGGAAATAAATATACCACTTAGATGTAATAATTATTTTTTAATCTGTGTTGGGAGCTTTGAAAAGTTCCAGGCTAATCAGGCTTTCTAAAATTGTTCAGTTCTCACTGTTAGTTGCTTGTGGAAGGGTCCTAACCTCCAGCTTGAGAAATTTTGTTGTAGAGTTTTATACCTCATTAAAAGTTAACTATTTTGCTTTTCATTCTTTCTTTTCTTTCTATCTGTATATAGTACAATCAGACACATCTTAAATTTTTAAAGTATTTTTCTTTAACAAACAAAAATGCCAAGGGAATGATTAAAATGCATTAAAGAAATTAACTTTGTGAAATGTCGGGGTTACAGTGATATATTTAATTTGCTGTTTGAGTTAGTCTTAGGTATGTATGGAAGTTGTAATTGCCTTTATCTTTACTGCTCCTTCACTGAAAAGTATGCTGACATGATAGGTAGAATTATCTACACTCCTACTTAAGAATTGTCTCTTTTGTGGATATAAATAGGTGCTGAGAAGAAACTGCTTAGCATTCATTTATTTTCTTGGCAATCATACAAATATGTTTTTGATTTTCCCGTCTAGCCAACAGATCTGGAATTCCCAAGTAGTTCCTCATCATACTCAACTACTCAACACAGCCTTTGAGTTTAAGGAGGGTGAGGTAAGTGCTGCTACCTACAGAGGCAGCATCTCATATAAATTGATTAAAAGAAAAGATTGCATTGTTTACAGTTTGCATTGGATGGAACTGATAGTTTAACTTAATCCAAAGTGAACGTTTTTGAATGACAACTGAATTACAAACTTTACAATATTTGATTGCAAACATTGTGCATTCTTGCAAGTTACACAGAAGTAGTATTTCTGCATAGCTGGGATAATGCAACAGTTGATGAAACGTCAGTAACAGATAAAACTAGGATAGTGATGGCTAATCTTTTTCTAAAGGTGTGCCAAAACTGTATGATTGTGCGCTATTTTGTGTGCACATGGGCCCCACCTGCGCAAGTGCGAGCAACCCACCTGTGCATGCACGAGCAACCCACCTGTGCATGCATAAGCAACCTCCCCCACCGCATATGCGCGAGTGTACTCCCTATGCATGGGGAGGGGGGAATTTTCACCCTTTCCAGGGTCCGGAGGCTTTCCTGAAGCCTGGGGAGGATGAAAAATTCTCCTTGATCCTCTGGTTCCATCTTCCATCCCGGTTTCCGGCTACCACGGATGAGGGTGACTCCTCTAGTCCTCGTGTCCTTCTTCCCCATGCCAATTGACCACCGGGATTTTGTGGAGCTTTCCAGGACACCCTCGATGTCCTTGATGGGGCAGATGGGTCCGGCATCTGGCTAGATGGTCATTGAGGTCTCTCACTAGCATTCTGTCTCCCCTTGCTCACTGCTTTGTTTGGATATGGTTTGCAGGGTCCTCTCAGTAGAGCGAAAAATGTTGACCATGTTTGCTGAGCCTGCTTTATATAAGGTTTGGCCTCCTCTCCTTATCCAAGAAAGTAAAAACTCTTGAAACTTGGCATTTCAAAAGGAACCTTTTATTGAACAGGAGTGATAGCAGGACGTAATCAAAGCAGGCTCTGAGGGCTCTCAGGCAATGTAGTTAGAATAAACGGAATTAGAAACCCCACCCAACAGTCCAATGTGGGTTCAGCAGCCAATCCGCAGGTATGAAGATGTTATTGTACTGGCTGCTCTGAGAAAGTGATAAAGAGAACTTTCTCAGGGTCATCCTCTGCCAGCTTTCCAGCGATGCAACCCACATGGCCCTCCCTCCCCTTACATTCCCCAAAAAGTGAGAAAGTGCCAGGCTGCTTAGGCGCCAGGCTAAAGGTTATAAATCAATAGACTAAAGGATACAGGATACATAGGGGAGATAGGAATAAAGTATAAATGTAAGCAAAGGTCCCCCCCCTTTCCCCTGAAGAATAGCAAATGCACGGATTTGACAGAATACTTATATCGAAGAAACAAGAATATTGGTGAAATATGTACACACGTACGTATGCATTTATTTATTTAATTATTTATCCTAGTTTTTAACTGCCCATCACTCTATAAACTATGGACAAATACTGTTATCTGAAACATAATGTATTTGATAAGGTAGACGATAACCTACTACTAGATAAAAGTAGAAGAATGTGGGTTGGACAGCATCACCACCAGACGGGTTCGTAACTGGCTGACCAACCGCACTCAACGTGTAGTCCTCAATGGAACTGCATCTTCATGGAGGGAAGTATGCAGTGGAGTACCCCAAGGCTCTGTTTTGGGCCCAGTACTCTTCAACATCTTCATCAATGATTTGGATGAGGGAATAAATGGGGAACTCATCAAATTTGCAGATGACACCAAGCTGGCAGGAATAGCCAACACTCCAGAAGATAGGCTAAAGATACAGAAGGATCTTGACAAACTTGAACATTGGGCATTATCTAATAAAATGAAATTCAATGGTGAAAAGAGTAAGGTTCTACATTTAGGCAACAAAAATGAAATGTACAGGTACAGAATAGGTGGTACCTTGCTCAACAGTAGTAATTGTGAAAGGGATCTTGGAGTCCTAGTGGACAACCATTTAAATATGAGCCAGCAGTGTGCAGCAGCTGCCAAAAAAGCCAACACAATTCTAGGCTGCATAAACAGGGATAGAATCAAGATCACGTGAAGTGTTAATACCACTTTATAATACCTTGGTAAGGCCACACTTGGTCACCACGACGTAGAAAAGATGTGGAGACTCTAGAAAGAATGCAGAGAAGGGCAACAAAGATAATTAGGGGACTGGAGACTAAAACATATTAAGAACGGTTGCAGACACTGGGTATGTCTAGTTTAAAAGAAAGAAGGACTAGGGGAGACATGATAGCAGTGTTCCAATATCTCAGGGGTTGCCACAAAGAAGAGGGAGTCAAACTATTCTCCAAGGCACCTGAGGGTAGAACAAGAAGCAATGGGTGGAAACTAATCAAGGAGAGAAGCAACTTAGTACTGAAGAGAAACTTCCTGACAGTTAGAACAATTAATCAGTGGAACAGCTTGCCTCCAGAAGTTGTGAATGCCCCAACACTGGAAGTCTTTAAGAAGATGTTGGATAGCCATTTGTCTGAAACAGTATAGGGTTTCCTGCCTAGGCAGGGGGTTGGACCAAAAGACCTCCAAGGTCCCTTCCAACTCTGCTATTGTATTGTGTGTTGTTTTATATTAGTATTTTGAATAATTAAAGAATATAGATGAAATATAATTAGTTTGCTGTTTGGTTTAAGCTATAGTTCCATTATTGATCTGTTATGCTGCCTTAAATATAAATCATTACTACTAAGCATTATTTTTATATTTTCAATAAAAGCAGATTTTTAATGAAATTACAAACCTCAGCTGTTCTGCATTAAAAAAAGAGATAAGGTAGTTTTATATACTAAGTATTACAGCATAATTACTCAATAAAACCTGGAGTCATTATAGTGTGCCTAGTTTGCCAAGGTGGTAGAAAAGCAGTCCACCACTTTATGGGAAAAACATTATAGAAAAAAATATGCTGCAAGGCTATGGAATGAAAAGACAGATGAATTTCCATGTTTCCTAAAGCCTAGAGTTTCAGTCATGATAGACTCTACAGTCTTCAATAGCCACTAGCATTTAGGAACCATTTTGATCAAATGGAAGTATAGATCTGGCTTTCCAAAAACTCCACTTGTACTTAAACCTCACAATACGATATAATTGTTAATCATCATAGTTACTGAGATTTCTCCCCAAACCAGAACAGACAAGAAAGCATGAGATAATAACTTTAAAGGAATAAAATTTGAGAAAGAAGAAAACATTGCCACACTACCTTTCCTGGATATTTTCATAAACAGAGGAAACAACGGGAAAATAGGGACCAAAAAAGAGCAACTTTCACTACCTAAGTGCTTGCAAGCCATGGACAGACTCAATTCCAGTTTTAACTGCAAAACTGTTAACATTTAGATCAAGCCAAATTTTAAAATGCTAGGGAATTCCTGGAAGCTTGGCATTTTAAAAAAATTACCTATCAGTAGCTAGAGATGAATTTATTTGCATATTATTTAAAGGATACAATCAAAAGCCTAGGAAGAAAGCAAATAGGGTAAAACACATCCTCTCCAGCTGCCAACACCTAGAAAAGCAGGAAACAGCACCGGATAAACAATCATTATGGGACACAATTCCCTAATCAATGAGTCATCAAGAAAACATTCCACCACATCCCACCAAGACGCAAGGCAAGCCACTATATAGTATATAAACAGTCAGTAAGCTGTTAATGAATCAAGCTCACTGGTAGGGCTTTTTTTTTAATTTCTACTTTCTTGATTCAATTAATCTGATATTTTTGTTCTGAAGAAAAACTGGCAAGACCCTCATATGGGTTACCTTGAACTTACAGAGATAACATGGACTATAAATACAAAAATTATACAGTACTTAGATGCACACTATTTTGAACAATAGTGGTCATTTCTGATTCCAACTGTTGAAGCCAATCACATACTGCAAGGTGAGAAGTTTCCTTCTTAACATACATTTATGGTAGGTAGTGCTTTTCTAGAATAACAAAAGAGAAGGAGATGCATTTCTCAGTATGGATTACTTTCCTTACTTTGAAACCTGCCTAAATGTAAATATAAAATTATGAGAATTATTCTAATATTTCTCAATAAATTAATCAGCATGCTTTTTAAGATGATAGATAAAGCAAGTAATATTTGTTAGATTTATATCCTACCTTTTGATCACAAATTTAAAGTAGCATACACAATGCTCCCTCTTCCTTTTTTCCATAGCAACACACACACACACACACACACACACACACACAAAAGCAGGCAAATGCTATGCATACCTACACCTACACACACACACACACACACATTTTAATTGGGGTCCACCAGTCCTGTCTAACACCTTAATGACACCATCACTCTGGCTCAATAATTCAACTGATAACTCTCTGCATATTAGTTGATATTTATAGGAACTCATTCCAGTACAGAGGTAAGTCATTGAAGTAAAAAAAAGTAGCTTTTAAGATGCAAGTTTGGAACTGTATGTTCCAGACACGCATAAATGAAGAACTCTGGTTACAAATGCAAGGAAGCCCGGAAGTTGAAGAACTGAACTGCAAGAGATCTGAAATCTGCAATTTAAATTTAAATTTAAAGTAGCCTTAATAATATTTTTATAACAGGATGATTAAAAGCAAAGTGGTTAATTTGTTATCATTTATTCATTTTTAACTGCCTCTATTATTTTTACAAATAATTCAAGGTTGGCGCATATATCCAATATTTTTTCTTCCTCCAAGTCTTCCACAACAACCCTGCGAAGTGGGTTGGGCTGAGATAGAGTGACTGGCCCAAAGTCACCCAGCTGATTTCCATGCCTAAAGTCTGCCTGAAGACTCACAGTGTCCCAGTTTCTAGCCTGGTGCTTTAATCACTAGACCAAATGGACTCTCATACTTTAAAGCAGTCTTAAATAAAAGAAGACATTTGGGGCTTAAAGGACTCTAATATTTTAATAATGTGGCCTAAAACCCTCCATTTCAAGGACTCTCTAAGAAAAAGGTAAAGTGGTGTAGTAATTAATATGTTGGACAAGGAGCAAAGCAATCAGGTCTAGTCCACTGTCAATAGCAGAAGCTGATTTGGTTACTTTTGCTCATTTTCCAGTAGAGTGGAGGGAGGGGTCACAGAAGGGTTATTACAGCCTGATTGGTCCATTTGACTGAGAGAAAACTTCTTAACCTTCGGCTTCTCCCATTGGTTCCCAGTTTCCGCGATGTCGGTGCATGCATCTGAGGTCGGCGGCCATTTTTGGGCGCGCTTTGCTGGAGGACTGCCCAAAAGAAGCCAGCGGCCATTTTGACACACGTGGCTGGGCCTGCAGCACGTAGAGGCCGAAGGAACGCATTGGTGCGAGTGGCAGTGTTGTCTGGAGCCCGGAGCAGGCGACCTCACCAGCTAAAGGGCTGCAGCTGCTTAATTTCTCTGCCTTTCGGACTTTTCACCCTGGAGCACGTGAGTGGGGCGATGGCGGAGAGATCAGAGTCCCAGCAGGCCGCGCCGTCTCAGGTTGGCGAAGATAGGGCGGATCCCACCCCCCCAGCTAGGCCTCGAGCTTCTAGGCCTTGCGCAGAGGAAAGGCCTTCAAGGGCTCTACAGAGAGATGAGCTCAGGCGATCCAGGGCCATTGAGAAAGTCATTGAAAGGGCTGAGAAGAGGCAGGCCCGGGATCCTAAGCCTAGATCCAGATCTCCACGTCCTTTGGCTTCCTGCCCTTCTCCTCCTGTGGCCAGGGGGTTTAGCCCTTCATCTTCTTCTGCCTCCTCCTGCAGATCTGATAGGAGTCAGGGGCGGGGGGATCCTCGCTCTCCTTCTCCTTCCCAGGGGCCTAGAGGGGCAGATAGGGAGGACCCACTGGAGGGTACCTCTGCAGGCCCGGGCAGGGGCAGAAAGCGTAGCAGGGCCCATGTGGCACCAGACTATGATTCAGAGGGCGATGAGGAGGATCTGGAACACCTCCCTGAGAACCTCAAAAGGCTTGTTTCTGCGGCCATCTCTAGGGGCATAGCCCAAAGGGACAGGCCGTACCATCATAGTAGGATTACTCCTTTTAGTAGATCTAGGTCCAGGGCTTCTTCCCCCTCCCTCATGAGTGAGGTCTCCTCAAGGGGGGAGGCAAGGAGGGATGATTGGGGGTTCTCTGAGGAGGAAGATGCGGCTCCTGAGCCGCCTCGTTCTTCCAACCTTTTCCTCCAGGCCATGTTCAAACCATTACTCAAGAAGGCTAGGAGGACCACCAAGGTGGGCACGGGGGACCCCACGGTCCCACCGCCCACGGATCCAGACATGGTCATGTTCTCAGCGACGGCCACTAATAAGGAGGAGATTCCGGCTCCTCCTCTTTTCTTAGAGGTGGCTACTAGCCAATGGGCCCGTCCTTCTAATTTTTCCCCCCCAGGCAGCAACGACCGTCGCGCCTACAACATGGAAAAGTCTTTTGTGCAGGCTATTCAGCTTCCGGCTATAGATCAGCCCATAGCAGCCCTAGTCTCCTCTTCCCCAGTGGTCTCGGGGGACGCGGCGGACAAACTTAAGCCAGAGGACAAGAGGGCGGAGCTCACTTTACGTAAGAATTATAAGGCCTCAGCATGGGCGGTGCGGGCGGCGGCTGCCGCCTTGTACTTTAACCGTACCACGGTCATGTGGCTCCGCCAGCTTCAGGATCGCATTCCGATCCAAGATGAGCGGGTTCACCAGGATTTAGCTAAAATTATGGCAGCGTGTCAGTATTCGGCTGATGCGACCCTAGACGCTGTTAGGTTTGGTTCTAGTGCCTTGGCCACCTCGGTGGCTTCCCGTCGGCTCCTGTGGCTCAGGAACTGGCAGATGGACTATAAAGCCAAGTGGGACCTGGTGGCCGCCCCCTTTGCAGGTCCAAATTTGTTCGGGGCCTCCTTAGACCCGATTTTGGTGGAGAACAAAGATAAAAAGAAGGTTATGCCTACATCCACCAAGAAGGCGGAGGCCCGTAGTCACCCCTATCGCAGGGCCCAGTTCAGATCCTATGACAGGGATCAGGATCAGCGTTACCAACCTTACCGGCAGGACAGACAGTTCAATAGGCAGACCTTTCAGGATCGTTCTAGGTATCAGCCGCAGTCCAAGCGGCCCTTTCGAGGGGGGGCGGCCGTCCCTTCCGCAGGGGGAAATGACTCGAACCCGAGTCATCCCATAGGAGGCCGCCTGGCAATGTATGCGGACAAGTGGGATCAGATGACGTCAGACGGTTGGGTCAGGGCGACCGTTCGCCACGGCCTAAGGTTAGAGTTCCTCTCCAAGCCCCCGAGTTTTTTCAAGGTCTTCCCCCCGGCTCGAGATCCGGGACGTCGTCGTCTCATGGACCTCGCTGTCGCCCATCTCCTAGACATCAGGGCGGTGGAGGTGGTTCCGGGGCCGGAGAGGGGTCAGGGCTACTACTCACATCTGTTCGTAGTCCCGAAATCCTCGGGGGGTTGGAGGGCAATCCTCAACCTGAAACGTCTCAACCGCTACCTAGTCTACAGGCGGTTCAAGATGGCGTCCCTGAAATCAATCCTGCAGGGCATTCGGAAGGGAGATTACATGGCCTCGGTAGACTTGACAGAGGCCTACCTCCACATCCCCATTCTCCAGTCTCACCGGCGCTATCTCAGGTTTTCTCACCAAGGCAGGCATTACCAGTACCGGGCCCTCCCGTTTGGTCTGGCCTCAGCACCGCGGACGTTCACCAAGGTCCTGGCAGCACTGGCGGCTTACCTACGTTCCATTCCGGTGAGACTTCAGTGCTACTTGGACGACGTCCTGGTCCAGGCGGAGTCCCTCCCCAGAGCCACGTCGGATCTTTGGCTGACGATCCGTTGGCTTCAGGAGTTAGGGTTTTCTGTGAACTTTCCCAAGAGCCACCTGTCCCCGTCCAAACAGATCCTCCACTTAGGGACAGTGATAAACTCCGAGTCAGGGAGGGTTCGCCTGTCCCCAGACCGCTTGACCAGCCTACGTCAACTGGTCTCCTCCGTAAGAAGAGGAAGGTCTGTTTCCATCCTGACCTTGTCTCAACTTCTGGGGAAGATGGTCTCTTGTATAGGGATTGTGCCCTGGGCCCGGCTCCATCTGCGGCCTCTCCAGTGGGCCTTGATTCCAGTCCAGAGAAGGATGATGAGCAACTCCTTGTGGCCAGTTCCTATACCAGCGGAGGTGAGGCTCTCTCTTCAGTGGTGGATGTCCCCGGCGCTGCGACGGGGGGCTTGCTTTTGGCAGCCCGAGAGAGTCACCGTGACGACGGATGCCAGCCTCTTCGGCTGGGGGGCCGTGATGGACTCCGACATGGCCCAAGGACGTTGGTCTGCCCCGGATCTCCGCCACAACATCAATTGGCTGGAGCTGAAGGCCGCGAGACTTGCCCTCAGGACTTTTCGTCATCAACTGCGGGGGCGCCATGTCCTCCTGCTCACGGACAATGTGGCGGCAAAGGCCCATGTCAATCGCCAGGGGGGCACTCACTCCCGTTCCCTTTGGCGAGAGGCGCAGGCGTTGGGCTTGTGGGCAGAGAGGCACTTGGCTTCGATAGTAGCGGAGCACATCTCGGGGGTGTCCAATCTTCAGGCGGATTGGCTGAGTCGCACGACCCTAGACGACGGCGAGTGGCAACTGGGGTCGGAGTTGTTTCAGAAGATATGCAGCAGATTCGGCACACCCCTGGTGGACCTGTTCGCCTCCCCCGGCAACGCCCAGCTGCCGCGTTTCTTCATCCGTTTCCAGTCTCCGTCAGCGGAGGGAGCGGATGCCCTCAGGAGCCGGTGGCCCCCGGGCCTTCTCTATGCCTTTCCTCCCCTTCCCCTCGTTCCCCATACGGTCAGGAAGGTAGTCACAGAGAGGGCTCTCGTTATCCTGTTAGCCCCGTACTGGCCGAGGAGACCATGGTTCGCGGACCTGGTCCAGCTGTCGGTAGCAGACCCCTGGAGGATTCCCCCAGGGGAGGTCGTCCTGTGTCAGGGGGCTTTGCATCACTCAGGGCCTCAGTGGCTTCATCTGACCGCCTGGCTATTGAACGGGGGATCCTGAGGGGGAGGAGACTGTCGTCGGGAGTTATAGCCACCTTAGAGGCGTCCAGGAGGCCGTCTACGGTTAGGATTTACAATGCCACTTGGAGGGCGTTCGCAAAGTGGTGTATTCCGTTGGGGTTGGATCCCTCTAGGGCTACCGTCCCAGACGTATTGGAGTTCCTTCAGAAGGGGTTGGAGGACGGTCTGTCGCATAATACGCTCCGGCGACAGGTGGCGGCTTTGGCCACCATTCTGGGGGGGGAAGGTTCCCCCACCCTTTCTCGTTCTCCCTTGATTAAGCGTTTTCTTAAAGGGGCGGCTAACATCCGCCCACCCCCGGTTCATAGATTCCCGACCTGGGACCTCACTCTGGTCCTCAAGGCTCTGACAGGCCCCCCCTTCGAACCTCTTAGGACGGTACACATGCGCCTCCTCACCCTTAAGGTGGTGTTTTTGGTGGCCATTACATCAGCCAGGCGCATTTCAGAATTGGGGGCTCTTTCTTCTCGCAGTGACCTGTGTATAATCCACCAGGACAGGGTGGTCCTGCGTTTGGATCCTTCGTTTATTCCGAAGGTGAATTCTCCATTTCACAGGGCCCAAGAGATTGTGCTTCCAAATTTTTGTCCCAATCCAGCAAGGGAGCAGGAGTGCGTGTGGCACAGGCTGGACATCCGCCGCGCCGTCCGAATATACCTGAAACGGACGGAGGGCGTTAGGAGGACCGAGGCGTTGTTTGTCTCTTTTCGGCCGAGCTCGTTGGGACGTAAGGTGTCCTCTTCCACTATCGGGAGATGGATTAGGTTGGCCATAGTGGAGGCCTACAGTGCTTCCGGGAAAACTCCGTCAGGTATCACTGCCCACTCCACCCGCAGTGCCGCTACCACTGCGGCCTGGGCTACCAGAGCGCCCTTCAAGGATATTTGCAGGGCGGCCACTTGGGCCTCTCCTATGCCTTTCGTTAGGCACTACCGTTTAGATGCGTATGCCTCGGCTGAAGCATCCTTTGGGCGGCGGGTCCTCCAGAGGGTGGTGGCCGATCCTTCACCTGGGACCCAGTCTACCCGCCCGGGGACGTAGCTTGGGTATGTCCCTTCTGTGACCCCTCCCTCCACTCTACTGGAAAAAGAACGTTGGTCTTACCTGAACGTTTTTTTCAGGAGATGTGGAGGGAGGGGTCACATTCCCGCCCTAGTTAGATAGACAGGGTCCGGGAGGTGTAGGATCGGGTGGCCCCGGGGGGGCTTTCCCTTGTTTGTTTGTTGTTACAGATGCATGCACTGACATCGCGGAAACTGGGAACCAACGGGAGAAGCCAAAGGTTAAGAAGTTTTCTCTCAGTCAAATGGACCAATCAGGCTGTAATAACCCTTCTGGGACCCCTCCCTCCACATCTCCTGAAAAAAACGTTCAGGTAAGACCAACGTTCTTTCTCTCTTAACTGAACCTACCTCACAGAGCTTGCTTTGGGGAAAAAGACAAGTAGCTATGTACTTTGCCCTGAATGAAAGCAGTAGCGGCTACTAAGAATGCAGTATTACGTATTACATATTCTTCTAATAAGGTGTTGCCATTTAAAGAATTTAAAACAATAGATAATGGTAAAGCCTCCTTTAAATAGCTAGGAGCTATTTAAAATGCAGCATTACACCCACATATTCTTCTAACAGTATTGACATATAAGAATTTAAAATAATGGATACTTGTAAAGTCTCCTTCAAGTTGAGCTTAACTTCATGGAAACATCAATTCAACAAAAACATTTTACAGACAGAAGGGCTCCAGTTGAATTTTTCTGCTAGTTGTGCAGAAACAACTTGTTCTAATCTTCCCACACCCTGCAGTTTGTGGAAAAAGTACCATAAAAGAAAAAGACTGACAAATACAGATAGCCCTTGACTTACTACCACTATTAGGACCAGAATTTTGGTCACAAAGCAATACAATTATATAGAGAGAGGTCACATGACTGTATCAATTAGGGCTAATCCCTGTGCCATTGTTAAGTGAGGACCAAGTTCAATCCAAGCCATTGTGGGCTTGGTCCCTCCCAGCTCCACACATACCTATCAGTAAAAATAAGGGACTGTCTCCAATTCCACGCACAATCTCCTGCCGTGCCATTGCTTGTCCTTTTGGCTGTCCTGTGTCCTACCTTATGGGTCAGTAAGCAGCACCAGAACCACATGTCCCAATCACCCTGATTCTAGGATCCCTTAAGATGAGGCTTGTTTCATGTTGTGAAAAGGGGGGGAAAGTGCCTTCAGCTTTTTGCTCTTTTCGCAGTGCAAAGCCAGCTCTGCCCAGGAGCTCTTTGCAAAGAGGCATTTTGGCACATTCTGGCTCAGGGATTGCTTTTGGCTCCCATCCCCACCTCATTCTTCATAGTGGGAAGACAGTCCCAGACTTGCCCAGGAGCTCTTTGCAAAGGAGCATTTTGGCATCCTATGGGCCGCTTTCAGTCTTTTTTTTTTCCTTTTCCTTTTTCAGGATTACTCCTCATGAACCTAACATTATCCATAGGAAGTTGTTTATAGAGTAACAATTGCAATAAAGAACACAAATATACTTTCATCCATTTGCAACTTTTCTGTTAACCCTCATTTATTACTTCACTTCTCTGTACTTCTAAACAAGACAGCCTAGCTATACCTGACAGAAAGATTTAATCCAGTGTTCTATTTTGAGAAGTGACCAACTAGATGTACCTGGGAAGCTTACAATCAGCCCTCTTTGTCACTATCATCTTACATTGCACTGATGGGTTTCTGTAGCCTGCAGATGATCCCCAAAGCCGGTTAGAATGAGCTGCAACAGATACAGAGAAATGCTCTAGAAGGCTAGAAATATCCAAGGGAAGGGACTGGAATTGACCTGTTACTTTTATGTTGTACAGGCATGGTCTATAAGAATTAGTTAATGCTTTCAACATATTGGAAGATTCCTATCTCATGACTCCTCTGGTAAGACACATTTAAAAGATTATTGAATGTTTACATTCTCAATTTGTCAAGGCAGAGTTTGAAAAAGACAATAAAGTTCAATATAAATCTGCACAATGTCTGTTCATAACTAATTCAAGGGCAATACTGTAACTTTCTCAGAAGTACTTTCCCACTTATTGTTTACTGCACATGACAGTCGAACACAAAAGAAAATAAAGGCTTGACAGCCATAATGATCATACTACATTTCCAGAAAGGAGACGGAGCAATGTTTGTTGTTTTGTTGTTGTTGTTGTTGTTGTTGTCTGGGAGGCAAAATAGAGGAAAGGGAAGCTCTGAGTCCTCCCTGTATTGTATACTTCATATTGCAGATTCAAGCGTTATGAAGAAGTATAATCTTACAAGAAACTTCTCAATACACCCTTTTCTGAATAGCACAGGCAGTAAAATGAATAGGTCTGTGAACAGTGGTTGAGCATTGCAAATTGGCTTCTTGGAATTACACTAGTACATCTTTTTTTTTCCCTCCACAAAATAATTTCTTTCTGAAACTACACCAAGTTCCCCCAAGGGGAAAAAAACCCCCACCTTTCTATGGGTGGCACAGTTTACTATTAGAAAGAAATAAAATCATTAGCATTTTCCTTCCCCCAACATAATTTACACTGGTTTTGCAAAGTATCATCTGGAGATAAAGCACTAAATATATTTTGTCACTTCAGATAGCAATATTATAGCAAATATTACAAATCAAAACGATATAAGGAGGCAAAATCCTCATATTTTTAGAGAGGAAAATCAAATCAGAAATTTGATTCAGGGTAACAGGCTGCATTCTGAAATGGACATCTAAAACAAAAGGCTAAAATCATCCCAGCACCTGACTTAATTGCATCAGCTTATTAAAACAATGAACACTGACCAATTATAACCACATCTGGATTCTATAAAGTTTTTTTTGTAGCACAGCAAAACTCCAGAGTAGCAAAATAATACATACCAGTTACATATGTTCCTAATACCTAGAAGTTCTTAAGTGTAGAAGCACTCAAACAAGTACTTTGAGCTTTAAAAGACTTTACTTGTTCATTTTGATAGGTCTGTTAAATTATTATCCCAATTTCATAAAAAACAAGTCAAACTGAGATCAATGGATCAAAAGCCACCCACTTCTGCATTGATAAGAGACCATAGTGAGTATAAAAATATCCATCCGGACAATATTTCAGGGTCCAATTTTCTTTTAACATCAAATAAAAGCTAAGAATTTCAGGACAGAAAAGATTTTGCTTTTTTATGATTAGCCCAGTGCAAAAGGGAAAGTATCAAGGACAGAGTTAGGCAAGAGGAGGACTCTGTGGACTACTAATATATGTATTTATATTTTTCATTCTACATGTTCACTATTAAAAAATAACCAGTTGAGGATGTATGTGTTGGGAAATCTCCAGCTAGACCGGAGGGAGGGGTCAAGAGGGGTCCGACTTTAGAGTTATTGCACTGCTGTAATGGAACAGGCCAGACTTCCCCCAGAATACTTGAAGCCTTATCTTGCCATTCCCAAGGGAGTGCAGTTAGTCTGGTGGAATTCTTATAATATAGCTGACTAGCGCCAAACTATTGTGGAGACTTTTCATGAGTGGTTCTCAATCTGATGTAGTGCTCAGTAACAATATAACAAAGCAGCATTATTTTGATAACTTGCTTATTCTTAACTATACTATATACACACAAAGGTACACACACATTAAAACCCCTTTTGAGTATAAAAGAACACTTTGGGAATTAGATTTGAAATCTGCTAAAAAGAAAAGGGATAGGAGCTATCATAATCACCTACCATATTTTTCGGAGTATAAGATGTACCTTTCCCCCCACCACCACCCAAAAGGGGTAAAAATCTGGGTGCGCCTTATACACTGAATACAGCATTTTTGGCCTCCTGAAACCCTGCCCCCTTCACAAAAATGAAGGTGCAGAGGGTTTGGGAGGCCTGTAAATTGCTCCTGGGGGCTGGAGAGGGCAAAAACTAGCAAAAAACAGGCCATTTTTTGCTTGGTTTTACCCTCCCAGCCCCCAGAAGCACTCTACAAGCCCCCAAAGCCTATGCATGCCCTGCTTTTTGCAAAAACGGGCTATTTTTTGCTCGTTTTTGCCCTCCCCCCCAAGCCCCCAGGAGCACTCTACAAGCCCCCTAAAGGCTATGCATGCCTGTTTTTTTGCAAAAAACTGTGATGTTTTGCTCATTTCCCCCCCCCCCAGCCCCCAGGGGCACTTTGCAGACCTCTCAAACTCTCTGCATGCCCCGTTTTTCACAAAAATGAGGCGTGCAGAGGGTTGGGAGGTCTGCAGAGTGCAAAAACGTTTTGCTTAAATGTATCTCTTCAAAATTTTGGTGCGTCTTATACTCCAAAAATATGGTACATAGATTAATTTCTGAGCGACAGGCACATTGAATATAAACCTCTGAACTGCACTCTATAAATACATTATGACACCACCCACTATCAAGAGGACCAAAATACTAACACACATGTCACTCTTTTGTCAACAAGTCATCGCTGTCAATTAAGTTTAAAAATAAAGAGACTACCAGTGACCAGCAATTCTGCTTCCTGGATGAAATTGTGAACAAGAATAGCTTCTCTTCTCCTGTTAATATAACAAATACTATATTTCAGTCCTTCCAATTTAGTATTTCTCTGTGCAAGAAAATAAGTATTATGAATATTAAGATGATCCTTAAAAACAAAACAAGGATAAATTTCAAACTAAACTATTGTCTAGGTCCGTGATGGCGAACCTATGGCACGCGTGCCACAAGTGGCACGCGGAGCCATTTATGAGGGCACACAAGGCGCTGCCCTGTCAGCTGGCCAGCTGAGTTCACCTTTTTAAAAGCTATTTTTCGCCTTCCCCAGGCTCCAGAGGCTTTATAGGAGCCTGGGGAGGGCGAAAAGAGCCTCCCCCAGCCACCCGGAGACTTCAGGGACCGTCCCTGAAGCCTTCGGAACGCTTAAAACCACCCTCCGAGCAAACCGGAAGTGACTTCCGGGTTGCTCGGAGGGTCGTTTTAAGCGTTCCGAAGGCTTCAGGGACCATCCGAGGCTTCCCTGATGCCTTCGGAGCGCTTAAAACGACCCTCCGAGCAACCCGGAAGTCACTTCCGGTTTGCTCGGAGCGTGGTTTTAAGCGCTCCGAAGGCTTCAGGGACCATCCGAGGCTTCACTGATGCCTTCGGAGTGCTTAAAACGACCCTCCAAGCAACCCAGAAGTCACTTCCGGTTTGCTCGGAGGGTGGTTTTAAGCATTCTGAAGGCTTCAGGGAAGCCTCTGGATAGTCCCTGAAGCCTCCGGAGGGCCTCTGGGGGGTCGGGGGAGGCTCTTTTCACCCTCCCCAGGCTCCTATAAAGCCCCTGGAGCATGGGGAGGGCAAAAAAACCATGTAAAAATAGGGGGGGTCGCGCGTTGCATCATGGGTGCGGCACGCCCACACTCGACCCCCCTGCGCTCCCCCCACTTGTGGCACGCAAGCCAAAAAAGGTTCGCCATCACTGGTCTAGGTGAACAACGATGAGCGATATCTGATTATATGAAATCAATAAAATACAAAGGCTGATGGCTTAAACTGTTAGCTCACATTTGTAAAATTAGCACTAAGCTATCCAGGAATAATCACAGGGCACAAAGTCTTAATAGTGAACATAGCCAGCAACCTTTTGTGCATGGTAACTGTCCATCGTATTAGATAATATTAACCTCAATGTTTCAAAATATTTCCACTTTTCAAATTTTTATTTTCAATAAAATTATTTTCACTAGAAAGAAAATTAAAACATGGACGATCTAAAAAAGAACACAATAAGAAAGCAAAGCCCAATATTGCCAAACAAGTATTTTTAGCTTACCCTTAAAGTCTTTCACTGGAAAACTGCAGATTTCTTTCTTATATAAACATATGTGCTGAGTCACTGTACTCTTTAAAGTGGCATGTACTATATTTCAAATTATCAAAAGTTCTTTTAATCTGCCCTTTTCAGATCAGTTTTCAGAAGGGCTAAAAGCATTAAGAGTTTAACACTGTATCCATACCCACATAAAAATACTTGCAAAGCTTATTTTGAAATGTTGATCATGTTAATTTTTCATTACTGTATATGGGGTTTTCATCATGCATGGCAGTCAGCATCCGGAAAGGATGCCAGCTCCTATATTAATATAAGGGAAATTATAACAAATTTTGCAGTGGGTCAATTCCACTGCACTACATTCAGCACTACACACTACACACTCTAGTCCCAAGGCTGTAGAATTCCATGCCCTCTGAATAAACTTGGTTTCTTCACTGAGAATGATGGGGAAGTTGCCTATTTTAGGGTTTAACAGATTTTTGTACTATTGCAAACCAAAGGGCTGCCGAACAGCCTTCTTTTCCAGTATGACGCCATTTTGGCTGCAAATTTACCACGTTGTTTAACACTGAAATATTAAATCATAAACCAACAAGCCTCTTCCTGGCTCCATTGAATAAATTAAAATAGTTCTCCCAGTGACTACCCACTTCACCTCAGATGAATCCATCCAGGAAAAAAAAGATCCTCCCAAGAAGTTTCAGTACAGTAAATTGCTTTTTCAAATAAACCTGCACCTAAACCTGTTATTTTGATTGTGAAAAGGCAACCATTAAGAAATGAAAAGACAAATGAAGTGGCATATATTCATATACACACTTCTATTTCACTCTTCTTCCAGGGAAAGAGAAACTACTGTACATGTGTTCGCACTGTTCTGAAAGAAAGATAGCTGAGGTTCACAAATGCAGTCAGCTACAAATCAGGAGCTAGATTTCTCAGCTATATTTTGAAGATTTATGGTGACAAAATGACCCTATTCTTTTACGTTTAGCTTTGATGTTCTGCATTTTTAAATCTGCATTTCTATCTGAGACACAGAATCGTCCACATTTGTAATTTGTATTTCTCCATAGTATTTTCAAGGTTTCCTTTGCACAGAGTGTATATAGTGCTCTGCTTTTGAATAAAATCAGGCAAACTGTCTTTTCCCTGTTTAATCATAAACAGTAGAATGGCCAATGTGTGACAGTGCCCTATCTTGCTCAATGTGGATTGATTCCAGGCCATCTGTCAGAAATTGTAGGCAGGACATTCTATCTTCCTTGCAGCATGAACAAAGTGGTACCAGCCACCTCATTGCAAGTGGTGGGGAAAGAAGAAAGGAAGAAGCTGTTGCTTTTCTTGTTTGCGTATTTTACTTTGGCAGCAAGTAAAAAGCCCTGTGCTTGCCAGCCTCATTATCATTGTAAAACATTCCAATTATGAGATGGAAAATGGGCTGGGGGATGTGTGCAAAAACAGGACAAGAAAGGGCAAGAATTCAAACAGTGCCGCACCGATCAACTGCACTTAAAGGCAACATGAGATGAGAAACCTACGGTAAATAACCATACCTTATGGACAGCTGTAGATACTTTTCCAGTAACAGTCATTTCTTTACTGAAGGACAGAATATCATTCCTCAATCTGAGTATTTCTGCATAAAGTACAAGCTATTCTGGCTTAAGAGTAATTTTGTACTACTCTCATTTCAAATTAAAACTTGTGCAGCATTACACACAATGCTGTACACTGGCTCATGATCTGACTTCACTGATTAACAAGCATTTTGCAAGCTAACTGTTTCTTCCCATAAGAGGCAAAGAGATGTTCTTACAGGATTCCCAGCAAGAATTGTATGTTGCTTCACATTGTTATGAAACAAGAGTGTCTTTGACAACTTTCGTATTCTAAACATTTCTGAATAGTACTTAGAATTAGGTTCATACATCTTTGTCACATGCAAAAGACAAACAAAACTTACAAGGACTGTTGCACAAAAACCCACTCCTCTGATTCAGACTTTTTCTTAAAATGATACCATTCACTTTATGTATATTATCTTGATCTCTACTGAAATGTATTGATATGCAAAGCTTCTTTAGAACATTACATCTAAATACATTGAAGTCAAGGTAGCATCTTATTTTCAACTTGATTTTCTTAGATGAAAGTATGTCCACTTAAAATGGAGATTGTATGTGGGTTAGTCTCAAAATTGGTGCTGAAACAATGCATAATTATCTGGGAGAAGTAAACTGCAAAAATATCAAGTTACAAAGTTCCACAAGATCTTCACCTTCTCATTTTTGATAACTTTTTCCACTTTATGTTGTTGTTGTTGTTGTTGTTGTTGTTCGATTTTATCACAGCGGCCAGTTGTTTTGCTGGATTTGGCATTGATTACTAGTCGGGCCCCACCCAGGGGCCTAGGACGTCGTAACGTATTTTCGTAATATACGTGCAGATCCAAGCAGTGCAGCTTTTTGCATTTGACTGATGGTGATTTTGTCAAGTTTTAACTGTTTTAAATGTAATTCCAGTGCTTTTGGGATAGCTCCCAGTGTGCCAATTACCACTGGAATTACCATTGCTGGTTTGTGCCATATAATTTTTGCACAAATTCCAGTGGATCATTTGTGCTACTGAATTGTGCCGCAATTTATAAACAGTCTGCGTGATTTTTTTTACAGCAGCTGAGTATGTGGTCAACAGTTTCACCAACTTCTTTGCAGAGTCTGCATTTGGCATCATCAGAGGATTTTTCGATTTTGGCCTTCATGGCATTTGTTCGGATAGCTTGTTCTTGCGCAGCCAGGATTAGTGACTCTGTTTCTTTTTTTAATGTACCTGTTGTTAACCATAACCAAGTTTTTTCACTGTCCACTTTATCTTTTATTTTTTCCAGAAATTGACCAGACAATGCTTTGTTCCTGCAACTTTCCATTCTTGATTTTATCACATCTTTTCTGTATTCTTGTTTCGTCTGTTGGGCCTTCAGTAGATTTTTGTTCTTTACTTCGATTAATAGATGTTCTTGACTTTCTTTAAATAATCAGCCAGTGCATGTTTTTCTTCTTCAACTATTTGCTTCACTTGTAATAATCCTCTGCCACCTGATTTTCGGGGCAGGTATAGTCTATTAGTGTCACCGCGTGGATGTAAACTGTAGTGCATTGTCATTAGTTTCCTGGTTTTTCTGTCCAAAATGTCCAAATCAGCTTGTGTCCAGTTAACAATACCAGCTGTGTATCTTATAACTGGTATTGCCCAGGTATTTATGGCCTTCATTGTATTTCCACCATTTAATTTAGATTTCAAAATTTTCCTAACTCTGTTGGTGTACTCTCTCCTGACAATAGTTTTTACTTCTCCATGTTTGATGTTATCCAACTGCAGAATGCCTAAGTATTTGTAGGCTTCATTTTTGGTCCATTTAATTAGTTGGCCATTGGGCATTTCAATTCCCTCACATGTAGTGATTTTGCCCCTTTTTATGGATACAGTGGTGCATTTTTCTATGCCAAACTGCATTGAAATATCAGTGCTGAATACTCGGACTGTGTTTGTCAGTGACTGGATTTCTATTTCTGACTTTCCATAGAGTTTCAAATCATCCATATATAATAAATGCGATTTTGTTTCAGCTTCTTTGGCTGTTTGGTAGCCTAATTTCATTTTTTTAAAGATTACTGATAGTGGGATCATCGCGATGATGAAGAGAAGAGGTGAAAGTGAATCACCCTGGAAAATTCCTCGCTTGATATTAACCATTCCGTAGTTCTCATTCCCTACTGCCAACTCGGTTCTCCATTGTTTCATCGCCTTTTCAGTGAAGGATGTAATATTTTTACTAATGCCAGTTATTTCTAAGCATTTTATGATCCAACTATGTGGCAATGAGTTGAATGCCTTTTTATAATCAATCCAGACCATATTCAAGTTCATTTTTCTTTTCTTACAATTTTCTAATATCATTTTATCAATTAGGAGCTGATCTTTTGTGCCCCTACTCCTTCTTTTGTTGCCTTTTTGCTCTACTGGCAAGATGTTGTTTGTTTCCAAATAATCCATAATGTTATCTGCAATAATGCCTGTGAGTAATTTGAAGGTTGTTGGCAAGCATGTTATTGGTCTATAGTTTTCAGGTATTGTTCCTTTAGTTGCATCTTTCTGAATCAAGTATGTTTTTCCAGTTGTCAACCACTCATCAATTTGACCATTTTGTAGAATTTCATTCAGTTGCCTGGCCAACATTGCATGTAAACTGGTCAGATATTTGAGCCAGAAACCATGTAATTGGTCATTTCCAGGTGATGTCAAATTCTTTACATTTTTTACTCGATTTTTGACCATCTCAGTTGTTATTTCTAATACTTGCATTTGTTTGTTACCAATGCTTTCCTCAAAGTCATGTATCCACTTTGCTTCCTTATTGTAGTCCTTTGCATTTTCCCACAATTCTTTCCAGAATTCAGCTGTGGCCTGCTTTTCTGGTTTTTCACTTTTGGTGTCACCATTCACATTAAGACTTTGATAAAAACACCGTTGGTCTTATCGAAATTGTTGATTTTGTTTGTATTGGATGATTCGTGCCTCATATCTCTCAATTTTTCTAGCTGTTGCTGTTATCTGCTGTTTTACAATCTCTACAGCTTCATTGATGTTTCTTGTATCCAATCTATATCTTCTGATTAGCTGAGCTATGATTTTGCTGTTTTTAAGTCATTGCTCATGCCTGTTCTTTAAGTTGCTAGCATCTGCCCTTAATTTTTTAACTTTTTGTTCTAATCGGATTTTCCACTTTGGCTTTGATGCTTTTTCCATTGTGTGATTAGGTGCTTTGATTTTAATGCCTAGTTCATTAGTGACTATTACAGCTGCACTGTACATTAACTGATTCGTTTCCAAGATGGTTCCCGATTCAATTGATGAAAGCACTGCATTACCCATTTTCATGATAGGACCCAAAATTTTCTTAGGGACAGATTTTAATGATGGTAAACGTCGCCTTTCCTCACTAGCCAGAAAATGCTCCATGATCTTGTCCTTCAGTTCTTTTTTTTTTGAGTTGGTTCATCAGTTGGTTCAATGGAAACTGGTTCTGGCGGTAGTGTTGTTATTTCCTCTCCGGCAGCTTCCTATGGGAGTTCTACTACGATTTCTTTATTTGTGTCTTGAGTATCAGTTATTTCCTCTTGTGATGTTTTTTTTTTTTTTTTTGCAATTTGCCTGAATTTCTTCAAGTTCAACTTCGCTAAACACTTTATTCTGTATATTTATTATTATTATTATTATTATTATTATTATTATTATTATTATTATTATTATTATTATTATTCGATTGTATCACAGCTGCCAGTTGTTTCACCGGATTTGGCATTGATTACTAGTCGGGCCCCACCCAGGGGCCTAGGACGTCGTAACGTATTTTCGTAATATACGTGCAGATCCAAACAGTGCAGCTTTTTGCATTTGACTGATGGTGATTTTGTCAAGTTTTAACTGTTTTAAATGTAATTCCAGTGCTTTTGGAATAGCACCCAGTGTGCCAATTACCACTGGAATTACCACTGCTGGTTTGTGCCATAATCGTTGAATTTCAATTTTTAAGTCCTGGTATTTCGCGACTTTTTCATGTTCCTTCTCCTCGACCCTGCTATCACCTGGTATTGCGATGTCTATGATTGTAACCTTATTTTTCTCAACCAGTGTGATGTCTGGTGTGTTATGCGCTAGTGTTTTGTCTGTTTACATACGAAAATCCCACAGGATCTTGATCATCTGATTTTCGGTGACTTTTTCAGGCTTATGTTCCCACCAGTTTTTTGTTGTTTTAATATTATAATTTTTACACAAATTCCAGTGGATCATTTGTGCTACTGAATTGTGCCGCAATATTATTATTATTATTATTATTATTATTATTATTATTATTATTATTATTATTATTATTATTATTATTATTATTATCACAATCGGTCAGATGTTCAGTCTGGGTTTGGCATTTTTGTCTACCTATTGAGTCCTTACCTGGGATAGGCAAATCTGGATATTTGACAGTGTTACAGATATCATCGCAGGATGAAAGCAGTTCCAAGTAAAGTCATCTTCTGCAATTTACTGATGGCAAATGTGTGAATGCCTGTGGTGTTCAAGTGATGCTCCAATTGTTTTGGGACTGCACCCAAGGCGCCTATTACTATTGGCACTACCCTTTCTTGCCTCTGCCATAGTTGTTCTATTTCTATTTGTAGGTCTTTGTATTTTGTTATCTTCTCCAGACCTTTCTCTTCTCTTCTGCTGTCTCCAGGCACTGCCACGTCCACTATCCAGACTTTTTTGTCTTTCTTATCAACAAATGTTAAGTCCAGGGTGTTATGTGACAGGTCCCTGTCTGTCTGTATTCTGAAGTCCCAGAACAATTCAACTTCTTCATTTTCTATGACTTTTTCATCATCATCATCATCATCAATCATCATTTTAAGGTTAACATAGTTGTGATTATCCCATAGTAATAAAAACATTTAATTGGAAGCCCTTACTTCAAATCACTCAGAAACTTACTGAGCTACCTAAGACACACAAGTATCAGTCCTCTTATTTTATAGAAATAACTAAGACATACCAAAAGTTTAGTAACTATGCTTGCTAAAATATATGCTGTGAAATATCAAGAAAAACTATTAAATAAACATCCTCCCAATTCTTCTTTCAAAATGCTTCAATTGCTTCTGTTTCTTCTTATAAAACAGTTACATTATTCCCACTGCTAATTATTTAAATTATCTGCAAACCAGGATGGGGTAACATGCTAACCATTCCTGGACTACAGAAAACCAAAGCTCACTTATCCTGCCAAGGCCACATAGGTAGATTTTAAGATTGCAGGCCTGCTTAAGGACACAGGTCAATTACAGCCTAATCTGCTGTAAAACCCATAGACTTTCTTCCTTGTCACTCCACCCTACCACAATCTACAGAATAGAAACAGCTGCTCTAGATAAAGCTATAAAGTTGTCTGTCATATTACACTAGAAAGCTGTGAAAATGTCACTATACACTTAAGCACTGTTACAACTACACTGATATACTGCCTGTCGGTCTGAGTACACACAGGAAAAGAGAAGAAGAAAATATTTCAAAGTGGCAAATTAAATAACCAGAATAAATTGTAGTTGAACAAATTAGGTAATCATAGGAACCGCTTCTGTATAGGAGGCACAGATGTGTCTTGCAATCACTATCTTTCAGTTTCCAGAAAAGGGACAGAATATGATTCTTCCTGTGGTTTTTAAGTAAAATATTTGTTTTATTTATGTATAACAGCATTTACAATACATTAGTATATTATCTAACTATGCAGTTAGGAAATTGAGGGTTGGTAAGATGGAAAGTATATGGAATCATATTTAAGCTAACTGATCAACTGATAAAAATACTTATATACTACCAAATCTAACAGAGTCACAGTAACAACAATTAGAATCTGTAAAACAAAACACTAACACCTTTCCCTACCCGCAAAATGCACACAAACGCTAGCATCAGAGATGTTCTTCCTTAGCTCACGAATCAATTGCCATACAGTTCTTTCTTAATTGTCCTCTGAACCATGAAAAGAAGGCGTGCCATCTGAACCTCTGGAGCTATTCCATAAACAGGGGTGTCAAACTGGTGGCCTGCAGGCCAGATGCATCACACACAGGCCATGCCCACCCCAGCTCCGCAAAAGCAAAATACATCACAATACTTCTCATGACGTCACGTGATCAGAGTTTGACACCCTTGCCATAGTAGGAGGCCCCCAACAAATAACATGGTTCCCCCATTTTACTTGGGGAGGTAAAGGTAAAGTTCCCCTCGCATATATGTGCTACTTGTTCCCGACTCTAGGGGGTGGTGCTCATCTCCATTTCAAAGGTGAAGAGTCAGCGCTGTCCGAAGACATCTCCGTGGTGATGTGGCCAGCATGACTAAACGCTGAAAGCGCATGGAACACCAAAGGTGGTTTCTATTTTTTCTACTTGCGCTTTTACATGCTTTCGAACTGCTAAAACGTACGCGCACACATACATATTCTTTTTTAAATGGTTTTTCTATGCAGTTTTTATTTTTTAAACTTTTCATATTTTTCTATTAGTTTTTTATCTTTCTATCTTTAAACCTTAATAAAATTATTATAAAAAAGGAAAAAACACCTTAGCACAAGTATGGCACATTTTAGTGGCTGGTACTTACTACAAAAAATGATTTTTAAAAATCAAGTGTATTTTGTCTGGCAAAACAGAGAATCACCTCACAAAAATTAAAGTCACCAATAAAAAATAAATTGTGAACACATGCCTATTAAAAGGGTGACTGCAGGATAAAACATAGTATATTCAAAATAAGCAAGTTAAAGAAAACCAAATAAGGTCATCTTCTACAGATCATTTTACATAAATAGCAGTATCACAGCAGAACCTGCTACTCATTTCTTAAAAACCGAATAACTTATTTTTAGCTCAGAAGACGGTGCAATTGTTTCTTCTGTTCAAGAATGCTAATCAACTTGGTAAGCTAGAAAAAGTGCTTTCCTCAGCAATGCACAATTATAGAATCTGCCTAGGGTCTTGTGAGATGCAGTAACATCATATTTACAATTCTGGGCATCATTCCTCAGCACAAGAAACAGATTGCCATAATTGGAAGTCCACTTGTTTTCAAACTTCATTATTTTCTGACTTCAAATATAGTTTACATTTCAAGAGGGTTAAGAGAGACTTGTGCTTTCACTCCATCAAAGGGAAATCTGGGAAATCACTGGTATTCTATGTTCATGTTTGCTTATAAATATGTTACATTACTTAGCCAGGTAACAGCATCAGTGCTAGTGAGCATGGGGTTCACTCCTGGTTTATTACAGTAGCTTGCCCTGCCAGTATTGATGAGGGTGTGGCTTTCTCCTTGGTAATTCCTTGACTAGGATATCATTTTCTGCTAGAGTGTTTTTCTGGTGTTAATCCCTGCTTATCTGGTTGTTGGTTGATGGCAAACATATGTTCTCCTCCTCCTTAGCTTTCTTATTATCTCTTTAAAATGGTCTGTAAATGTGGTTAATCTCTATGTGCTTATTGATGGCTGATTTGTTTGAAGGATAAGTTACCAGGAATTCCCTGGCATTTTGGAGTTGGCATTTTGGTCTAAAATGCTCCCAGCTGAAATTATGGTTGAGCCTGACTATGTGATATTAAGGGATTTCATTTTGTTCTCTCACTGCTAGTGTTCATGGATGTGCTCCACTAGTCTTCTGTCTGTCTGTTCTAAATAGTGGCTGCTATAGTCCTTACATTATATGTTGTGATGAGTCCTGCTTTTTCTTCTTGGCCTACTGGGTCTTTTTATTTGCTTAAGGTATTTTAGAGGGCTTTAGTTGTTGTGTGCTGTGGTGATGTGTGTTGGCTGTTTCTGAGATGTTTCTGATATACAGTATTAACCCATTAATGCTTGTTTTGATTGTGCTATAGTGGGTTAGATGGTCAGCACTTTAATAAAGTTCCAGGGTATCCATTTTGTTGGAAGATGATTTATAGGTAGGTAGTTTGTTTTCTTTTCCTGGTGTTGTGGATTGCTGCAGTGCACTTGTATTACTGTACTTACGCTTTTCCCTATTGTGGAAAGTTGGATTGCTCCTTTGGTAAAGGAGTCCTGGTTGGCATAGATTGTTTGTTTTTTGATAGACTTTCATTTTAAACTTGCCATCATTTGCTTTGGTGATGAGGATATCCACGAAGATCTTCTCTTCTTTTGGAATACTGTATCTTCAGACATGCCATTAGACAGATGCAAGGCTGGCACATGGGCAGAAAGAGAAGAAAATAACAGCTCACTTTGGATCCAGCCTTGAAGGTCTCCTGGCAACAGAAGTGCTTTGTTAGCCAAACCATGAAGGTTGCGCCTCAAGGCCACCTTTCTGAGCATTACAACATTTCCAGACCCTTATTGCTTTTATATTATGCTGCACCTAGGAATGGCTAGGGGAAATAGTTGAGGTTAGAGGGTTTTTTTTAATTGTACTCAATAGATTTTTGTTTAATGACCATCTTTATTTTTAACTCAATTTTCTTCAATGTATGAAATATTTAGGGTGTTGCAGCCCTGAGTGAACTAGCCCCTCATGTGTGACCCTCATCCTGATTTGAGTTTTGAGATTCATGGTCCAGAGAAAGCAAATGTTTAAGGAGAGAGACTCCTTTGATCAATTATTAACTATGGTGTAAAGTTATTTTGCGTTGCAGGTAAAACAGCAAGAGGGTTAGGGTTACTCTGCATCCCAGCCATCAGAAGACACTCAGCCGGGATTGAAGTGACTTTATTGATTTGATTTATAAAATTGCAAATCTCATAAAGATGACTCCAAGAGACCTAGATAATTAAAACAAAACCCCCAAAGATGAAATGTCCTTATAATTATTACAAATATTAAAACAATTTAAAAACCATTCAGTGCATTCAATAGGAGAACAATCTATTCAGAAACAATACAGTAATACTCCAGCAGGGGTTGGAGTAGAAGACCTTCAAGGTTCCTTCCAACGCTGTTATTCTATAATATAGCTTATCTCCAATGATGATGTAACATCAGCTGGAATTCTATTCATTAAAACAGAAATGTATTTTGAATTTTTACATCCTATAATATTGGTATATTTTTAAAAAGTGAAATAGCATTTTCCCTCTTAGGAACCAGAGCTAGCTTCTTGAATATCTAAAATAATATTATACAACAATGGCAGCAGTATACAAGTATGATTTTTTGAAAGGTAGTTATATCCTAAGTAAGATGGCTGCCATAATTTTGCAAATCCAGGACTTTCAAAGACAGTTTGCAATGCAACATACAGACCCATTGTTCAAATAAAACAGTGGCTGTCTAGCTTGGATACATGGCTTTCTGAATTATGATCCATTAAGCTTAACAACCTACCAGCCATTATAACCTGCATGACAGCTGTTTGTTAAATCCTGCATACCAGGAAAGATTTTATCCCAAGCTGATGACATAGTAGGTTGATTAAGCCAATGTGCATTATCATACACAGCTGATGGGATACAAATTATGTATCTGTGGTAGCCATTATGATATTAATGTTATTTTAAAATAACATGATAAAAACAAATTTTCCAGTCTTTTTGCAGCGAGATGTAACTGGGTCATACACAGTGCCTCTGTTATAGGAAAAAAACCATTTTAAGACTTCAACCAGTCTCCATTAAAAAAAAAAAACAAAGCCAAAGCCTGTTTCAATACAAGATAAATTCTTCTGAGTTAAGCTACATAGAACTAGTACATTTTCCCCACTTACTATATGAGTAGAAAAGCTTCTTCAAGTTGAAATCAACTTCAGGTTGATGACTCTGCTCACCTCATGAAATCATAGATATGTCACAATAATTTTCTCATCAAATTTGCAAGAGGCAAAGACACTGCTTTGTTCAGAGATACTTTTTTTTAAAATTTGCAATTTAGTGTAGAGCTCTGGTCTTTCCTGGTAATACTTCTCATACCTGATACTCTTTTGCATGATCAGATCAGACATCTAGTGGGAGCAGTAAAGTCTCAAGATGGATGAAAATCCAGATAATTGCAGAGACAGTTACATTCTCTTTATGGCAATAACATGGAAATGGTTGTCTTTTCAGTTGTCTGGAGATGTTATTTCCTGCTCTCCAGATTTATTTTCAAGATGGTCTCCCATCCAAGCTCCTCACCAGTTTTGTCCTGCTGACCTTCCTTGAAGTCAGCCAAGGATTGCTACCACGTTTCTCCAAAAATATGACATGTCCCAAAAATAAGGTCAAGCCTAAATATACGCCCTCCCTCAAAAACAAGCCCTGGTGAAGGGGTGGCTGTGGCCCTCACAGGAGGCAGCCCTTCCCTTCTCCCATCACTTCATGGAAGTTCAGCCCTTTAATTGCTGCCTGCTGATCAACTGAGCCAGCGAAGGCTGTGCAACTTGGCCCAGATCTCCGGAGCACCTCCCCAACTGCTGTCCTCCTCGCCCTTTTCCTGCCAATCATTCTTTATTGGGATCGCAGCACAGACACACATTCCCAAAATGCTCCATCCAAAGCCTTCAGCCTTGCAATCCTGGGAGGGGCATCTATGCTGTGATCCCAAACAAAAAATGGTGTGTGTGTGTGAGAGAGAGAGGGGGGGAGGGAGGGAGGGAGGGAGGGAGGGAGGGAGGGAGAGAGAGAGAGAGAGAGAGGAGGAGGGAGAGAGGGAGGAGTCCAACCCCGGAGAGTTATCCAGGGTTGGCAGCAATGTTCTCTCCATCTCCCCCACCCCACCCTCTGTCTCACACACATAGGTCCCTCACTCCCCCACCCCTCCCATGGCAGCCACATCCCTTCAATAATCTGCTTTCCTGCTCCATTCTCCACTGCCACATGCAGGGCAAGAAAAGTAGTCTGTGGGACTACTTCCAACTTCGTGAGGTTTTGGGGTTTTTTGCAAGGAGTCTGGATTTCTGGTGTTTTTTTTACCATAGTCACACAGACTAATTTTCTTGTCCTGAACACACAGCGGAGAATGGAGCCTTGCTTTGTCCTCCACCCCCACCCATCCCCACCGACTTGCTTCATTCTTCTTTGCAATATGCAGCTTCTCACAGTAATAAGAATTGCAGGCAATTCTTGTTACTGTGAGAGGCTGCATGTTGCTTCTGGGCAGGGGAGGCTTGGTCCTCTTACCCTCCACTATTTCTATTTTTCTCTCTGTGTGTCTCTCTCACACAGAGAGAGAGACTTGATCTCTTGAACTACTACACATTTTTTGCCTAGAGGGAGACAAAATGAGTGCTGAGTGCCAGCCTTTACGGCTATTTGGTGGTGCAGGGGCCTGGCTACAGCTATGCCGAGCCAGGCACTTTTCAGGCCCTGGCGGTTGCTGAAGTTCTCATGCCAGCTCTGCGAGGCAAGCAAGCATGGGGCTGCCCCAGTTCCCTGCGGCGGCTCTGCAGTCACCTCACCTTCTGCCAAGCACAGCCTATCGCCAAGCCCCAGTTGCTACCCAGTAGCCTCCATTACCTCCCGCTGGAAATACCTCGTGCACAGCTGGCATTAGAGCTGCAGCCCCCACCACACCCAGGATTGTAGCCCAGCACCTGCAGCACCAAGTAGGCGTGCAGGCTGGCGCTCAGTAGCCCAAAGGACACGCCTTCCTGCCAGAGTTCTGTGTCCAGCTGGGGAGCGATTCCCAGGACTGCCCGATTATCAACCAGCTGGCTGCATGGTAGGAGGGAGCTTCCTGCCCACCTGAAAGAGCGCTGGGCTGCAGGCTCCACCCCAGGTAGCCTCAATCGGGGCCAAGCTCTTGGCAACCAATTGAGGTAAGGCTGTTCTTGAAGGGGGCATGAGGTGCATGGGGCCTCCTGCTGCTTTTGCAGCCTCAAATGCTTGCAAAAGCAGCCGCAATTCTTGCCGTCTCTTCTCCCCGCCTTGCCAGGCATGGCAGGGCTTCCTTCCCCTCACTTAGCCACCCAGCGCCTTTATAGATGCAATTTGGGGTTGGGAGGTGTGGGCAGGGGAGAACCAAGACGGGCATCTTGCCTGACTTCCAGCTCAGTCACGTTTCTCGCCGTTGATGGAGCTGGAAGTCAGGTAAGACATGTGTGTCGCTTCTCCCCCCTCCCCACCTGCCACCCCCAAATTGCACCCCAAAATAATAAGACCTCCCCGAAAATAAGGCCAAGTGCTTATTTTGGGATTCAAAAAAAATAAGACAGGGTCTTTTTTTCGGGGAAATACAGTAGATGCTGACATCTGCTGAGGTCTTTATTTTAGACTAAAGCAGTGTCATCAACAGATGGCAGCATCAACCATGTTCTACTTTTTATTCTATTTTTTTTATTTAAAAGCGTCTAAAACTGGGATCATCAAACTTTTTAAACAGGGGACCAATTCACGGTCTCTCAGACTATTGGGGGGCCGGACCAGCTGGGTGAGCGTGGCTAGGTGGTCATGTGACTGAGTTGGCATTGCTTGATCATGTGACTAGGTGGGCATGGCCAATTTAACAGTCCATTAAACAACGCACACAAATTAAACTTTAATTTGTTTTGTTCCTGGGAGTGTTTTATTTGCTTTTGTTTGCATGTTGCTCTTTTGGTTGACTTTTCTTTTACTAGATTGTTTTTTCAGTTGTTTAGGAATCTAGTGGTCCACTTCAGGAAACTGTTTTTCAGCAATTCTTCTCAGCCCCAAGGAGCTTACAATCAACAAGTCTCTCTGTCTCTCTCTCCCTCCGTCTGTCCCTCTCTCTTTCTGTCTCTCTGTCTCTCTGTCTCTCTGTCTCTCTCTCTCTCTCTCTCTCTCTCTCTGTCTATCTATCTCTCTTTATGTTCTGGAGCTGGGGGAGGGCCCATTTTTTGTTCTCTTGGGACATCTATGCACCCCATTTTTCACCTCCCCCACCTCCATAAGCAATCTGCAGGCAGAAAAGGCCATTTTGGGGGGCAAAATGTGTGGAAATGGCCATCTGTGTACTCAGTCGAAGGGTGGGCAGGGTGATATGGGTGGGTCAGTCTCACCCCTATGCGGGTCAGATTAACGGCTTTGGTGGGCCACATGTGGTCCGCACGCTGTAGTTGAGGACCCATGTTCTAAAATATATTAATAGTGAGCTTTGGCTCTTCTGTATAATAATATACTAAATATGTTATCAACTTGTGCCACAGAATAACTGTTTATGAAAATGCAGGTAGAACTGAGGTAGAACAGATATAGTACTGTAATTTAAAATGATTTTTACACCCACTCCTTGCTATAATTACGGCAGTTATGCACTTCATTATAATTTCAAGATTTATGTGCTAGCAATGGAAAAAATGCAAATGTTTTCCAGCATGCATTGCTCCAGTGTGAAAATAGTTTTCTGGGTCTTGAAATACTCTGTCTACTAGGCATATTTTTTTTTAACTTCCAAACATACCGTTTTTGCCTTCCTACTGTCAAGTATCACTTTAAATGTAGTCGTATCTTTAAATAAAATAATATTTCCACACAGGTAGCTAGTAAAAAAGTATTTTACAATGTTAGGGTTACACCGATGCAATCAATAATGTTAATTTTGGGTGACGGATTGAAGTTGTGACAGCAATGTTGTGGGATTAACTCTTCTAAGACTCCTTGAAGTCAACCTAGTCTGTGTAACACTAAATGCAGTTGTTTTCCCCATTTGTGGAGCTGGGGTGAGCATGGCCTGCATGTAACACATCTGGCCCAAGGGGCGCTAGTTTGACACCCCTGATGTAATGCATAAATAACAATATTTAATTTAGATCATATTATTCAAGTAATTGCAATGGCATGAAAGTACTTCAAATCAGAAAACTCTGCGTGAATGTAATTTATATTGTAATGACAGGAGACTCTCACAAAAGTATATATAAATATTAGTATATAAATATTAGCATATTTATTTCCTTCAACAGCTCAAATTGACTTCTATAGGGTTTTCCCTTCATTTTCTTGCCATAACAATATTCTGCGATGCAGAGGGGTTAAGAGAGAGAAAGAAGAGAGAAAGCGCAAAGTCATTCATAGAGCTTTTTCAACCAAGAGTAGACTTGAATTTGATCAGATATGTATTCCAAGTCCTGAATCACTATATCATACTGGATCTTTCTATCCCCTATCTTTTGCACATCACATCAGAATTGGAATAGATTAAGCTAAAGAACAGAATCCACTGAACTGTTAAAAACACCACCCAGTTCTGTGGTTTTCTATCATGCAACTGTTGAGAGACAAAAATAAAATTGTATCAATCAAAAGAATAGTTACTGATTCTTCTGCACTAAAAGAAGAGCCATTTTGCCACAATATCTATTGTCTTAATTCAAATCTTTTAGGACTAAAATGCAACAAAGTAGTTCAAACTTGACTGTATAATGGATAGAGGAAGCAATTTAGACATTCTTTGCCTCGATTTATTTTTACACTGTGACAAAAGTACTTAATAATGTTGATGTGCATGAGCTGACCTTTAGTTTGCAGTAAATATCATCTCATCTAACATTGTTAATTTGTCCTGTAGGTCACAGAGTAAGCCCTTAATACTGTTATCATTTTTTATTCAGTAGACTTTTTCATTGAAATAGCTATATTCCTCAGAATGAAAAAAAGAGTTTAGATAAAACAAAACAGACAATCTGTTATTTATCCAACGTCGTACAAGCCATAAAAGATTTCTGATGTCCATTTATACTTGGTAACATGGTAAAGTTTAAGTGTTCTCTTTGTTTATGGGAGTTTATTCATGTAATCATTAACATAGCTACTATGTCTGAATTTGGCTGGTATCTTGAAGGAATGAAGAGATGTTGCCATCTAGATAAAAGAAAACTGCCTTGCTTTTCTTCTGCCTTAGAAATGGCAAAATACATGCAAGAGAAGTGGGGGTGTCCATCACGCCTTATGATTGCACTTTTAAAAAGGAAATCCTTATCTCTTATTTCCTACATTATCATAGTGTCTCATTTAGAAAATATCTTTCTCTTTTGAGTTCACATAGTTTAAAACTTGTGGCTGTGACACTGTTACACCAGTTTTCTTTCAGTCTTAGTAATTTCTAGTTGTGAAGACCACTTCCTGTTTGCATCCTGTTTCAAACATTGCATTTTTCTGCCTTGGAGGAATACATAATGAAGTATTTACAAAAGGATGATCAGTTCTCCCTCAGAACTAAGACCATGTTCTGGAAGCATACTTTATGTAGATCAGGGATATCAAACTCATGTTGTCATGGCGGTGTCACGTGACATATTGGGACTTTTTCCCCCCTTCGCTAAAATGGGCATGAACAGTGTATGACGCATCCGGCCCGTGGGCCGCAAGTTTGCAATAGTTAAACTGTTAACCACAGAATAAATATTGTGTAGCATAATAACCTGCTTCCTAAATCATGGGCGCTCCATCACTGCAGGTTTTTAAACAAAGGTTAGACAGTAATTTATCTGGGATGGCCTGAGCATTCCTGCCCTGGGCAGTGTTTGAACTTGATCTCTACAAGATCCCTTCTATTCCTATGACCCTCTGAAGATTCCCACAATGAATCAATCAATATTTCAAAAGTCTCAGACATAATGTTTAGAAGATACAAATTGCTGAAATCTAAAAAAAAGTATATGATTTTTAGCTATTTTACTGAAAGGACTTGGTATAAAACCACATCTTTAGAAATAATGTGTAGATGCAAAGTACTTCAGAACAAGGGAAATCCTTGCTTTAAGAAAAACAATATATAATTCAAAGTGATTTTTTAAAAATGTAACAAGAGTTTTAGGAATTTCTTTAAAATAATGAGTGCATGATAAGAATCTCATTAATAGAATTCATTAGGCTACTATTTTCTTAATTTGTACCATATTAACTTATTGTGTATTTATTTTAACAAAGCCACAGTATGACTTTTCTGTAACTCAATATAAAGACAAAATTGGCCCCAAGCTAATCAGACTTTGCATTTTATTCGTTTACAAGGGAGAAATGTCTCAGTATTAAATGTCTATTTAAATGAAAAAAGAGAAACTGAAAGAAAACTTGTCCATCACACTTTTACGAGATGAAAAATAGAGGTAGGTTTCTGTAACTTATAAAAGCAAAAATGAGGCAAATATCTGCCCAAGGGAGAATAAGCAAATTATCCATTGATTAATGTAGCATTATCTTAACTTATATAAAAAAGCTAAGTGTATTCACACTGGTTATTAATTAGAATATGAGGCTTTTAACATCTCATTAGATGTTGACAATCACTTCTATACTGTCTGTCAGAGTGTGCACAGTGTGACTACTATTTTGAGACAACCCAGGAGCAAATTACAATACAGAGGTTTTGTCTTACAAGGCATAGTAGGTAGGTAGGTAGGTAGGTAGATGATAGATAGATAGATAGATAGATAGATAGATAGATAGATAGATAGATAGATAGATAGATAGATAGAGATAGATAGAGATAGAGACAGACAGACAGACAGACAGACAGACAGACAGACAGACAGAAATGTACTAGGCAAAACCAGGCAATCAATCAATCAATCAATCAATCTTCAACTATAACACAGAAGCACACAGGGAGAGAGAAACCACCCTCACAGGGCCTCACTTATATAGACAGCTTCTTAAAAGTGGCAGTAAACCTGCTGACTCATTCTCATTCTCATTTCATCATCTCGGTTTACAGCCTTACAGCAGCTGGTCAGCTATTAAATCATTACCTTAACATTGTTATAATGAAAATAATATAAACATGTTCATGTAATCACAAGTTTAACTCAACTTATATTTCAGTTATCCAATTTTATCTAACATTATCTAACATGGATCCAACAATTGATATATTAGAAAAAAAGTTTAACTAATTAATGTACCAATTGATAAAAGCACAGACCATGTACGATTGTGAGAGGAAGAAAGGGAGCAAATCCTAGTTTAATTTGTACAAAGACATGCTGCATTCAGGAATGACATTGCTGAAGGAGAGCCATCTTAGTCTAACTGTCTGGAAAAAGTATTGCCAGTGTCCATTAGATTCATAAATAGTAATAGCAGCAGCACTTAAGACTTATATACCATTTCACAGTGCTTTACAGCCCTCTCTAAATGGTTTACAGAGTCAGCATATTGCCCCCCACAATCTGGGTCCTCATTTTACCCACCTCCGAAGGATGGAAGGCTGAGTCAATCTTGAGCCAGTGAGAATCGAACTGCTGACAACTGGCAGTCAGCAGAAGTAACCTCCAGTACTGCATTCTAACCACTGTGCCACCACGGCTCAAATAACAACACTGGATTAAAAAAAATTATCCAAAAGTTTGGCTCCCTGAACGATTTTTGGGATTATGATGGACCCCTTCAAATTGAACACAAATATAATTTCAGAATGACTATATCACATAGGAATCTTAAGAAATATGAAATTAATTTTAATGACTACAATGTATTTTAATTACAAGATGTTTCTGACATGCTACATGAGTTTAACAGGGCTAAAAGTGTTTTGTTGCTGATTTTCATTTGCACTGAGTCCAATGCATCTCGCTGCAATGTTCAACAACAGTCAGGCAGCATTGATGGATTCCAATTGTCCTGATTCTTTTTTTCCATTGTGGCAAGGTCCTGGGGAAAACTTTCACCATATTTATCACTGACTGCACCTACATTGGCAGGAATTAAGCCCAACTATGAATGCAGAAAATGTGTGCACTTCACAGCCTTGTATATTACCAGTTGAATGTAATTTGATGGTCTGTAATTGCTAAGAAAATTCTCAATGGCATCCCTGAATGCTTTCCTGGTTATTTTCTATGGCCCCACTGACAGATCTTTGAATTGTTCATCATTGATAATGTATCTGATCTGTAGACCAACAAAAATGCCTTCCTTAAACTTGGCATCAGTTATTTTTTGAAAGATCTCTCTCAGATGGTAATAAAAACCTTCACCTTCCTTGTTCATCGCTTCTACAAAGTTTTTCATCAGTCCGAGCTTTATGTGAGACAAATATCCTTGCTGGATCAACAAGAGGTTCATGTGCCATGCTTTTCTGTCCTGAAACCAAATTCTTTCAGAGTGTCCATTTCTTTTTAATGCAATGTGACACTCTTGCACAGCTGTCCTATTCCCATATGTAACAACAGTAGTTGGCATATCTGAGCTGCATTCCAACCAGCACTGCCACTACCTTTAGATCTCCACAGTTATTCCAGTTATACTTGGTTACTATGTGTACTTCAATAACAGTTCCATGTTTTCATATGTTTCCTTCAGGTGTGCAGCATAGCCAACAGATACTAAAGATTTTATATATTAGCATTGTGTAAAAACAGAAGATTTCCATAAAATGATATATGGTATGTTAAATTACAGGTTATTTTCATAATTAACAGCCAAAAATCTGTAAGATATCCCCAAAAATGTTCAGGAAGCAAAATCTTTGTTGCCCAATGTAATGATTATACACAGAATATGAATTATATCTATAATATTGTTCAGTATTTTAAGTGTACTGAATCTGAAAACCTCCTTGCTTACAATCAAATCTAAAGGACATTAATATGGAATCTATATTGACTATGGCATCCCGATATACAACTCTTTGTATTAAAAATATACGGCATGAAGTGCCCACATCCCACACATGATGTTCCACATACATTATTTTGATAGCCACAATAGGTTTATCTCCATTATATTCAGAAAGTCTCCTATGGATTTCTTATCACAGACATAAAACATACACCGATAAGTGCACATGTACAAAATACATTGTAAATCAATCCAAATGGGTAGCTAAGGAGAAGATAGCCTACAATTTGTAAAGGAAGTCCTCGACTTACAACTGTTTACTTAACAATGGTTCAAATTAACAACACCCTTCATAAAATCCAGTTATGATTTAAATTAGAAGTTATGACCATCATCCTGCTCTCATAGTCATGGGACTGAAATTTTGGTATTTGGCAACTGTCCGGCATTTACAATTACTTTGCAGTGTTGTGCAGTCACCTGATCACATTTTCCTATAGTTTTCTACCAGTTTCTACCAATGTTAAAAGTGGAGGACTACTTGTGATTTCCTGCCATTTATGATCACGTTGCTAAAATTCAGCAGGGCTAGAAGTTTTCATCTCTCTATTCAGACTGAGAACATATAGATTGGTGAGAATTTGTTTTTTTTTAACCTGCACTATTTTGTTGTTTTAGAAGTGCTCCATCTGATTTAACTAAAGAATTTGTGCTCCAGAATAGTAAAAAATTCTACACATTTGTACACAACTATACTGTTAGAAGAAAACAATCATGCAATATTACAGCATGATATTACAGCAATATTACACATTGTTTTCTCACCACCATCATCATTTTACCCATTGTCTATCCACTGCGGGATGAAGGCCTTCTTCCGCAAGTAGAAGATTTTTCCCAAATGTGCATTTTCTCTGCTGTGTGTAGAAGTGTTCATATAGTTGTTAAAAGGTTAATATTAATAGTAACAAACAGTGTACCAAGTTTAACTGAAAGATTAAATGCTATTTTCATGTCATTTCCCCCTCTACTGCAATCATAGTTACTCAAAGAATACTATAAAACATAGTCCATAGCTATAGAAAGTTTACATCTTCTAAAATAAATTCACAGTATTCTTTGTCAGTCTTCTGGAAACTGTTACAAAACAAAGTTCTTTTAGGGGGCCTTTTCTTGAGTTTCTAACCGATGCCAACTCACTTTTTGTTTCCTGTTTTATTCTTTATCTTTTTGTGCCCTTAGGTGGGGGAAGGGAGGAGGCTGAGGTTATTGTTACCCTTGTTATGATTGTTCCTGACTGGCTTTAACTTTACCAAGGATGTTTTGACTTTTGTTTATATGCCCTGTAAGCCATTGAGAGTGATCTGATTAAAGCCAGGTAGAAATATAGTCCAGCAATCAATCAGTAATCTCATGCAGTTTCAGAATGTACCTACCTGAAATAATGGACCCGAATTGGTACCAATCAAATGAAAAATGTTGATAGATTGGCAGGGAAGTTTTTCAACCAATCCCAAACTATAAATGTGTTTTTAAAAAAGGGTTTTACATCATGCAAATTTTGAAAAATCCAAGATATGAAAATAAGAGAGAATGTGAAGGAAGATTGATCATGGACTGAAGAGGCAAACCATACTGGCAACAGCTGCCCTACCATGAGAGAAACAGGCAATATCTCTTATAGACAACCAGTTCTTCTGAGCCAAGGAATCTTCCATATGAGCTACAGTCTGCTTCTTTATAAGGGCCTATTCATGAACAAGGCTAGGGAGCGGGAAATGGTATCAATCAAAAGCTGTGTATGAAGAGCAAAGAAAGGAACTATGTAGCTCTCTCTCTCCAGGAGAAAAACCAAGAATTAGGACCGCCATTGTAATGCCTTTCCCTCTGCTTAGAGCTGAAGGACTAAGACTTGACTTATTTCTATCCCTTTCAAAGAAAGTCTGTAAGTACTCGAGATGGTTCAACAAGATGCTTATATTAATCTAGCTGGTTTTAAGATTTTCAGCAGAAATAAGTAAGTGTACAAGATCTGGTGTCATCAAGGAGGAAAACTTATATACTGTGAAGGTTCTCACAGTAAGAATATTCCTAGGTGCATTTAGCAATTAGAGTTATCATTTACAATTCCACCATTTCTCCCTATAGCCCATAAACAATTTATGGGTTAACTGGAAGATGACAAAGATCTTCCTCTTTATTTGTGTGTGTGTGTGTGTGTGTGTGTGTGTGTGTGTGTGTGTGTGTATGAGTTTATTTCTATTTCCAGGTGTTCAGGTCCCCTATGTACCAGAATGAGAAACAATAAGGTATCGTAGTGATGGTACTGCACGCAGCATGGAAATCAGATTGGGGACTCTGGGCTAGTCAACCTCTCTCAGCCCTAAAGTAAGAAGTCAAAAATAGGTAAAGCATGCTGGATCAGAGTAGATTATGATTCACAACCTTCAATGAGGTGGTCTTCATCCTGCAGTAGATTGATTTGGGCTGATCAATGTCATTAAGCATATTAATTTGGGACAAGCTAGTGACACAGAAAAAAAATCCACAATTTCTGAGGGGTAAAACAAGAAAATGGTTGCTATATTCCACATGCTAAAAGCTTCCTCATTAGAGGTAATGACTGGATCTTTGCTGATCGCACATTGCAACTTACAAAATGGAAATTTATGACATGAGTTCTACTTTTATTGTCTGAACTTGTTTTTATTACTTGAAAATTTTTGAAATGAAACCAAAATAATTCAGTTCAAGACATAGGATTACATGTTGCTTCCCTGCTCCTGCTAGAAATTGATGCCCTGAGGCATATTTAGAACTAGAAAAAATGCTAAAGATAAATGACTATCTTAGAACAAAGTGGTGTAAAGAGGCAGCAGCTGTAAATTATTCCCAGTCTGATGAACAATGCAAGAAATATCAGATTGTTCAAGAACAGACAGAACAGTGCTATAAAATTAAATATAAGTGTGAATGGAAAACCTGTTTTAGGACTCTAAGTCATCCTTTTTTTTAACTTAAAAAGTTTTTTTTAAAAAAAGAAGGAAAAAACGAAGAACTTAATTACCAGTAAATATGAAGGAAACTAATCAAATTTTATCAGTCAGCTATGCACTATTTAAATGATGCAATTCGTGCAAAAAATACAAGCTAAGTGTTCAATTCCATTAAAGCAGTTTTCACTGACAAAGCTGGGGAAGGATTGATTATTATCTCTTTAGATCCTAAAACACTTTCAAAATGTACTTGAGAATCCATAAGCTGCAGAATGAAAGAGAAAGTCTGCACCTCCTGCAAGCAATTTCACCCCAACTATAGCAGAGCATAACACAGTATAACTGAAGTACAGCAAAGATAATAGCAATATTGTAAGACAATACAGCTATGGATTTTAATATTTGTATTACAAATTGTAACATACTATTTCTTCAATTTGCACATTGGCCCCATAGTTTACTTTCCTTTTTTGAAATGAATGACTGATAAAAGCAAAAGCAAAAAAAAGAACCCAGAAAATCTTTTAATATTAACTGTTGCTTAATTTGCTACTGTCAAGGAGATATCAGCTTTGTTAGAACAATTTCTATTATTTGTGATATAGTTATTTCTTTTCTTTATAAAAAAAATTATAGACTAATTGAACATGTTACAGATTAATTATATATTAAGGTAAGGAAAAAAAGCACTCTGCATAATGTGCAATTAATTAGTATATGGAAATTTGCTGTGATAAAGGTATGTTAAAGGTTCCAAGTCAAAGAAATTAATGGACAGAGTTTATCAATGACTAGTAGCCTTGGTAACTAAACAGTGCTTAATGATATGCCTCTTAAACCTAGCTGCCATTTTTGTGCTTTGTGTGAAGGTTTCTAAACTATGTTGCTAATAACTGCTAAAAAAAGTATGCTAGATAAACTTTCACAGAATGGCAATGTTAATCTAGAAATGAACCTATTTCCTAACAACTGCCTTTGGGACTGTCTAAATGAACTAATATAATCCATAACCCAAATGTTATGGTTGTACTGTTTGTCCGTGAAATGGATACTACTGGCAGATCAATTTTTCCTTTCCATTAAGTCACTACCTCAGGCACCCCCAAATCTGTCCCAGAGGACTGACAACCCATACTCTTAGGCTAATTGTATTTAAAATATTTCAAAAAAGGATACTTGCTTCTCTTACATTGCAGCAGATCCTATGATGGTCTAATCATACTTCTGTCATATTCAGAAGCACAGATTTATTTAGCAGTTGTGCTTTTTTATAATTGTTTCCCAGTAGGCATATTTATGACTTTACAATTAAAAAAGCAACAAACTAGCCACCTTTCAGAGAAATATTTTTTATGTGTGTGCAAAAAATTTACAAATTCTATCAAAATGAAATTCAAAAAAGATGCACTTCTGGGTATTAATTAAAGCTGCACATTATATTTTCTATGCAAAGTAGTATCATTAAAAGTTACTTGGTTTAAAAGGCAAAATTTACTGCACAGTGTACTACTATATGTGGTGCAATTGGATTTGCCCATATAGTCAGTAATCTTAACGGACTGTTCAGCAGCAAATTATAGGATATTTATCTTGTACAATGAGAAGAAATTTTGATTGTTACATTATGATATTTTCAATAGCTGATATCCTTAAAGGACCTTATGGAAGCTGCGGCTTAGCTATCATATTATCTATTAATAAATTATTTCTTAAGTATATATACAAAATATTTCTGAACAATGCAAAATACACTTGGTATATAATGTCAATAAGGTTTGATCTTCTCATTCTTAGATTTTATGTAGAGTACACTCTAATTATTAGGAGATTAGAGGCACTATCACAAGTGTTTGAAAACTTCATTTCATTCTCTCCTATACACATTCTATTCCTGATACTATTTCACATTTTATGTTTATTGCTAAAGAGGAAAGGCACAAAAAATTCAAGACAAGAGAAGGAAGTAGATACTTTTAATTATGTTTATAAAGTCTAGAAGCATTAAATCTAAAAATTAGGTATCTGGGATCCAGAGAATTTCAACACAAGTTCAAAAGGCATAGAGTTCCTAAGATCAACTTGGAACAATGAAAACCAAAAATAAGAAACAAGTACTCCTGGTTATAAAATTAATCCATTCTTGTTACTGAAGGCCTAATACTACCATAGGCATTTATGAAATGAAATTATAAAACATTCCAATATTATATTTAGGATTGACAGAAAGATGTACTAAGTCAGCTATAAAAATAAATGCTTTTGGAAGTTAACACCAAATATGTTCCAGTAAAGATGCATCTTAAAGATATTAACATACAATAACATGAGAGGAAAATTAGAAATTTCACAAGTTTCCTTTCTCTTGAAAAAGATAACTAAATTTAACATTGCAGATAAGATTTGTTTGGGTAACTTGTTTCTTTTAAGAAATTATATGTTCTTTAAAAAGTAAATGTAACTTCTATTATTTTCCTTCAAAACCAAAACAACCCAAGCAGAAATCATAGTAAGTAGAAATAAAACTTTAAAAAGCAGACAATACAGGTAAATATTAAAATGTATCATTTACTATCAGCAAAAATCAGATACTCTTTTGAGTTATTAGAGAAATACATTTAAACAGGCTTCAAGAATATGAAATGCTCATGCATCTAAGGAGCGAATGGTTTTTGAATAATGTAAGGATGATGAATTTGACAAATTGACTACAAGAAGAAAATATTGGTGTTGCCAGCATTTCAACAACATAGTATCCGATCAGTTACTGTTAAATATAAGGGCAACAACTCAGTTGATCAACAGCCAATTTCCTACATAACAGGATAATACTTTTTTCTTACTTACTATAACATACAAGAATGTTTTCTCCCCTAGTTAGATCTAGAATTGCAGAAAACTTGTAAATGTCTCTAAAATGTGTCATTAGGCCATGATGAGTAGCAGAGGATCAAATTATTGAATAAACCTAAAGAGCTTTTGAAGAACATCTTACCTAGTAAATGCATTTGGTAGCACTAATATTTATAAATCATAGAAATCAAGAATGTACGGACAATTACTGTAAATAAATGGACTTAATCAAGCCAGCATACCATCTCCAAAGACAATCAACTTTAAAGTAATAGGAAGTTGGTCTACTTTTTGTCTTCTGTGTAATAGAGTATTACAATCCCAATACACTGAGCTCGCCTTTTCAGTAGGCAATGTTTGATTTTAACCTCTGCCAAGGTCTTCTCTTCAACCTTTCAACATGCAAACATGCATTTAAATTGTGGGTTAAAGTGCAACAGCAAAGACAGAAACCTAAAGTGACAAAAATGGGCTGAGACTGATATACTTTAAATCCAAATTATTACAATATCAATAGATTGAGGCAATATTTGTGTATTAACTAAATGTCTATGGAGATTCTCAGTCATCCAGGTCATGCTTGTCCCAAAGATGCTTTTTCCAAGAGGCAACTGGACTTTCTGGTTTTTTTCTTTGAAGATGTTTCACTTCTCATCCAAAAAGCTTATTGGATGAGAAGTGAAACATCTTCAAAGAAAAAAACAGAAGGTCCAGTTGTCTCTTGGAAAAAACACCTTTGGAACATTTGTGTATTAAATTCCTTCTAATAACCCAATTGAAGAATAATATTCTGGACAGCTGGCAGGTTGAAATACATTGCTCCATTAATTTTAAAAAATATTTCCCTTTCTACTCTTTCCATGTATTGCATCTAGTTCTTAAAAGCTATTTTTTAAAAGCATCAGCAGTCAGTAGTCTGTTGTTATAGCATATTTCATTCTCAACTAGTATTACTACTTCTCTTGGACCCCTTGTCCTCTAGCAACACAGGATCCGGAAGCAAGTGTTGTAATGCTTTGTATTTTCAATTGAGAAAATGGTAGGTTAATGGTATCTGATCAAATATCATTATCACTGCTCAGAAAACTTTAAATGCACTAGCCATCACAGGAAGCCATTTATTACTCAGGTTAAAGTAAGCACTGTGCATTTCACCCGCACCACACCCTTTGGGGCTCTTGCCCACGTTCTCACCGCTTGGCAATTCTTCCCTGGAAATCTGCTGCCAGGTCATGTTTAAGGTGTCTATGATAACCACACCGTCCTACTTAGGTAAAATTTGCTAAAAAGAAAAAAATACAAACAAACCAATTCCCTCCCCCAAGTTCCCCAAGACTGGAGCACTGTCCCCTTCTTTTATTTCTTTACAAGCTCAAAAAGCCTTAAGGTGCTCTCTAAAGCAGTGGTTCCCAACGTGGCGCCCACGCCCCACAAGGGGAGCAATTTGTTTTTTTAATGGAGGCAATTTGAACCTTGTTTAAACCAAGCTAAAGTCCTTTCAGGCTTCCTCCACGTGAGCAGAGTTCACTTTTTGAGTAAAGTAAGAATTATATGGGGGGGGGGGGGGGACACATCAGGATTTTAAGGATGCTTAGGTGGGGCATGGCCACAAAAAAAAAAGGTTGGGCACCACTGCTCTAAAGGATGCACAGCAAAGAAAAAAAAAGAATCCCCAAACTCAGAAGTTCTCACACAACATTTCACGGCCGTGTGCTTTATTAACCACAGTCAACTTTCATTCTTGTTTTAGGGACTTTCGATTCCGTGCAAATATTTGCATCTACCCTACAGGATGGAACCACCTTTCGTCTTCTTCCATTTGTTTCCCCCCCTTTTTCTTTTCAAAAGCCACTACGATTTTAAACGGAGAGACGAGATTGGGGAGAGGGAGTAAAAGAAGCCGAAGGGGGGAAAGAAAGAAGTTATCGGCCACACACGACTCAAGAACAAACTTCCAACTTTCGGCGCGCCTAGCTGACCCGGCGTCTTCCCACAGTCCAGGAGAGGAAGAGGAGGAGAAGACTTGGGCGAGCAGGGGCATCCCTCGAGGAGGAGGAGGAGAAGTGGGGGGGCAGAACCACCGAACTGGAAGCAGCGCCTGCCCTAAAAGCAACCACCCCACTCAGCGCTACTACTCACCCCATGAGCCAGTCCATGACGCCACCGCCGCCTCCTGCAAGGCGCCGCTGCGGTGCTGTGGGCCGGGCGGGCGAGCGAGAGAGCAGGCGGCGGGTCCGGCTACGTCCTTGCCTGCCTGCTTGCCTGCCTGCCTGCCTGCCTGCTGAGCTCGCTTCACCGTCCGCAATGGCCTCGGGGGTGACTCATGGGTGCCGGTCCCAACGCGGACCTCGTCCCGCCTGACTCCTCCGCTCTCCTCCTTCACGTCGCTGCTGCTGCTGCTGCCGCCGTCCGAAACCGCCGTTATTTTTTTTATTTCTCCCCCCCCCCGCCCCCCGCCTCCGGGCGGCTCCGCTGGGTTCCCGCCCCCAAGGCAGCGCCCGCCGGGTTCCCTTCAGCCAACCAGCCGAAGTAAGCGAGCAACACACACCCTCGGCTCTCAGGGTGGCCGGAAGTAAACACACAGCCTTTCCTCCAACATTTTCCCCTCCCCTCCCCTCTCTCCCACGCCCGGCTACGGCAACGCGGAAGGGACAGGGCGCCTGAGGAAAGATGGGAAATGGAGTCCTGGTCCGAGCCGCTTTTAAAAGGAGAGATGAGCGAGACCGACGGCTGCTGGAAGAAGAGAAACCGAGGGACAGCCGCTGAGTTGCACGCGGATGTGCGGTTTTTTTCCCCGGCAGGCGCGATTTAGAGCAAGTTGCAGAAGGGGGGACACTACAGAGAAATTATATGTAATACGCGGTTTTATCTTTTTTTATATAAAAATCTAACTTGACAAAAATTGGCGTACGCTTATTCCTCAGCAGCTATGATTAGAATTATTATGATTAGTTGCACGGTCAGCCAGATGTTTTGACTGGATTTGGAGTTATAATCCAGCCATGGAGTCCCAAAGACCTGAGATGGGCAGAAGTTGTTTAATGGAGTTAAAAGTTATCATTATAAGATTCAAGCTCTTCCAAATAAAGCTGCCTTTTGCAAATGACATGATGGTGATTTTGACAATGCTAATGATGCTCAACCAGTGCTTCAGTTGTTTTGGGATTGTCCCCAAGGCAACTATCTTTGCTTTTTATTCCCACAGTTGTTCTATTTCTAGGTTTTTGTATTTTGGGATTTTCTCCAGTTCTTTTGCTTATATTGTGCTGTCTCCATATACTACAACATCCACTATCCAAACAGTTTTGCTTCTCTTATCAAGAATTGTCTGGGGTGTTATGTCCCAGATGCTTGTCTTTTTGAATTCTAAAGTTCCAGAGTAGTTTCTTCTTGATGCATTGGAATATCTGCAAGAAATACCATTTGCCCACAAGCAAGGACTTTAATTATTCTTAATGTTTACAAATACCAAGAAAAAAATTAATGCAAACTAAGGAAAAAGAAAAAGTGGAACAGAAAGAAAATAGAAAAATGGATGATAGATAGATAGATAGATAGATAGATAGATGATAGATAGATAGATAGATAGATAGATAGATAGATAGATAGATAGATGATAGAAGTAGATAATAATCCCTCTCTTTAGACAATTATGAACAATTTGGCTAACTTAGCACCTTATTTAATAATCAAAGTTTTTTTAAAGTATTTTCTTCCCATAACTCAACCTTTATCAATAGTCAGATTGCAAAAAACATTCAACCCTAATCAGCAAAAAAACCCTATTAAGAGCTACCAGAAATATTACCATACATATTTTAATCTTAATTTAAAAAACTATTTTACAATCCAAGCTTATGTTAAGAAATAAAGCAGAAGAAATCTCTCCCCACTTATAAACAAATCATTAAATCCTTGTCATACAATCCTGATCAAAAAGAAATCCCACTAAGAGCTATCAGAAACCACATATCTTTTTAATGCTTAAACAAAGATTCACTTTATAAATTTTCCTTCATATTGAAAAAGCTTGATCTTTAGTCCCATCAATACAGCTTGTCTTCAGAAAGTTCTTAACTTCTAAGAAATCTGTAATAAACAATTTCTGTAATAAATAATTAAGAGAAGAAATAGACAAACTCAGTTGGCAAAATGGATAAGACGCCAATTCCCAGACCTCTCAAACCTGCTGGAGAATGCTGATTTGCAACCCCTTTAAAGGGATAATCTGTTTTAGAACTGAATATGGGTGATCCTTGCCTTCTTAATCCACAGAGGAATTCTGAAGAGCCAATCCCTTCCCTGCTCCTAAACAAACTTTTGCAAATCTTCACATGTATTTTCTTTTTTTTTCTTTTTTTTTATTAAAAGAGTTTTGTACAAACAAATTTTCCCCCTTTTCACCCCCCCTCCACACAATATAAATCTCATACAAATGCTATACCCCCCCAACCCCCCCCCCGCAAAAATTCACATTCAAATATTATACCAAACACTTTACCCCCTCCCCTCCCCCCATCTTAAAATAGATTACTCATAACCCCTCTCCTCCCAACAAACACTATATAAATTACTCTTAAATTAATAATAACACATTGATCATTTTCTAAGCTAATTTAACATCTATAACTCTTAATATAAATTTCTCCTAGCCTAACAATGTTTCATTAGTCCCATCTTCTAATTTATTCATACATATATATTGCCCCACCCTCCACCCTAACCCTCCCCCACCTCCCACACAAACCCACCCCCCTGACTTCCGCTGTATACCACTCTAACAATTCCAAACATCCCATATACTATTTACTCTGATCATCTATCGGTCTAAACATTCTTACCTAAAGGCTAGATAATAACTCCTAGTCTGGTATTTATTCTGTATATAATCAATCCATTTTGCCCATTCCTGTGTGTAATCCTCCTGTTTCTGAGCTTTTAAGAAAGCTGAAATTTTTGCCATTTCAGCGAACCCCGCCACCTTCTGAATCCATTGATCAATTGTCGGCAAAAAATCTTTTTTCCAATGTTGCACAATCAACAACCTAGCTGCTGTAACCATATACAAGGCCAATTTTGTTTCCCCTTTGGTAAAATCCTTAACTATACCCAATAAAAACATTTGTGGAGTGAATTGTATTCTTTTCTTAAATACATTCTGCATAACCCACCATATTTTTATCCAAAAAGCTTTAACCTTGTTACAAGTCCACCATACATGAAAAAAAACATGTATTTTCTAAAATTTCTACTTTGGAGCATACTGTGCAAACTGTTGATAAACTGTTAGAGTTAAAAGTTCAATATTGGAGATCTCTCATATTTCAATAACAGAAGGTATATTTGGAATCAGAATCACTCTCTGTACAATTAACATTTTAATTGGCTATCAACCAGAGTCCTAGATCTTAAGGAACATGTACTTTCTAAATTAAAAACACACTTTCTAGCTCTGGATTACTGTCTGCCCACTGTGGAGAGAATAAACTTGTTTCTTTTTCTTGTTAGGCAATTTATCTCCCAAAAATTCCAAATGCAATAAAAGATGGTTCAAGTAATATTTCTACTTTCCAACTGGTTTGGACAGACAGTTTAAAATACTATTTTTAACAGCTCATGCAGGGAGAGAAAGAAACCTGCTCAGTATATTGCCATCTTAACAGATAATAGAAAGACAGGGCATAACATGAATCAGGAGGCCTTTGGTAGACTGAAATATTGCGGAAATTAGCAAAATGGAGGGACAAATGCAAAATTCTCCATTTCAATAGGAAAAATCAAAGGTAAAAGTATAGGTTTTGGGGAACCATATTGGGCAGCAATACATATAAAAAAGAACTGGGTGCCTTGATGAGTTACAAATTAAACATGAGCCAACAGAGTGATGCAGCTGCAAAAAAAATGTAATGCACTCATATATTGCATCAACAGAAGTATTGTCTCAGAATCAAATAAAAAGCTAGAGAGTTGGAGGAATTGGGTATGTTCAGGCTGAAGAAGAGAAGACTGCAGGGAGACATTATTGCTGTCTTCAGGTACTTGAAGAGGGTCTATATCAGTGGTCGGCAAGCCGCGGCTCGCGAGCCACATGTGGCTCTTTACACATTTTAATGCGGCTCTTCTGTGTGCTGGGCGCGCGCTCCCCTCCCTCCTCTCCCTCCGCACTTCAAAACAAGCGCCCCTTTCCCTTTTTTCTTTTCGACCTTTTTTCTTTTCTTTTCCCTTTTTCTTTACAATGATTAGGGAGGATCCTGAAGTCGGGCGGGGACGAGAAGCGAGGAGGCAGAAAAAGAAACGGAGGCTAAGGAGCTTTCCCCCCCCGCCCCCTCCCAGCAAAAATCTAACCGGGGAGCCAGGCGGGCAGTAGCAAATTAGCCGATCACGCCGCGTGATCTCAGAATTCTGGGAGTTGAAGTCCACTAGTCTTAAGAGCCAATTTTGCAGATCCCTGGGCTAATATGATTGATGCCCTTGGTGGACTTCAATTCTCAGAATTCTGGGAGTTGAAGTCCACAAGTCTTCAAGCTGTCAGGTTTGAAGACCCTGGGTTTTTTTTCTAAAGGGTTGGGGGTGCGAGGGTCTTGCAACTTGACAGCTTTAAGACTTGCATGCTTCAATGCCAGAGTTTCTGAGCCAACATGACTGGAGGAGGAATTCTGGGAGTTGAAGTCCACAAGTCTTAAAGCTGTCGGGTTTGAAGAGCCCTTGGGTTTTTTTTCCTAAAGGGTTAGGGATGCAAGGATCTTGTAACTTGACAGCTTTAAGACTTGCGTGCTTCAAATGCCAGAGTTTATTGAAACTAAAAACAGTGTACCATCCTATATATTTTCGGTTTTAAAAATGTGGCTCTCAAAATAAATTTCAATCGTGGTTTTGGCGAGATTTGGCTCAGTTGAAAAAAAAGGTTGCCCACCACTGGTCTATATGGACCATTGGCAGGGCAGAATTATTGAGTGTGGTTTCCAGAAAATAGCTTTAAATTATAATTTAAACAATATTTAAATTTAAATTATAATTTAAACAATTATAAGGAAGAAGATTTGGGGTGAGAATCGGGAAACTAATTCCCAACAAGAGCTGTTCAGCAGGGGAACAAATTCTTTCAGAAGGTAAAGGACTTTCCTTACTGGAAATGATTAAATAGACTTGATGACCATTTATTGGGAATGTTGTAGCGGTGGATTCCTGCCTAGAAAACTTTTGGAATAGACGATCACCAATATATCTTCTTATCCTTCCATTCTTTGATTCTATGATATAGTCAGAAATCCCAGTGAGAATTATATTCATTTTCTAGAGTTAATGCCATTGATCCTTTTGTTCTGACCTATTATTTTGACCTCATAGACAATTCAGTTCTTTGTTAAGGAGGCTGTAAGTTGTATTACCTTGTATATCTACCTGTAGCAATCCATGCTGCCTCACATGCGACCAAACAGAAAATTTTAGTCTTCAGAAAAGCACCCACTAAATATTTGTTCTGATTGCGGACTCAGTATTTCCCTTACGATATCCTGCAGGGAGAAGATCCATATATCATCCAGACAAATGGCTCTGCCTTGTTGGCTTTGAGGGCCCATTGTGGTGAAGCCAAGAATTTAGTGCATTGAGGAATCTGCTGTGAGATGCTTGAGTCAAGGACAAAAAATGTTAGCACAATTTTTAGTTTAGAGACATTTTTACCTTATCATCCAGGAATTATTTCAGGGTGAATGAGAATTTCATTTTGAATCTTGCATGTATATTTTGCTGTTCTGCTGTTTGCCTACTAAAACTAGAATGCTGATCTCTGTGGTAGAATTATTAATCCAGTCAATTCTCTCTTTTGCAATTACTGTATTTTAAAATACAACTATTCTTTTTTAGAATAGCTACAGTCACAGTCCCACATGCTTTTAGAAAAGATCTCTATGTTCTTGATCATATACTGTATGTACCCATATAAGTAATAGGTTAATCTTTTCTCCAAAAATGCTCTCTATATTTTTACCGTTGAAGAACCTAGTGTTAAAAAAGACTTGGCTGGGAACAATTATAGTGGTAAAATACTCATGATTTGATGTGGCTCAGGACTTGGGAATGTTGCAAAACACTTGAACTAGGCAATGTAGTGTTCTCAGATATGTTCAGGTACTACTCAAGACTTTCCTATTGGAAAAACTGACTGAATATTAATCTAAAACAATACTCAAGAGGACAATTTCAAGAAAATACTAACTCAGCATATTTCTCTTCTGTAAATTTTAGTAGATTAGAGATTTATTACAGAGATTTATTTCAGCATTAATAGATCAAAAAATAATAAAACAGATAATAGCAACTGGACCATTTCTTTGTTAGGGAATGACCAGAAGAGGGAACAGCATAAGATGTTTGACCTCTCTTCTCCCATTAATCTTCCACATAACACCACAAAATTGAAATCCTATCTTCAGTGTTAAAAAAAATCATATTTCTTCAGTAGGGGGTTCAGGATGAATATTTAGAAGCCTGAATTATTCAGTTATCATCAACAGCCCATAAATATCTGGAATGGATCAATTGTCATAAATTGTTGGGATAAACTGCGGTTTTGACCTAGGTATTGCCTATTCTTCTCTCCTCTTTTGTTAAAATGAATAGTTGAATGTCTTGAAAGCTATGTTCTATCTAGAGAGTCTCTGCAGGTTAAGACAAGTACACATACATAGGAATTGTTCACTTTGGGAATGGTATCTTTCCAAATTAAACTGGAAGTTCCATGCTCATAAGAAATTGTATTTTGATAACGTGAGAAATTGCTAACTAGTTTGACGATTAAGAATCAGCCTAAAATCTAATCACTATGCCCTATGTAGAATGAACTATTTACAGACTGATAGAATGCTCAGCGAAGCAGGATAATTGCAACAGAATGCAAAGCCCTGGAATAACCCTAATTTAGGAAGATATTGCTCTAGTGTAGTTCAAATAAGAGTGAAAGAATGCTAATGACTGCATAACAATTGGTAGCAGGACAGAAACTTCTCTTGCATCAATTCCCAGCTTTCTTACCATCTTTTGTGAGGATGCTATTCTCATACAGAAAGGGATTCTTAATTTTTTTTCCCCTTTCATCATTTTTAAACTGTCATTGAAAACTGAAAACAGTTCTGTCCTCTGACTGAACTGCACTTTTAATTAGCATCCAGAAACTTGCTTTAACAAGTTAGCGTCTTCCTATCTGCTTCCCAAACCTGTGTGCCACTTTGCTTTGTCTGAGCCCGCAAGATAATAAGCTCTCCTCTTCAATTAGATAATTATTTCCCACTTTTGCCATAACTAGGCACCTAACACTTGCTAAATGCATAACAGTTTAGCTAATCCTTGCTAATATGTAACTTTCTCCTGCTGAAGCCAAGCTATGGAACTATTTCCTGACGTATTTCCCCCAAAGCAATCTAAACTACTTCAACGGGGGTTGGGAGGAAAGGTTGAAGAACTATAAAACTTGTCCAAAAAAGACAGTTCCTTGTAGGCAGTTATCTCATAGCTGACTTTTCCTACTGCACCTTGCACTCGCCAGAGGAAATGATCTTCTCTCTTCTGAGTAAGTAACCAGAATTATTAAATAATATTTTAGATGCTTTTATTATGGCTTCTGTCATCCATTTCTTCCTGATATCCTCAACTGTGTATGTTATTCCAAACTCCTTAAGAGAAGAGAGAAATAAAAATGCAGTAATACAAGTTCTAGACCAGACATGTCAAATACGCGGCCCACAGGCCGGATCAAGCCCGCGATAGGTCCAGAGTTGTCCCCCGGAGCCATCCCAGAGATGGCAAGGTACCAGCCCAATGGTGGGATTCAATTTTTTTTACTACCGGTTCTGTGGGTGTGGCTTGGTGGACATAGCATGGCTTGGTGGGCTTGGTAGGGGAAGGATACTGTAAAATCTCCATTCCCTCCACACTCCAGGGAAGGTTACTGCAAAATCCCCATTTCCTCCCGATCAGCTGGGACTCAAAAGGCAGAGAATAGATGGGGGCAGGGCCAGTCAGAGGTGGTATTTACTGGTTCTTCAAACTACTCAAAAGTTCTGCTACCGGTTCTCCAGAACTGGTCAGAACCTGCTGAATATCACCTCTGGACTAGCCCCTGCCATCCTGGCCCTGGTCCACCTGGCCACACCCAGCCAGTCGGCTGCAATGACCAGGTCATGTCACCCTCTCCCCCAAGGGCCAACAAAATCATGATACAGCCGGCAATGGGATCAAACAGGTTTGACATTCCTGTTCTAGATCTACCAAAAATAACAAGGCATTGCTCATAAATGCTACTAGAGCAGAGTAACATAAATCAGTCTTCCTCAATCTGACATCTCCCTTGAGGTGTGATTTGTATTATTCCCAGATTCTGGGAAGTAGAGGTATTGTAATCTCACTCATTTGTAAGTTATCCGGTTAGGGAAGAGTGATTATTCCCTCCTTTTGTTTGGTGGCATTTTTGGAAAATATCTTACTCTATTTGTTCAGTTATTCTTATCAGATAGCTTTATCCTTAACGATCATCTGTGGTTGGCCTGTGTGTCTTCAGTGTGAACTGAAATTGTGGAAATGGTTAGGTGACTCAACTTGCAGTGAAAATTGATAATAGTTTCTGTTGTTTTAACATTCTACTTCTCATCTTAGTTATATGGAAAAAACGATGGATCCCTTAAAAACACAGTTCCTAGAATGATGTCTCCTATTTTAAAGGGTGAACTCTGGAGTTGCTATCTCATGGTTAGTAATATCCATTTAACATTATGCTAAAGCAGCACTGAGCAAGTATCTGTAGAAAGGGAGCCTTTCTTCTTTTTTTCACTCTTGGGTAATCTTTCTTTCTTTCTACATTCATTTCAGCTTTTAAAAGTTGCTTCAACAGTAGACAGCACAGCTTAAAAGCAGAAGATCAAAGAAAAGGTGGCATTCCGCAAAGAGAAGCAGGCTAAAACTAAATGCACCATCAGCATAAAAACTTAATGAGCAAAGTATGGAGCCAGTTTTACTGAAAACGATCAGCCATGAGATCATAAATAATGATCTTTCTCTTCTTTGTAAAGACTAAAAAATCCTTCATTTGCAAATTACTTTCTGCTTTAGAGGAAAAAAATTACATTCTGCAGAAATCACGCAAGGACAATTTCCTCCCATTTTCAGTTTTTTTAAAAAAAAATAAAATACTGATAAGCCATCTGCTGAAAATAATTATCCTGTATGCAGATACTTGATCCATCATTATCTATAAATACTGGAGAACAGATGTCCCTTATTTGAATTATGGATTTTGTCTTACTCTTCACAAAAAATATTTTTGGCAGGAGACTGAAATTGTCTGCCATCCAGTTCTATGTGTATTAGTATGTTACAGGGCACACATTTTAATCCATAACTGACTTTCAGTGTATTTATGTCAAATATTTTCTGATTTTAGTGATAGCTTAACCATGACAATATATAAATATATTTATTTTTAATGCAGCTTTGGAGTATTTATAAATGTGTTAGCTGTCTTGAAATAACTTTTTGGAAAGAAAATATGTAACTACAAAAAGAATCTTACCCATGTCCCCTGTACTCAGTGAAGGGAGGCGTCAATCTGGCCATTCGCAGAATGCTTGGATCCATGTATTCTCTGGGGAAAAATCCCAGTATTCTTGGAATGTTTTGTGCCTGGAATGCAGGATTTTGCACATAACTAATTTGGTGGTGCATATTCCTAACTAAAATATGTAGGCAACAGCTACATGATATAGTTTTTTTTAAAGCTGAGAAATATGAACATCTGTTTGTTTGAAGATATATGTACCAGTGAGCAATTCCTATTGCATGGCACATGCAGATATTTATTCTTGAAGCATGTCACACAGAAAAGGGTACAACTTGTGTAACACATCCACTCTTTTTTCTGTCAGATAAATATCCTTACATCCTCTAGAATTCAGGGTGTCAAATTCACAGCGTCACGGCAGTGTCACGTGATGTATCAGGACTTTTTTTCGCTAAATTGGGCGTGGGCGTGGCCAACACCTGACACATCCGGTTCCGTGGGCTGGGAATTTGACATCCCTGCTTTAGATTTTTGGAGACTACAATACAATGCAATGCAATACAATAGCAGAGCTGGAAGGTACCTTGGAGGTCTTCTAGTCTCACCCCCTGCCTAGGCAGGAAACCCTATACCGTTTCAGACAAATGGCTATCTAACATCTTCTTAAATACTTCCAGTGTTGGGGCATTCACAACTTCCGGAGGCAAGCTGTTCCACTGATTAATTGTTCTAACTGTCAGGAAATTTCTCCACATCTACATCTACAACTTCTATAATGCCAGTACTGGCTGAGAATTAGGAGATTTGTACTCCAATATGTCTTGTTAGCAAGCTAGGACCAGCATGTGTTGGATCTCCAACTCTTGACACAGTAAGATTCTCAGCAGATGTTAGGGTAATTGAAACACCACCACCTCCCATTATCACTATTCCTGCCTCTTTGGAGACTGTAGTCTTCTGATGCATAAAGTCCTCATCTGTATTTTCTGCTTGCCCAGATGGGCTATAATAAACATCAACTTCTGTTTTTATTTCTCCTTTAATTCTTACATCTTTCAACAGGATTTCCAGGCACTGATTGCTGAACACCCTCCCTCCCTTTCTGTTGGCTTTGTCCCTTTTGAATACATTGTAATCTTCCAGCGTTCTAATCATGAGTATTAGCTCACCAGGTTTCAGGATGCCTGTCACATCCTATTTGTTTTCCTGAGTTAGGATCTCTGGTCTTCTCTGTTTATTTTGCATATTCAGTACATTGGTGTAGAAACATCTGAGTTTTTAAGTGGCATTGATTACTAGCATCTTTGTTGTAGCGTTTTGCAAAACTTTGAGGCCCTGCCCTGGCCTCCTGCTTCTCTCTTTGTTTCCTGCTTTCTTGGCCCCAGTCCTTGGCCACATAATTGGCTTTGGGCTTTTGCCACCCTCCCTTTTTATTCTTGTTTAATGCCCTCCTGATGAGACTGGTGAAATGCCTGCTAAACATTCCCTTCCTAGTTTTTGTAAGATGCGTCCCAGGAATCAGCAAAGGTAACCTGGGCCATTGTTGTAGAATGTTGTAGAGCTCTTCTTCATGACACGATCTGCATAGCCAGTTGCTTGACTTCCGAAATCCTGTTTTTTTTATTTTTTAGGCTATAACACTCAACTGGATTGATTGATTAGAAAACTACTTGTGCTGCCAGTACTTTCCCCTGCCTGCCAAAGGACTCATCATCTCCAGAGATTCTTTCAAGGTTTTTTCTGTTGATGCCATTGAGGGAAAGGATATTTGTTAGGGGGTTTGAATAGTATTGATAGTCTCTTCATTGTGTTCTGGATATATTGTAGACCTCTGGAAGACCACATCCCTTCTGCAACGTCACATCTGTTTTATATATAAATGACAGTGAGAACAATTAATCAGTGGAACAGCTTGCCTCCAGAAGTTGTGAATGCCCCAACACTGGAAGTCTTTAAGAAGATGTTGGATAGCTATTTGTCTGAAACGGTATAGGGTTTCCTGCCTAGGCAGGGGGTTGGACTAGAAGACCTCCAAGGTCCCTTCCAACTCTACTATTGTATTGTATTACCCTATCTTGGTTCTCTCAACAGCAAATCACCACCTCCACAACACACTTCTTTGTTCTCAAGGTGGATGTTAGGTTTCTTCAATCCATAAGAGCCCAAGTATATCCTATAATGTTCTGTGGTATGGCTTGCTTAACTGATCCGCTTTAGAATTCTAGATGGCTGCTCTAGAAGTCTAAAAGGGCAGCCTGGATGTCTATAGGTCAGACTTATGAGATAGCCAAGTCAGGGAACTAATTTCACAGGAAAGCTTGAACTATACTTTATTGAGATAAGCTACATTAACAGAATCCTGCAAGTCTGATTGTGCTTTCCCCTTATATCTCACAAGCATTCTCTCCTGTGCCTGACCTCTTTTTTTTCCATCCCCCACCCCCTTGTACAGCAGAGAGATTGGAGAGGAAAGGATTACAAGAGAGTAAGCAGGCACACAACTGGAAATACACCAAGCTTTTTGCATAGCAGCGGCAGTTTATAGTCAGTGAGCAGCATTTCTTCCCTTTTGACTTTTCTACTTTTCTTTTCACTCCTCTCTCCTACAAAATGGCCATCCTGCAATTTACATCCTCCACCTTGCCAAATTCTTTGTTTGTTTTCCAGGTTCATTCCATGTTCTCCATTTTCTTTCTCCCTGTGAGCCAATGATTATTTTTATTGATAGCACAGGATCTTTCAGATGACTACTCATAAAGCCACCTCCCTCAACCTTCAGCAGCCTGAGAATTAACCATTTTAGAAACAGAGTCATCGACAAAATAGTCAGTCTTCACTTACTGACCATTTGTTCAGCAACCGTTCAAAGTAATGACAACGCTGAAAAGTAACTTTATAGCAATGTATAACCTTCACAGTATTCTTCACATAACAATAATAATAATAATAATAATAATAATAATAATAATAATAATAATAATAATAATAATAATAATAATAATAATAATATTTAATGCTTCTAGACCGCCCCCTCTCCCGCAAGGGACTCGGGGCGGTGTACAGTTCATACAAAATATAACAGGATGCAATAAAATTAAATTAAATATGTACAGTTGACAATTGACATGGAGGAGGTTAAAATGTAGTTAAAAGAACTGTACAAAGCAGATATAAAATAAATTCAAACCCCTAAAAACAAATACAGTAAATTAAAAAACCCTAAAATAACCAGATATAATACATTTGCCAGGAGAGACAGTTGAATTATGCCAGTTGTAAGTTATGTTCTACAGTATTATCATAACTTCAAACAATTGCCAAATGAATGGTTGTAAGTTGAGAACTGCCCGTATAGTCCCTCTTGAAATCTCTTTTTCTCCAATCTCTCTGTTCTTCAAAAAAAGCAAGCAATTTCTGAAGGCAAATTCTCCTTTGACTGACGCTTCTGCCCGGAGAGATTGAAGAGAAAGAGATTTCAAGAGAGTACTGTACATTGTTTGCATAGCGTGTCCACAGCTCCCAAAGCTTGCACGATCCCATTACTTTCAATGTGTACAAGACAGTAAGTGAGCAGTCAATCATTCCAAAGGGTGGGGCATGGCTGGGAGGAAAACAAAAGCCTGAAGGTGTGAAATTGACTAATCTTGACCCTGGAAAGCACAGTTACATGGTTTCTCACTTAGTGACCACTTTAACAGAAATCCTGGTCCCAGTTGGTTGAGGACTACCTGTAGTGTCTGGCTTCTCACAACATGTTAGGCTAAAGTGTGGTGCCTTTTTGATGGCTGAATCGGTCATACAAATGCTGCACTATATAATTCACATTGCCAATTGACAAGCATGAGGAATCTTCTCAGAAAAGTCAATTACATCTTACCTCAATCATAAACTCACTAGAAGATTTTTTTTGGCTAGTTAGACTTAGTCTGAGTCACACCATACTAAACCATTGATTACCTAGCAATCCTTTGTTAATTACAGTTAGCTGTATTGTTGTATGATGCTAGGCCATAACTTTATCATTTAAAGACGTGTTGACTGATGTCATCCGCACCCAGCCTGCATACCTTCTGAGCGAGTGTCCCTCTGCTTACTTTTAGATGTCAGCTGTGGGTTTTAGAAAAGATTGACACAGAAGAAAGCCCACCTCTCGGAGTTTCATTATGCCTTTGATAGTGAACATTCAGGAGATGCTTTTATTCTCCTCCCTTTCCTTACATTGTTTTATAAGAAGAAAGAAAGAGATTGGGATTGTTGGCATTGGGCAGCCAGCAGTTTGCCAGCACAGCAGAGTCACTTAACAGAAATTTTGGGTTCAAGTGTAGTTGTAAGTCGAGGTTTATCTGTACTTCACATCTCTATAAATAACCATCATCTTTTTATATGCTACATGGAACATTCAAAATTATTTAACTGACAAATGTGCCTTTGTATATTACTAGCAAGAAAGAGTTGCTGTGTGAATGAGATGGACAATCTCTAAATTTGAGAGAAAAAGGAAGGGAGGGAGGCAGGGAGGGAGGATGACAGAAAGAAAGAAAGACAGAGAGAAAGAAAGAAAGAAGGAAAGAAGAAAATTAGGAAGGAAGGAAAGCAGGAAGGAAGGAAGAAAGAGAGAGAGAGAGAGAGAGAGAAAGAGAAAGAAAGAAAGAAAGAAAGAAAGAAAGAAAGAAAGAAAGAAAGAAAGAAAGAAAGAAAGAAAGAAAGAAGTACCTGATTTTATTTCAGATTTGAAACTGGCACAAAAAAAGAACAGCTGTTTTTGATCAGGGCTGTGAGAGATTGTGTTTTGAATCTAGCTGTTTTAGAATAGTGATGTCAGCATCTGTAATAAGAAGAGGACAAAGATGTATTACTTCAAAAACTATTTAGCATACTAGTGCAAGGATGTTTAGCCAAACAACTATTTTGCACATTTCTCGCTGTTATTAAATAGCTTGTCTTTGTTATACTGTTTATACTTGATATATTTTCTGAACTCGGTGTTTACTATGTCTCCACTTCTTTCTAAGCAGTACGCAAATGTTTAATAATTTAAAATCCTTTTTGTTTAAGGTGAAGATATAAAATGCTTGCCATTTGCATTGGTGCTTAAAAAGAACCAAATAAATTAAACTAAATGTATGAAAGCCATTTTATTTTCTATATCCCCTGCATGGTGATTCCAGTCAAAATCAACTCAAAAATTTCATTTTTGCTGCTGTTAGTTTGGCTTTTGAAATTTTAAAGTTTGCTGTTTTTTTCCTCCATTCACTGACCACAGAGGCAGCAAGAATATTTGCATACAGTGGACATACATGAAGTGGTTACAGTCTGCTATCTGATGTGGTCAACCACTAGTTTCTGTCATTATTTGTGCAGTACCCCATCCATAATTATCTATAAAGTTCTATATAGCTCAAGGCGTCTATGAGACTAGCTATCCCAAATGCATTCTGCCTGCCCAATTTTAATGCCAGCTAAAGCTGCCCCCTTACACAGGATTTGATGGAAAAGGGCTCCAAAATGGGCATTTTCTGTGGGGCTTCTTTTTATGGGACTGGTTGCCCCCAGAGGGAAGATTGTGCCCACTTTCATGGCAGTCTGGAAGTCCTTTAGGACTTGATTAATGTGAAATTGTCGACACCAAATGTGATTTTAAGGTAACGTGAGACGTATTTATGGTTTCTCTTGACTATGTTGCTATTGCTCAAGAAATTTGTAAATAATAAATATAATCCACATTTAATGCCAAGCTTAGTTTGACATGTGTGGATACATCCTCTGGTTTGTTCAGCAAACCATTGTTATAAGAAACAACAGTTAAATGCAAATGAAGAGATTATAGCATCCAAGTGAATCAAGCAGGCAGAAGCAAATTGTAATTAGATGCATTGCACACCAAGATAGTGGTAGAATGAGACAAAGCTATTTTTTTAAACTGTAAAATATTGACAGATATGGTAGTGGAGCTTCATATAAATCATATTTATATAATTATTCTTTTATCTCTGTTGAAAGAGGCAGAGCAAAGGGCTTTTGAATTAACACTTTCATGGAAGGCTACAGTTTAACAATGGAAGAAATATTTTCAAAGTTAAAAATTTCCTCTTTCACATTTCGGAGTTGTGTTGAAAAATATTCCAGCTGGGAAATCTAGAAGCTCAGTACTATGCTAGCCACTGTGTAGGTAATGCTGAGCTAAATAACCAATGGATTAAATCAGCTACTAAACAGCATATCTATAGATCAGGCTTGAGAAAAGTTGGCAACTATACATTATCAACGCTCAGAATTTTCTGGGTAGGAAATTCTGGGAACTGAAGCCCACAGAGTGAAAAGTTGCCAAAGATGAGAAATGCTGCTATATATGTATTCATGGCAAGGGGATGGAATAATCTGGCAATTTGCTGAGCAACGGATAGGGAAGAGTAAGTTGTTTTAGTCCAGAGTGTCAGAGAAATCTAGGACCTTTCCTAGACAGGACATGTCAAGATTTTAATTTACAACAGTGTTCCCATCTTCCACTTGTTAGCAGAGAAATGGAATAACTCTGGTTCCGCCAAACTAGACTATATCATATTTACCCATGAAGGAAGTTAGCACCCACCCCACTCCTAGAAAATTGAAATATCCTAGAAAATACTAAAAAGGCAGAATATTATATTTGCCTGGATGAGAAATGGAGAAACATTATTTAAAGACAAAGCATCTCCCTTCCACCCCTTCAGCTCCAGGGTGATGGGATTAAGACCTTCACCCTTAGGACATGATCGGATTAGCCCTCTATCCCAGCAGTGGATTGCAAATCCTGGTGCTACTGGTTCGCTTGTGCTTGCGCATGATGCTTCTGCACATGTGCATAAGCATCCAGGCGGGTGGGTGGAGCCTCCCACCGCCGCCACTACCCGGTCGCCCAATCCGGGCCGAACCGGGAGCAACCCAACTCTGCTCTGCCCATCTCACCACATGGCACCTGGGAAGATTACATCAGCCAGGAATGGCTCCAGCAAGCCTGGTACACAGACAGCCTACAAAGTTAGCTAAGACCCCCTGCCCCATGGGAGTCTGACAACCAATCAGAATACAAGCTCAAGTTCAAAGCCCAGAGAGGGTGTAAAACCAGGGACTTTCAGCATCTCTGCCTCTTTTTTCTTCTTCTTCAACATCTTTGAATCATGTGATCCCCTTTTCCCCAGGACCTCAAACCATGTGGTTCTGTCCATCATTAAACCATCTTTCCAAGCAGCTGCCATGTTTCCAGTGTCGTTTTCCCCACTTGAAACTGAACCCAGAAGGACATTTCTTCCAACACCCAAATGAAGCTTCAGTAACTATATTTCCTGTCAGTAATTTGTTCTTACAGTGAAGCCAATCCCATCCCTAGACTTTATCTTAGGGAGATATTTCAGCAGTAGGGAGGAAGGAAGCCTTGACTGGCTTTACTACAATAAGGGTGAGCCATTTTATGGCAGCTTTGAGGGGAGAACAAATAAAAAAATTATGCCTTTTCATAAAATCTGGTAATCAGCAAAGGGGTACCAGACTACTACTAGTTTTCAAAAATGCATCTAGCATGTGGAAGGGTTAGGCCTGCTTAATTTATTCCAGGATTTTGTTCTGTTCTTTTGGGGCATTAAACAAATGTGTTTGTCTTATCTGAAGGCATATATTGTCATTGTTATGAGTTTCCTTACCTCAACATGGCAGAAAACCAAGTTGCTGAGTTTTGGTCAGAGAAAATGCTCCAAGGCTGCAAATATGGGATTTGGATCTAGAAGTTTTCTGGTACTCTCCCTTTTCTACCTTCATATTCCTCTGCCTGCCTTTGGGGAGAAAGGAGTGGGTACAATTAGTATAGTTCCTTTAATACAACAGTCTGACAGGGAAAACATATAACATCTGCTTTCAACAATTCCTGGAATTCATCCAACAATAGTTCAAAAGCCATTGTTATCCAAGACTCAATCTATTTTGTACTTGCTGCTGCTGTTGTTAAACCCTTCCTGCCCTATCCACGTTGTTATATAATTTATGATACATATTTAACCTTGGCCTAACTCTGGAACTTATTAACCTGCATGTTGAACATAAAGTGAGCAGTGTTCACTACTTACTTGCAAAATGATGGACAGTACAGCTGCATTAATGTCTTTATGCAGTTTCATCAGATACAGAAACTCCCATTTCATTCAAGACAACCCAGGATGCAAAATAAATAGGATACTCTTTAGATTCATGCAGGAAAAATTATCCAAAAACCCAGGTTTCCAACCACAGAATAGATTTTATGGCTAGGTTCATACAGTATGCCATGATCATTTAACCTTGAATTATTTAAAACACACACACATACACAATATTGATGGGGATCTTATATTACGTTATACTATAAACAATGGCTTACAAAATTTGGGGATTGCAAAACAGAAACAAAACTGTGATGTTTCAATCCATGCTTATGCTGTTACTGCAGTGGTGAAATTCAATTTTTTTCACTACCGGTTCTGTGGACGTGGCTTGGTGGGCGTGGCAGGGGAAGGATACTGCAAAATCCCCATTCCCACCCTACTCCTGAGGGAAGGATATTGCAAAGTCTCCATTCCCACCCCACTCTGGGGTCAGCTAGAGGTGGTATTTGCCGGTTCTGCGAACTACTCAAAATTCTCCAGAACTGGTCAGAACCTGCTGGATTTCACCCCTGTATTACTGTTTAGATGTCATTTGCATTTCACACCATAACTTGAACTGGCCTTTTCCAATCTGCTATTGTCCAGTTGTTCCAGGATTTAAATTCCCATAATTCCCAGATTTTGTTCATATGAGCTGGGAATTATGAAAGTCCAGCACACATCTGGTGTCATCAGATTGGAGAAGGCTAGCCTAAGGACTCAGATAGCCTGAATCCTTAGTATTTTCAGATTCCATCACAGCCCCATTGCAATATAAACCTACTTCCCACTAACAGAAAGAATTGGCAGTATTGGAACATTCTGCTTTAAATATGCTATCTGTACTTGCTTTTTAATCAATTCTAGCAGCAATGATAGATGCCCAGAGCCACTGCTTGAGCAATTACAATTTTATTTTATCATTGATATCTTAATTTACCTGCCTGAGAAAGCCTGAAACAGCAAACAAAGAGAACAGTTAACCCTCAGAATTGCTGAACAATTGAACAGAAGAGGGGAAAAAATCCTTCATATCTACCTCCCCATCAGATTATTTCCTTTCAGGGTAAGCAGTTTTATGAAAAGAAATAATAAACACAAGGAATTATGCAGATTATGAGATAAGAAAAAGTGAAGCAAATGCAGCTTAATCTAATTTATGCCAAACAATTCAACTACGTTTCTCTATATGCTCTGGCCTTCCAAACAACCTTTGCACCCATCATCGCCATAAATTGCTTTGTGCATTGTCATTACTTCTTTATACCACTTCAATTCAGCTCCTTTTCACCTACAATCAACTACCGTAAATGAAAGAAATAGACTATTTCAATAATGTAAACCCTTTTTGTACTACTGGAAACATACAGTCATCAACAATCTCTGTACAAGTTGAATGAAGGTGCATTTGCCCAAACGTTAGGCAAGAAAAAGGAACTATTGAACCATCCTATCTGGAACTCAGGGCAACCACTCGTCCTTCGCTGCCATCTAATAGTCTTCTGCATTTTTGCAGTTCAGTTGTGATTGTCCTGATATTTGAAAGAGGGCAATTTGGAGGAGGGAGTCCGTGATGATCTCTAAACTTGGTTTTTTTGCTTGCAGAAGTTTCATTTCCCAATTAGGCTACAATGTGAGCACTGATGAAGTTATTTAGTTGGGTAATAAGATGTCCACACTCGGAGAACACCAAGGGTGTTCAACCCCGAGATACAGATAATATCTTCTGTTGGAAGTTTTGAGGTTCTAGAAGGTACTCGTTTCTTTTTGGAACTCTGAAAGTTCCATTTTCAATTATCCCCTGGTATCTAATGAAATTAGTAAAAGATTAGTAACAGATTAACAGAGTTGAAAGGGACCTTATAGTCCAACCCTCCACTCAAGCAGCAGACCCTACACCATTTCTGACAAATGGCAGTCCAATCTCGTCTTGAAAATCTCAAGTGATGAAGCTCCCACAACTTCCGAGGGTAAGCTGTTCCATTGATTGACTGCTCTCACTGTCAGGAAGTTCCTCATTATTTCCAGATTAAATCTCTCCTTGGTCAGTTTCCATTCATTGTTCCTTGTCTGACCTTCAGGTGTTTTGGAAAATAGCTTGACCCCCTCCTCTCTGTGGCAGCCCCTCAAATAATGCTTTACACATATTCCTTGATTTGCAATCATTCACTCAGTCACCGTTTGCAGTTATAATAGACACCCCCCCCATAACAGATCTGAATTCTGATGACACCCCCAGCAGTCACATTATCGCATTATGGGCCATTCAGCAACTGGCCCACATTAACGGCTGTTTTCAGTGTCCCAATATCATGTGACCGTGATTTACAACTTTTTTTGGGGGGGGGGTCAGAAATTAGCATTTATTTCTGGTTCCTGGCACAAAAAAACTTTCATTGTAGACAATGGGTTTGCTTAACAACTGCAGTTTTTTGTCTTACAAATGCCATATTTGCTTAATGACTACTGGGAAAAAAATGTCATAAAATCATGTCAATTAAGACTTATAACCATCATGGCATACGATGGAAATTCCAGGCTCCATTACAGTTGTAAGTCAAGGACTACCTACATAACAGCTTCCTCTGGTAAACTGACTGCAACTTAAAAAATGGGTATTTGGCCTTAACTCATCCATATATGAATTGTTTTTAAGGTGTGAGCATGGCCTCTCCTCTTGTAAAAAAAGACCCCATTAAGTTTTACTGAAATATAGGTGCTTTAGAGCAGGGGTCTCCAACCTTGGCAATTTTAAGATTTGTGGACTTCAACTCCCAGAATTCCTCAGCCAGCTTTGTTAAGCAGCTCTGCTGGCTGAGGAACTCTGGGAGTTGAAGTCCACTAGTCTTAAGGTTGCACCATGCTGGTTGGGGAATTATAGAAGCTGGATTCCAATACTCTGGATTCTGGAAGGCACCAAATTAGTGAAGGTGGCATAAGAAACTTTCCAGGATGAACTCCTGTAATACAGATGGGCTGGAAATTAGCCATCCACCATTTAATCTTTTTTAAATTAGCTCATGTGTTTAATTGATAGATTGGTGTATCATATGAAACTAGAAAGCTGAGTTTATTGAAATGGGGTGAAGCTGAGGGAAAGTGATTAAATTAATCATGGGTTGGTATATCACATATACATAATTCATCTTGGTATTGATTTGGAATATATATCCATCATCTGGCAAAGACTATTGATAAAGCATCATCCTGACACAGTTCCATTCCCTAGCTGCTAGTTTCACGAAGTGCAAAGTGCTAGTGATTGTTTTCAAGGGGAAAAAATACCTAGTTTAATGTAGTTGTGCAAGAACCTTAAGCCATAATTGTCCAATCCTCCATTTCCAGATGTACTGGGCCTGTACTGAGTTCCCAAGCTCCCAGCCAGCCAGAAAAGCCACACTGGTTGGGGAGATGCCTGGTGCATCTGGAAGGTCACAGGTTAGAGAAAACTGCCTAAAGCCTTAAGCACTAATTCTTTAGTCTGCAGATAAGCTCTGCTGGATAGCCTTTCTATTTAATAATAAGCTCATAGAAATGCTTAGGACGGCCGTGCTCTATTATGACTTTTTTAGAACCACTTTTCTCACTGTTTCCCAATTATGACTTGCTTTTAGCATTTCAGCCTTTTATCCTCTTGCTCGCCCTTTTCCTTCATATTTGATATTTGCACTTCTTTTTAAAAAGTGCAGTGTGTGGTTCACTTTGAGCTAAATCCTTTCTTTAAATTGTTAGTTTTTAACATTAGAAGTCTATTCCAATTTAACACGGCCAGCATCTTATAGCTTATAAGCCAGCAGGGTGAAAATATTATAGATAGATTGATGGACAAACATATAGGCCCGTGATGGTAAATCTATGGCATGCATGCTCAAAGTGACACCGAGTCATGTCACCTGGCACTCATAGCATTGCCAATTCATTTTCTGGGTTTCTGGTACGCATGCGCACATGACAATCAGCTGCCCTATGTGTGTGAGGCAGTGTCGGAAACCGGAAGAGCTGATCTTCTGTTCTCTGGCATGAGCATGTGCACTGGCTAGTTGATCGTCACATGCACATCCATACCAGTAACCGGAAGACTAGCTGTCCGGTGCACATGCGTGTGCCAGAAACCGGAAGTGCATTTTCTGGTGCGCGCATGCATGGCGGTTCCTCTTCTGGGTTGGGGCCCAGTGTACACACATGCTCTCTTTTTGGCACTCAGTGCCTAAAAGGTTTGCCATCACTGATATAAGCGGACCAAATATTTGCAAAAGACAGGAAGAATCTTGTAAGCTGATCTAGGGTTAATTCCATCCTCAGGATTTCAAGGAACTAGATAAGATGTTTAGTAGTATAAACTCTGTTGTATGTGAACTGACACTCATTCTACATGGCTTCATCCGTGTGAGAGAACCATTGTCCATTCTCCAGCGTTCCATGTTTGGAAAGGATTACCGAGAGAGTAGGAAGTAGATGATCTGATTTTTTCCCCCAATTAGGTATCATATATGGCCTTGGGATGGGAGTTGCGTTGTATGACTATCACATGGCTTGGATGATAGGAGCAGTCTCTTCTTATTGGCTCCTTCAGTACTGCTTGGTATATCATTCCCGGCAGATGTTAGAGCCATCTATTAGGGTTGGGAGATCTTTTTTATTTAAAAACTTAGCAGAATTCTAATATCAGAATTCCATCCATTCCGTTATGTTACATCATTCGCTTTCATGGCTGTAATGCTCTTAATGATCGAAGGATATATACTATACACCTTTTTGGATGGAAGGTAATAAGCCTAGATGGAAGATGAGAACATGCAATGGCTGGAATCCATTTTCACTAATGCCATTCTCTGAAATGTCATCATTGGGCTGGGAGACTGTGGAAATGGATGTGTACTGTAGTTTTATAGCTGGTTGGCTTTCTTCTTGTCCCATTGCCCAAGTAAATAGCATTTAGTATGGTCAGAAGATCAAAATACAATTGCACCATCTAATGGTCATGTGGAAAATAAGCAATGTTTATGCACCGTACGACTTCAGATGATACCGAGGGAATTGGAAGAAAAGAAAATGCAGGTATGAGATAAGAAATTCTATCTCTGGTTGATATTGAAAAACTGTGCAAGGTTTAGACGTGGTTAGTACTATGATGGGAAAGACAATCTTAAACAAGGCTGGGAAGTAATGCAATAAAATCTTCCCCTGCCCCCCTCAAAAAAAGACAGCAAAGGCAAGCCGCTTCTATTTTTGTTGCCAGGAAAACTGGTTAGATACCATGAGCCCATTTTGCAAGTACGATAAGTTTTCAGAAAATGCTGACCACAATTTCTGGATTCTGTGAGTACTGCAGCTCTGTACTGAGGTAGACCTCCTTCAGGGAAGAAAGTACACTTGGACAATGCTCAAAGTTCCTTGCTGAGAGAAGATCTTGCAAACGCAACTGTAAGTTCGAACAAGGGATTCTATTCCAAAAATATACCTTTAACGTTTGGTTAAATGTTTTACAGTGTGATAATAGTTGGCTGAGAGCCACCACATCTCTCCAGCTACCTTATTAGATTTCTGTAATGAATCATAATATTTACAAGCTTGAGTGTGTGTATATATACGTTCAGCGACAGGGGCTGGCAAACATGTTGCCTTTTGCTATGATGGAAGGAGATGAATCTGGCAGGGAAGATTACTCTAACCAGGTTTCTTTTCAACCTACCATACCTTCTGTCATAGTAACCTATTCCTATCCCACCAACACCTCAGCCCTACTACCATTAAATCAATAAATGATCCCTGAGCATGCCAAATTCCTGTTAGCCTCCTTTGCATGGGGTTAGTATCTTTTTGGCTGCACAAGGAACAACCCTCAGAGGACTGAGTTTGCTTTTTTTGCCCATGCTTTCATTTACATTTAGGTCACACTGCCCAATTTATCTCCAGAGACACATTGAGCAACAAAGATGATTAGGGGACTGGATGCTAAAACCTATAAAGAATGGTTGCAGGAACTGGGTATGTCTAGTCTTATGCAAAGAAGGACTAGGGGTGACATGATAGCAGTGTTCCAATATCTCAGGGGCTGCCACAAAGAAGAGGGAGTCAAGCTATTCTGCAAAGCACCCCGAGGGCAGGACAAGAAGCAATGGGTGGAAACTAATCAAGCAATTTAGAACTAAGGAGAAATTTCCTGACAGTTAGAACAATTAATCAGTGGAACAACTTGCCTCCAGAAGTTGTGAATGCTACAACACTGGAAATTTTAAAGAAGAGATTATATAACCATTTGTCTGGAATGGTGTAGGGTTTCCTGCCTAAGCAGAGGGTTGGACTAGAAGACCTCCAAGGTCCCTTCCAACTCTGTTAAATTTAAACCTGAAATGCTCCTTGCCTCCCCGTCAAAGCTGCTGCAGCAGGAGAACCATTTTGAGGACAATCAATTCAGGATATACAGTATAAGCTTTCACCCTTACCCCACCCAGACTGGCAAGGTCAGGACTGAGAGGGAAGGGCTGCTGGTGTGCCTCCTGGACTTTATATTTTATTTAGTATTAACTCCCAAATATTTACCTTCAAGAACATTAATGGATGCAGCAGCTCTTTCTGCTACTTTTTAAAGGTCAGGTGGCATGGCTTCCTTTGCTTCTTAAAGTGTTGTATAGTGTTGTGTAGACAAAGGCAGAGATTTCCTGAAACAAAAGCTCTCCGGGGGAAGTTTAAATGGAGACCGATCGATAGTCAAGCTTCTCAGAGCCTTAGAGACAGCCCACATCAGCTATAATGGAAGAATGATCTCACTGCTAACAGCCCTGGTAGATGCGAGGCCCAAGGGCACCTATGGGCTCAAACTGAGGAAGAAGTGGGGGATAGCATTTCTCTGCATCCTGTTAGTCAGCAACTATGAAGACTCACGCCCGGGGACAGCCAAAATGCTGTGCTTGGAGGCAATGCAATCTGTCTTGAATGAAGGCAAGGACATGCTGACAGTCACCTTGCACCAGCTGTCAAGATTATTGACATGTCTGATTTCTATTCAGTCTGCCGGGCCTGTAGTAGGGCTTTTGGAGTACTGATTCAAAAGCTGGAATTCTTCTTTCTTGTGTTCTTTCCTGTAGGGCTGTCAAGTACAGTCATTTAATTGAATAAAACTCTTTGTGACAGAATGTCACAACTGACCTCATGGGCATAAAAATCACACACACACCCAATCACATTTTCCCATGAACAAAGTCTACTTGGATATCTCATCCGGGTCTTGTTCCCTTCATCAAGAAATCTGAGCTCCTCCTGACCTTTTTATTGAGCATATCGTTTTTAATTCAATACATTTTATGAATGATCCAAGTGATACCTTCCAGACTTCCTCCTCCATAAATAAGACAAAATAGCAGCATATTGTATTTTGATTATCAGTGGTAAAAAGGTAAAGGTAAAGGTTCCCCTCACACATATGTGCTAGTCATTCCCAACTCTAGGGTGCAGTGCTCATCTCTGTTTCAAAGACGAAGAGCCAGCGCTGTCTGAAGACGTTTCCGTGGTCATGTGGCCTGCATGACTAAACATCAAAGGCACACAGAACGCTGTTACCTTCCCACCAAAGATGGTTCCTATTTTTCTACTTGCATTTTTACATGCTTTCAGACTCTAGGTTGGCAGAAGCTGGGACAAGTAACGGGAGTTCACTCCGTTACGTGGCTCTAGGGATTCAAACCACAGAACTGCTGACCTTTCTGATTGACAATCTCAGTGTCTTAGCCCCTTGTTCTATCAACAGTAAACCATACTAACACCAAAGTACCCTCTTTGGCTGGAATCAGCCTTGGATTTCAGTCCACTCTATTACTTTCTTTCTTCCATTCTTGCTTGTTCAGCAAAATTTGAACTTCCCAGAGGTCCAGGTCCAGTTTAGCTATGGTACCAACCTTCTCCTTCTCTTTGTTCCCCCTTTTGTATCACACTTACAACTGTTGTAGAATCCCCACGGTCAAATGATCAAAATTCAGATGCTTGGCAACTGGTTCATATTTATGATGGTTGCAGTGTTCGAGCGTCATGTGATCAGCTTTTGCTACCATCTGAGAAGCAAAATCAATGTGAAATCCAGATTCACTTTAACAACTGTGGTAAGAAAAGTCATAAAATGGGATAAACTCACTTAAATGTTTCACTTAGCAACATAAATTTTGGGTTGTAGTCATAACTCAAGGACTACCTGTACAGTCACTGCTACGAGATGAAATCAGATTCTACCTTGGCCAGTGATTAGTGGCATGTAAAGACTTTCGGTGAAATTCAGTAGGTTCTGACAGGTTCTGGAGAACGGTAGCGGAAATTTTGAGTAGTTTGGAGAAATGGCAAATACCACCTCTGGCTGGCCCAGGAGTGAGGTGGGAATGGAGATTTTGCAATATCCTTCTCCCAGCAGTGAGGAGGGAATGGGGATTTTGCAGTATCCTTCCCCTGCCATGCTCACCAAGCCACGCCCACAGAACCGGTAGCAAAAAAAATTGAATGTCACCACTACTTAAACCATGTGGGATAATCCAAGGTAGTGTTAAAGATTTCCCCTATCCAATCATGTCTGATTCAAGGATCAGTATTTATTTCCTGGTTCTCAGCCAAGGAAACCTGTGTCGTCTCAGAAATATTTCTGTCATCATGTGGCCAGCATGAAAGTACATAATGCAGTAACCTTCCCGCCAAAGCGGTACCTATTTATCTACTCACATTTGCATGCTTTCAAATTGTTAGGTTGGCAGGTGTTGGTGTGAGTAATGGAGCTCATCCCATCGCACAGTGCTCAGGTCTCTAATCTGGGCTGTCAGTTTTCCAGCTGACTTCTTAACTGATGAGCCATTGTGCCCCCTTTTTATGCAAGGTAGAGAAGGGATATTTAATTCAATTTACACAACCTTTCTTGACCAGGTCTGTTGATGTGGTCTTCCTTAGTTCCTATCCTGCATGGCCAAAAGCAAGGTGACCAGTTTATGGAAGCTCTCATAGTGGTATTTTACAAAATAGGTGGCCCACGTACTGGGAATACTGTGCAGGAGATTCAGACACACAACTTGCCAAAAAGCCCTAGGAGTGATGTTTCTCATACCATTCTTGAAACAAAGTTAGCCTTCTGGTCTCCAGTGGATGACTCAACCCTTTTGGGTCATAACCCACAAATTATAAGGCACATACACTGTTAAGCGAGACCATATATTCTGTGCAACTGACGGATTTTAAGATATGGTTTAGTTGTCTACGTGGGGAGTCTGTAAGTTGCTGCCAAGCATATGTCAGCCAAGGAGAGATAAATTTTCATGAACTATCAGCCTTAATGCTGCCCTTAGAAGGTAGATAGTATGAATAATCTGACTAGATGGCTCAGTTGCTAAGACACTGAGCTTGTCGATCAGAAAGGTTGGCAGTTCGAATCCCTAGTATCGATCTCCTGCGTGAGCAGGGGGTTGGACTAGTTGACCTCCAAGGTACCTTCCAACTCTGTTACTGTTGCTGTTAATCTCACCCTTGCAGGAAACAATATAGGTTACTTCTCCAAATGGCTTTGAGCTAAGATGTCCAGCCAATGGTCCCACTTCCCACTCTGTAAGGAACAGCAGTCATGTCAATGTAGTTCAACATGATGAACTACTACTTAATAGGTATCAGAATATGATAAATGTATTGGCCATCATGTGGATAGATATCCCAATTACTGTGTCATGTTTCCCTTGGGAACGAAGAGACAGGATGACACCCAAATGTGGAATCCAGCAAAGCAGATGTAATCAGTTTGGAGAAGACCCAAAGTAGTAAAGAAATATTCTGAGTTCAAAACAATGAACCTCATGTCGGGGATCTAAAACTGTAGCAAATATTTAATCGCAATAAATTTGATTACAATGTCCCACTGCATGATTCTGACAGAGTTTTTCCCCCTAGATCTTAATGATGGCTAAGCTTGTTTTTTTGTTTTTTAAAAAAATTGCAGCTGAAAAGTGGTGTATATAATGCAGAACGGTGTGCCGAAAGGCAAAAGGAAATGGGCAAGCTCTGGTTGAAATGGTCCTTTAACTGCTTGGTCACCAGATGAGCTGGTCTCAGTCTCATCCAGGGGTGGGCTGCTGGGAATTCGCAGGGTTTCGGGAGAATCTCTAGCTAAGATTCTGTGCAGTTTGGAGAACCTCCCAAATCCCACTCCTGGCTGGCCCCGCCCACCCCTCCCCTCCCAGGATTCCCCACGCAGCCCATTTTGGATGCAGGTACCGTATTTTTCGGAGTATAAGACACACCTTTTTCCCTCAAAAAAGAGGCTGAAAATCTGGGTGCGTCTTATACACTGAATACAGCATTTTTTGCCTCCTGAAACCCTGCTCCCTTCACCAAAACGGCCCGTGCATAGCTTGTAGGAGGCTTTCAGAGAGCTCCTGGGGGCTAGGGAGGGCAGAAATGAGCAAATGGGCCATTTTTATTCAATTTGCCCCCCCCCCAACCGCCAAGAGCACTCTATAAGCTTCCTAAAGGCTATCCATGCCCTTTATTTTTGCAAAAAAGGGTCCCTTTTTGCTTGTTTTGCCTCCTCCCCCCCCCCCCGGAGCACTCTACAAGCTTCCTAAGGGTTATTCATGCCCTTTTTTTGTAAAAAAAACAAAAAAAACATGCCTGTTTTTGTGAAAAACGGACCGTTTTTGGGAGGTTTGCAGAGTGCAAAACCTTTTTTTTAAATTTGCCTCTTCAAAACCTTGGTACGTCTTATACTCCGGTGCGTCTTATACTCTGAAAAAATACGGTAAGTACAGGGCATGTGCGGAAGGTCGGGGAGGGTGAAAAATGGGCCTACCAGAAGTTCAGGGAGTTCCAGAGGGCCTCTGGGGTCTGGGGAGGCCATTTTCACCCTCTCAGAGGCTTGAGGAAAGCCTGCCATGGTGCAGGAGGTCACCTAGGTCATGCCCACCCAGCAGACAGGCAGAGAACCAATTGCTGAAATTTTTGAAGCCCACCCCTGGTCTCATCCTAATTTACCATGGTCATTTGGTGAAGATTGAAATGATAGGGATGGACAAAAATGCCACCTTGCAAGAAAAATTAGAGGCAGAGCTCATTAACAGATAATGAAAAACACTAGATTGTATAACTACCAGTATTATTACACTAGTTTACACATTGGAACCAATTTGGAGTTAACAAAGGATGTTTTCATTAAAGCTGCACTTAGCTGAGTTACCACTAGATGTCACTGATGGCTTCGATTTTCCCAGTCCGCTTTTCCCAAGTGAGAAGAAGCTTTTCTGATGGCTGAAGGAGAGATAAATCTTTGTGATTTACCTAAAAAAAAAATATTCTAGTTTTTGAAGGCATGAAATAAGACATATTTTCTACAGTGAACAATAGTTAAAAGAACAAGACAATGGCAAAGGTGTTTGAACAACGTTAGACAAGTACTGTGCGTGGGTAAGCTATGGGCATCTTCAATTCAAACACCCCCATTTTGCCAGAAACTCTTGTTGCACAGCCTTTAAGCCAGAGGACACATGCTATACAGGGGGTCCTTGACTTACAACCACAATTGAGCCCAAAATTTCTGTTGCTAAGTGAGACATTTGTTAAGTGCATTTTGCCCTGTTTTAAGATCTTTCGTGCCACAGTTGTTAAGTGAACCACTAGAGTTATTATGTTAGTAGCATGATTGTTAATTGAATCTGACTTCCCTATTGACTTTCTCAGAAAGTCGCAAAAATGTTCACATGACCCCAGGACATTGCAACCGTCATAAATATGAGTCAGTTGCCAAGTGTCCAGATTTTGATCACGTGACCATGGGGGATGCTTTCAAGGGTGAAAAACGGTCATAAGCCACTTTTTAAAGTGCCTGTCAACTCCTAAAGTTGCCATAGTGAGAGAAGGGGGAAGCGCATTCCACGCATACTTTCGGCTAAAGTCGGATCTCATATTATTGCAGCAGACCTGAGAGGAGTGCACCTCATTGGGGAATGTGATTTATGACACAGACTGAGGGGAGGGAAGGAATGGGTAAAGTTCAGCTATAACTGAAACAAAGCTCAGATCTGACTGCGAAAAAGCTTTGCCTAATGGTGTGCCTAACAAATGACTAGTTTTGCATTGAAACTTGGCTCGATACTCATGAATCAATTAGGGCATTTTTAGGAAACCTGACAGTGCCGTTGCAACTTCAAATGGTCACTAAATGAACTATTGTAAGTTAAGGACTATCTGTACTGAATTTCTCAAAGTCTTCAGGTTTTAACTGTAGATATCCAAGAAAAAACTAGGACTTCTTATCTGGTGGCTTTTTAAAAAAAAAACAAATCCAGAAATGTATGAATAAGACTAGCAGGAGCTTTGATATAAATATGCATTATGTTAATTCCGGAAAGTAAATTGAATTAAATCTCATCTTCATTTTAGAATTTACATTGAGTCATATCATAATTAAGGAAGTAGGTCCAAACATACTTTCAGATGTTGCTGCAATTACCATTATGGATTTCGGCTAACAAGACAGAGTGGAAGCAAATTTTGTGATTTTTTTTTAAAAAAGAAAAGAGACCTTAAAGAGAACGGGATTTTAATGCTATGTCTTGTATGTTCCATTATAACTAAATTCTGACTTTAATACTGTAGCAAGATATATTAATGTTAGAGTTTTAACGATGGAGGTGTCTAATGTGTAGTGTTTAAGATGTGCGCCTGCTGCTGTGGCCTAGAGGTGGAACTCTCGCCTCACGATCAGGAGGTTGTGAGTTTGATCCTAGGTAGAGGCAGATGTAGAGACTCCTGCTTGGGCAGGGGGTTGGACTAGATGACCTGCAAGGTCCCTTCCAACTCTGTTAATCATGTCAGACTGAAACTGTGGAGTGTTCACCTGTCACTCTTTCTTCAGCCCATCCTACCCCACTCTTGTGAGGGTAAAATGAGAGGAGAGCCCCATGTATGTCACCTTCCTCTTGGAAGGAAATAGAGGATATAAACTTAACAGTTGAACTGGCTACCTTCCTAACTAATTGTTTATTTATTACAGCCACCCATGTTGCAATTGTGACTCTTGGCAGCAAACACAGGATTAAAACCAACAAAAAGTAAACTGAAGAAATAGTAATAATAATAGTAATGATGATGCAATACTAGCATATTAATATTATCCCAGTATTGCATTATTATTACTATTTCTTGGTTTGTCTTTGTTGGTTTTAATCCCATCATACTAGCCAAGAAATCTAATCAGACTGTGCAACCAAGTTAATAATACAATACTAGCACAATCAAATTACTTGTTTTGATAGTTTATTAGCATATACTTTATTTTTATTTCTTTGTAATCAGTGGATAACGTATGCCCAATCTCAAAAGCAGCACTACAGATTCATAGAGAAAAAAAGTACAGTACTTGGGGGGGGTGTCTAGGCCTACAAGTAGTACCTCTCTCCTCCCAGCTGATCTTGGCAATAGATGGAGCTACTTTAAGGAGTTGCCAACAAGCGAGATCCAGATCACCTTTTCCTCTTCAAAACTAAAGCATTCCCAGCATGTTGGGAGTAGCTCGGAGAAACAAATAAATAATCATAGCACAGAGACAGTGTTTAAAGCAAGGCCAAGTGCAAAGTTCAAGCAGCTTCTCAATCAGGGCAAATTCTTCTCCGTCCCCAAGATAAGGGCCACTTATCAGCCGAGAATCTTGGGGCTGGTTTTTGCAGGGGTGTTTCCACCCTGTATATTGTTGTTGACCTATGGTTATTTTTATGGATGAGACGATGGTGGGATAAGATCTCTCCTCAATGAGAGATGCTTGAGAAAGTGGCAACAAGATCAACCTGTAGACCAGGAAAATGACTTTCAATAATGGATGCCCTGAAAGAGAATTGATGAAAAGGCATGCTCTTTAACTGGCATGCAGTTGTTTTGTAGAAGGCACTCCCTTGAATGAACAGTTCCAGAGACGTATGCTTGTGTGCATTTTCTTTAAGAAGCAATCTTCCAAAGTGGCATGACCCAATGAGGTAATGTATATCTGAGTCATTGATTCCACCCTATGCAGATAATGCCTGGCACCAGATCCCTGTCTCAAGTTCCTGGAGAGACATACTGTAGTTCCTTCTGCTGAAACCTGTTGCAGCCTTCTAGTTTTGCTAGCTTTTGCTGGCCTCAGTCCAGAACATTGTCATGATACCAAACAAACAGAATAATGAGCATCATAAATTGTTTTAAGCTATGGTTTCATAAACCATGCTTTATTGGATAAACCACATCTGGCTGTTTTCCCTCACACAACTTGCTAAATTGTATACGACAGCATGTAAACTATGGTGGTTAACATACTATTGTAAACAAAACACATGATGGCTTAGTATGATGTGTGAACCCATTTAAGTTTTCACATGAGCTACGGAAGCACCTTTTGGTACAGTGCATGGGCTCCAAGATCACTGCAGATGGGGACTACAGCCAAGAAATTAAAAGATGCTTGGTCCTAGGGAGGAAAGCTACAGCAAATCTAGACAGCATATTAAAAAGCAGAGACATCACCCTGCCAACAAAAGTGGATATAGTCAAGGCTATGTTTCTCCCAGTTCAATGTATGGCTGTGAAAGTTGGACCATAAGAAAGGCTGAGGCCTTTGAAGTATGGTGCTGGAGACTCCTGCGAGTCCCTTGGACTGCAAGGCGATCAAACCGGCCAATCCTAGCAGGGATGGACTGGAAAAGCAGACTAGTGTGATTTATGACTTGGTTACACCCTAATGGACAATTGCAGTGTATTTGATATGGAGCTGCATTTGAAAAAAACATCCAGAAGTTACACATGGTCCAGAATGCAGTAATACACAGGCAGATAAATATGTGCACACTGCAGTATGCTCCTATAATATCATTAATTGGATCAAGTTATTTGGAGAACTGCTTGTATCTGATTATCTCTGCCTGCCCCACAAGAGTGAGTACAGTCTGTGTCTCTTCTGTGAAACAAGAGGTCAGAAAATTTGCCTTTTCGGTCACAGCGCCACCCTTTGGAACAGCATTCTGTTTGAGATTTAGACTTGCAGATTCATCTTGTTGGCATTTAGAACTCAGCTTTCCCACAAAAAACACTGGTTAAGAGATGGGATGAACCTGTCTGATAAATAGGTTTGAAATGTGAACATGCTATGATTGGCCACAGTGACGTGGTATTGTGTTGTGTGCTGTGGTTTTAGGTTCATTTGTTATTTTGTTCTATGTTTTAATCGTATGTTAGCTGGTCAGAGTTGCAGCTGAGTGGACACATATATTTATTAAAATAAATTAAATAAATGCTGACACAAAAATGGAAGGCAAATACTAATTGGGAAGATTGGTTAGTTGCTGTGCTGTGCATTGCTTTTCAGAGTCTCGGACAAACGCTAGTGACTGAATATTTCCATATTTCCACACATAAAAGTGTTCCATTGTCAGGTAAATCTTGTCCAGAGGCAGGAGAGTATTTGTGGGCCTGAATCATTGAATCATAGAGGTGGAAGAAATCTTAAAGATCTTCGAATTCAATCAGATGTTCAGTGTTGGAGCCACTGATGCTCATATCCTTGGCAACTTTACACTCTAGGAGTTGTGTAGAGTTCAACTTCCAGAATTCCAAGCACGCTGCCTAGGGAGTTCTGGAAGTTGAAGTCCACACATCTTAAGGTTGCCAAGGTTGAGAAACACTGCACTCTTAAACAGATGGCAATCGAGATCTGTTGAAAGCCATCCCAAGAAGAAGAATTCACTGAATCGTGTGATAACACATTTCACGGGGTGACAGTCCATATAGTCAGAAAATTCCTCCAGTATATAACTTGAATCATCCTCCCTGTGGTTTAGGCCACTGGCCTGGTCTTTGCTCTCTTTATTTGAAAGCTGCTATTATATCTCCCCTCCATCACTTTTTCTTTAGGCTAAACATATCAGAATCTTTTAATCAGATATACTAAAGCTTCGTCTTCAGACCTTTCCCATCTTGGTAGCCATCGCTGAACTAACTCGAATTTGTAATTGAACTTTACCCAGTGCCCAGTACTGAAGACAGTACTCCAAATGGGGTCTGATCAGGGCAGAGTACAGTGGCACAATGATGCATCCATTTGTGGTCAACAAGTAGACTCAGACCCTTTTCAGCCATGCGATTGCCAAGCCACATTTCTCCATGCTGTACTTGTGCCTTTCTTACCCAGATACTTTATATAAGCCTGTTAACATTCCATCATATTAATTTCTGCCAACCGCTCAAAACTGTCTTGGTCTTTTGGAATCTTCTCTTTTCCCTACAGCAGTGCCCCCCCAATCTTTTGGGCACCAGGGATCGGTTCCGCGGAGAGAGGTTTTTCCACAGACCAGAGGGGGCATGGTGGATTTGCGTGCTGCCTGCATCCCATGGATTGGGCTTTGCTGGTTTGCACAGCCTGGTTTCTGACATGCTGTCGCCTGGCGCTTGTCCACAGATGGGGGCTGGGTACCCTGCTCTACAGTATTAGTCTTTCATCTCTGCTTGGTGTTGCCTGCTAATTTTATAAATACCTCCTCAAGGTCCCTATTGAGTCATTGAAAAAATGTTGGAGGGCCACTAATTTCATGTCCTGGTCTCCATTGTGCTGCATTCTTGCAACTGCAAATATATGACTTATATTTCCTTGAATGCATTCCAGAATGTCAAAATCCAAGCATATGTTGTTGCCTGTTAATTGATCAAAACCAGTAGAACAAACACGTCGAAAAAGACCCCATGGAGTCTGCAATCGCAGTGCAATCTCTTCATTTTAAAATGACCAGGAACCCATTACACTAACGACACTAGGTCAAGGAAGCCATACACTGGCATGTGATCTGCAATCAGAAATTACAAGACACGAGAAGAAGGACAGGGAGGTGGAAAATGCCATTCGGATTGTTAGCCTGGAAGAGGCTTGCGTGGATGCGCAAGCAAGGCTCCACCAACTTCATTGGCATTGGCTGTAACCTCTGTTTACATGGCCGAGCCCAACCATAGTGATGTCATCTTCTTCTCTGGAAGGAGGCCGACAATGACTTCATCGCAGAGGATGCAAGAACCAACGTGTTTGCTCCTTGATTTGGCACAAGACACAGCAAAACCTCAGGAACCAGAAGAGCCTGTGTGGCTGGCTCATTCGATTTTCTCACTTGCAATAAGAATGATAAATCAAGTGAACTTATTGTTTGATCAAATAGCATTGTCATCTGCTAAGAATTCTCTAAACAAGTTATGCCACATTTCTGAACACATAAATTTCAGAAGTAGCCAGCATTTGTATAAGACATGTAGCTGAAAACTTCTCAAAATCTGACTTGAAGAGGGGGAAATTTGTTTAAACCATGCCTGTATGGATCACCAAACTTATTTTAGTAACTAACTGAGATTATACTGAGAAATTGCTTCTAGGGCTGTATAACTAATAAGTGCATAAAAAAGGTAAAGGTTTCCCTTGCACATATGTGCTAGTTGTTCCCAACTTTAGGGGGCGGTGCTCATCTTCATTTCAAAGCTGAAAAGCCAGCGCTGTCTGAAGAAGTCTCGGTGGTCATGTGGATGGCATGATTAAATGCCGAAGGCGCATGGAATGCTGTTACCTTCCCACCAAAGATGTTTCCTATTTTTCTACTTTCTACTTTATAATTTATAATTCTTTTACATGCTTTCGAACTGCTAGGTTGGCCGAAGCTGGGACAAGTAATGGGAGCTCACTCCATTATACGGCGCTTGGGATTCGAACCGCCAAACTGCCGACCTTTCTGATCGAAAAGCTCAGCGTCTTAGCCATTGAGCCACCATGACCCTCTAATAGGTGTTATAACAGGTGTTATAATAAGTCCCTCTAATAGGTGCATGGTGTGTTTCTATTATTAAAATTCAATCTTCCTGCTATCTAAAAGTTCTGAAACCTTTTCATACACAATCAGTGCAAATTCCAGCCATATCTTGTCTATCCCCAGGAAAGAGATATAGATCAATGCTATACTCCATAAAGCAAAGATGTTCATTTGGATAATATGTGTTGGAAGTGGGAGATGACTTGTATTGAAAAATTAGGAACAGGTTGTCTTTCCACTGGTACCCTCTGGAGATAGGTACATTCTAATTACAGTCAATGGTCCATAATTCATGACGGAATAATTTGATTGTCTAAATGAGGCCTTGGTCTATTAAATTTGCAAACATTGTAATGCATTTTCCTTATTTGTTTATTATTGAATTTATAGGCCACCAGAACTCCCAGAAATTCTGGACAGAAATCTTTTTTTAGTACAACATAGCCAAGTAATGTAGAGATGACTTGCCTTGAGAAGTTGCGAGTCCTCCATCACTGGATGTTTTAAAGAAGAGATTGAACAATAATTTGTCTGAAATAGCATAAGGTCTCCTGCTTGAGCAGGGGGCAGGACTAGAAGACCTCCAAGGTCCCTTTCAATTCTACTAGCCTGTTATTTGAAGATTGGGAGGAATAGGACACCTACATTGATCCCTCTGAACATTGTTGAGGAATGAAGGCACAGCAATGGATTGATAAGATTTAAGGAGAAACAAGGCAGAATGATACAGCAGCCTTTTATATCTTTCCTGGTATACATGGCTGTTATCAAACCTGCAAGAGGGCAAGCTGATTTGATCACCAAGCTACTCCTTCATGACATGACCAAAAAGGTATTTTGCTTTTTTTCCCCTGTGTGCATGTCTGACTGCACATTGCAGTAGTACCCAGTTGGACACTAAACTGCTGACACAAAGAAGAGGAAAGTAATATGCTGGAGGGGATCCCTGCCAAGCTTTGAATGGATGTCTTACTTCAGGGGAGGTTCTCCACAAAGCACCCCCTCAAGAGTGCTTTGTGGAGCAACTTTGTCCCTTTGCTTCTAAGAACGAAGCAAAGCAACCATATTGCTCTGCCTTGCTTGGCTGCAGAACCCCTCTTAGCCTTCTCCTACAGTGCTGACTGAAGAGTTTCTTGGCTGGATGGCTTTGGTGAACATGGCCAGATGGCTGGCAATATGAACTGAAGGCGACCAGCTTAGAATGCCCTTGGCACATGCTATATGTGTATTGGGCAGAGTGGCTTGCGGGAACTGCCTCTCCTGCAGCTTTTTCCACACCACTCACTCCAAGCTTTAGCAAGCATGAAGAGCAGGCATTGCTTACCAAAGCTTCATCCACCCAAGATATTTTCCAGGCTCAGTTGATCTGGTTCCCTCAAGCCCATCTTGCAGGAAATCCCAGCATGCACATTGAAGCCACCCAGCACTGAACTGCCTTGAAATGTGTCAGTGCAGGCAACCCTGAAGGCCCACAACCAGAAAGACCTTCGACTGTGGGACAGAGTTGAAAGAATCTTTCTTTCAAGGCTGTTAAAGGCCATCCAGATTGCTTTGTTCAGGTGAATCAAGTCTCCTCTGCTTTGCCAGAAGAAACCAAGTTGCCTTCACAATGTGAATTGCTTTATTATCAGCTGGTTGAGGTTGGCCAGATCAGAAAACGGACTCCAAAAGAAGATCTGGGCCAAACTTTATTGAGATAAGTATGGTAGAAAAAAAAATACACATTTCCCCTTCTGTCTTCCTTTCCTTTCAGAATCAAGCTGAATCTCTTCCTGACCTTTTCCTATTTTTCCTGGGCTTAAAATATGCTTTCACACATATTATAATAACTGTCTCTGAATAGTTTGTAGAGATTCTCAGTCATCCAGGTCATGGTTGTCTCAAAGGTGCTTTTTCAGGAGGCAACTGGACTTTCTTGTTTTTTCTCTTGAAGATGTTTCACTTCTCATTCAAGAAGTTTCTTCAGTTCTGACAGGATAGTGGGGAATGGAAGGATTTATATTCCTTGCAGACAGCTGGTAATCCGCATCCTTTTAGAGGGTCCTTGAAGCACTTGGAAGTTTATCTGTGTCCTCAGGGTCACCTGAGAAGTGCTCCTGGTTCCTGTAGTCTGAGTCCACTACTCAGGTGACCCTGAGGACACAGAAACCTCCAAGTGCTTCAACGACCCTTTAAAAAAGATGCAAATGACCAGCTGTCTGCAAGGAATATAAATCCTTCCATTCCACACTATCCTGTCAGAACTGAAGAAACTTCTTGGATGAGAAGAGAAATGTCTTCAAAAGAAAAAACAAGGAAGTCCAGTTGCCTTCTGAAAAAGCACCTTTGGGATTGTCTCTGAATAGTTTCTCCAAGATCACCCCAGAGGTGGGTTGCTTCCAGTTCAGCCCGGATCAGGCAAAATGGTAGTGGCGGTGGGGGAGGCTCTGCCTTCCCGCCTGGACGCTTCCAAGCATGCGCGTGAGCGAACGTGCAAGCATGCAAACATGAGCAAACCGGTAGCGGCCGGATTAGCAACCCATCTCTGGATCAGCCCCACAGGACCGTGCATTTATTGAAGCAAATCTAAATTGTTTCTCTGAGGCCTAATGCGGGATTTGCAGAATAACCATTTAGTTATGTAACACATATTTTGGGATATCTGGGTTGGGAGGGTTAGAACTGAATCATTCTTATCAAAGTTGGTAAACACTTGATGGCTATTCATAATGTGTATTACTAGCCGCCCTACATTAAGCGGTCTATTATTAGCCTGAAAAATGGCAGAAAAAGGCTCATGAAATGGATTCTTTTAGAGTTGTTTATAATACTGAGATGCAGAAACATGACATTTTTCAACTGGCTCACTGCAGCTATGCAACTGGTTGCCCTCTCTTAAGTGATCACAGCACAATTGGAATAAAGCAGGGTGAGATTTGATACCGGCAGGTTCTCATAGAGGCGCAATTTAAATAAATAGATCACAAGCCTATTTCAGCAGCTTCCATATTTAGCACAAGAACAGTTATTTATAGATTTGGCGACCATTCTGCATCAATAAAAAGCAGAGGACTAGAAAAAGAATGGTTGAAAACGCATAGAAAGAGAACTCCATGGCGCTCCATGGCTTAGGACCTAGTTACTTGCGGGATCGTATTCTGCCCCATACATCCCTGCGATCAATCCGCTCGCACAGAGAGGGCCTCCTCCAGGTGCCGTCCACCAGACAGTGTCGAGGGGCGGCGCCTAGGAGTAGAGCCTTCTCTGTGGCAGGCCCAGCCCTGTGGAATGATCTCCCCCCGGATATTAGGAATACCTCTGACCTCCGCTCCTTTCGTGTAAAGCTCAAGACCCACCTTTTTCAAGTTGCTGGCCTGGCTCAACTTTGATCCAACTATATCGCTCCTGACGGGTTTTTTATTTGGGGTATTTTAATTGCATTCAATTTATTTAGGGGTTTTTAAACATTGTGTTTTTACTTGTTTTTATCTATCAGTTCACCTCCTCCTTGTATATGTCGTATATATGTCTTGGTATATGTTTTGTTATATGTATGTCGATATATTTATTTCCTATGTTTTGTTGTACGCCGCCCCGAGTCCTTCGGGAGAGGGTGCGGCTAAGAAATAAATATTTATTATTATTATTAACTTCTAAAAGTTGCAAAAGTTCATCAACATGGATGTATACATTTGGGATTTCCCTTCAAGTTGCTAAAGTTTTATGAAGCTCAAATGATCCCTTGTTGAAGAAAGTCCTTGATTAAAATAAAGATGTAAAGATGCTCCTTAATTAAAAGAACTGCATAGCCTGACATTGTCCAGGGACTTTTACCCTTTGTGTACTGGCTTTCTATGGCAGAATGTTAAACTATAATTAATATCTCCTGAAGCCAAAAATCATTGGTCCCTTAACACTTTTTTCCATATCATGATCATGTTGATATTTTATGATGAATTGCAAAGGACACTGGGAAACAAAGTTTACATTTCCAATGAGAATGGCAGTACTTTACCATAAGTGGTTTTGAAATGAACATTTTTTTTTTGCTTATGGGGGTGTTTTGTTGTTTGAGAAAATTGGAAATAAAAACAATGTCCTGGAAATTTTCTGCAGAATTGACTGATTTAGATGTCAAAGTGTTCAGACTATCCATATAATTTCTGTTAGAAATGCCATTTCTGCTACTTTTATCTAGTGATCACCTAAGGAGTTCCTGTGTATCTTTCTTGGAGATTTAATTGAAGTGAAGAAGCCAAAGGGACTGCAGATTCAAGAGATGATTGTGTAATAAAAGGAAAAAAAACTCTTACAAAACTGGTTTTTGGCTACTTCCATAGTAAATGAAATACAATCCACATAGAATAAAAATGAAACCTATACAGGAAAAAAATGAAAAAAAGATAGTGAAATTCATTGTCTTTTTAAAAAAAAATCAAAAGCAATTTCTTGGTCTTTTAATTTTTTAAAAATCAGTTCATCATTAGAAAATGATCACAGGGAAGGACTCCTCCGGGTGCCGTCCACTAAGCAATGCCAACGGGCGGCGCCTAGGAGTAGAGCCTTCTCTGTGATGGGCCCAACCCTCTGGAATGACCTCCCCCCCGATATCAGAACCACCACCGACTTCCGCTCCTTTCGACAAAAACTGAAGACTCACCTGTTCCGTTTAGCCGGCCTGGCCCATTTATAGTTTTATTCTACCTCCTGGCAGATATTTTAATTGGGTATTTTTAGGGTATTTAAATATTGCTTTTAACTACTTTACTTCAGATATGTACAGTTTCTTATTGCCTCCTCTTTGTGTTTGTATTTTCTATTTATTGATGTGTTTTTATTTGACTGTACACCGCCCCAAGTCCCTTTGGGGAGAGGGGGCGGTATAAAAATCTAAATAAAAGTAAAGTAAAGTAAAGTAAGTAAAGTAAAATAGATGACAACTCAAAACTCTGCATGTTTGAGAATAAACCCCACTGGACTCAAACTTCTGAATAGGCACAGTTAAGAATTCTTCTGAGCCTCCTTCCAAGAATTAAATTCACAGAGAAAGTCCAAAAACATTTAAAACAGACAAGCAGATTTCAACTTTATGAGCACTGTTCTTCGATTTGTGATGCTTTGCCACTAGCAGTCGGAAGGCTGATCTTCTCAAAGGATCTTCCCCACTTCTTTGAACATTGCCCAACTTTGCAAATAGGTATAAACAGGCAAGTCTTGAGGAAGCAGTCTGGAAGAGCTGCTTGGCTAAGAGCAGTACTTAGGCTGTTGGCTTGAGCTTCAAGCTTGCCAATTTGGTTGCATATTGGTTGGTTGTTTCATCACCATTCGAGGAGACATTGTCAGTGCATTTTTCAACTGTGCTCATCTGTCAGAACACATGTCTTTAAATACCTTTTTATGAAATGCAAATTAGTCTGAATGTTGCTTGTTCGGATATTTTAGAATGCAATACTGTAGGCTACTTCTGCTGACTGCCGGCTGCGTGCAATTTGGCAGAGCGAATCTCACCAAGCTCACTCAGCCTTCTACCCTTTTGAGGTTGGTAAAAGGACCCAGATTGTTGGGGGAAATATGCTGACTCTGTAAACTGCTTAGAGAGGGCTGTAAAGCACTGTGAAGCAGTATACAAGTCTAAGTGCTATTGCTATTTCTGAGTCATGGTTTGATTTTGGACTGTTTGATTGGCTGGCTGTTGTTGCTGGGCTGTAGTTAAATACCATCAGTGTGATGCAGATTAGGATTATTGCTGTTATTTCTTGTGAGCCAATGGGTTATAATTCTATTGCTACGTAATGGGTGCCTGTTGGTTCATTTTAAATGCTACCATTGGGATCGTGGTTGATGCAGCTCTTTCTTTCTCAGTGATTGCTAGATTGGGTCGATGTCAATGTGTCTGCTTATTGATTTAATGGTGGAAAACCAAGCTTCAAGGAATTCTCTTTCTCTCCTTGATTTCACCCGGGTTACAACTGGGCCCCGGTTAGATCAAATTTGTGTCCTTCTGAATCAGCACTGCATTCGGTCGGCAAATCAGCAGCACTGCAGGAAACCATCTGCACAATTTGAGGAGCCATCCCTGCCTCTGCTGGAACCAGAGCTTTCTATCTAGAAAAGATCCTTCTTCCAAATTGCATTTGGACTTCAATTCAGTTCTTGCCAGAGGAGGATGCTCAACATATTGGCCCATCGGCATTCTACTCTATTTATGGCAGGCATTGATCAAAACACTCTTGGATACTTTGTGTCAGGCATTCAAAGGCTTTTACCCCCCCCCCTTTTCAGTGCACTTTTGTCTTGAGCAAAAGATGCTTTTCTCACAACCCTCGTTCACTGGGTTCACTGACAATCGGCCCCAGAATCCTGAATCCAAATTTGATCCTCATCAATGGGATCAAATTTGTTAAGAATAACAGCGTTATACTGTATGTACATCATTTCTTGTGATATTTAAAGGCAAAATTACCAAGTTGAACATTGATTTGCTGTTGAGATGTGGTCTTGCTGCCTTTGCTATAATTAGAATTGTTGTTGCAGGTCTATTTACATTTCCAAGAATAATTCAAGCTGTGCCATTAGGTTGCTGGGGAGAAGAAAGGTTGCTTGCTCATCAGCATCGTCTACGACAATGGAGATAGCAATGTAAGAAGAAATTTTGTGACCCACAATTGCACTAGCAACAGCACTTAGACTTATATACCGCTTCTGTGGGAGATAACCAGGCTGAGCCCAAGGGAGGAGTCAAATGTATTATAAATCCCTGTGTGACCGCAAGAGATCTAAGCCCAGCCCTCCTTTAATGCCTGTCTTATCTCCTATGCATTTCCCTTGACTGCCAGTTGGTCAGATATTTGTAGAGAGCTGAAGCTTGCAATAAATCTTTATACTCATTTGAAGTGCCAGAATCTCCTGATTTCCCCAGCGCTTGACAGCTTCACAGTGCTTTACAATCTTCTCTAAGCATTTTACGGAATCAGCCTATTGCCCCCCAACAACCTGGGTCCTCATTTTACCCACCTCGGAAGGATGGGAGGCTGAGTCAACCTTGAGCCAGTGAGGATTGAATTGCTGGCTTTGGCAAAGTTCGTCTGCAATACTGCATTCTAACCACTTTGCCACTATGGCTCTTCCTATGCTTCCTTTATGCCCGTGTGATTATGCAAATTAGTCGCATGGTCTTTGGAATCTTTTTCGTTGTACAATTGCTGTAACCAATTGTTTAAAATACTACCCCTCCCTGCCCGTCTAGAAATGGCTTGGTACTGCAGTTCATCAACTTATTAGCTCACTAGCATGTTCCTGCTGGTGCCGGGTGCTGATTTGTTCTATTCTATTCACAAAGGGAACATATTTATTTTTTATTATATAAACATTGTTTTATTCAGAGGGCTTTAAATGTTTTATGGGCAGTAGAGGTAAATTGCACTATCCCTGCTCTTCATCAGCTCTACATCTTCAGTCTCTTGTTTTCTATATACGTACAGTACACCGATTCTCCTTTTATTTTTAATTATTTTCCAGTCTATTTCTAACTAATCCATTGCTTCCCCCTAAACCTTTGCAGTTTCTTGGCCACTATCCTGTAACTGAATCTGTAATGAATATTACAATGCAGGGAAGAACAGTCCATGCCATCCTGCCTTGCATCCCAGAGTTGGTGAAAGAAAATATTTTGGACTTGTTCACTTCTCTGGGAAGCTTTCAAGGAACATCATGGGTTCTCTTTAAAAACCCAATGCCTCAAAATCTCACTTTCTTCATGGTTTGGGTGGGGAAAAGCTTTTAAAAAATACTACTCTCTAACACCAGCCCCAGTTGAAAATCTTAGTATTTTTCAGTTCAATAACGAAGGCTTTATTCTGTGGGCTTCTCCAGCAGATAGAAAGAAGTGTTGCCTTGCCAGCACCAGAAATTGTCTCCCTACTTCACAGGTGATATTTGTAACAATTCCAATTAACAGATTAACAGAGCTGGAAGGTACCTTATAGGTCATCTAGTCCAAATCCTGCTCAAGCAGGAGACCATACACCATTTCTGATAAAGGGCAGTCCAATCTCTTCTTGAAAGTCTTAAGTGTTGAAGCTCCCACAACTTCCGAAGGCAACTTCGGTTCCTTTGGTTGATTGTTCTCACTGTTAGAAAGTTCCACCTTATTTCTAGGTTAAATCTCTCCTTGGTCAGTTTCCATCCATTATTCCTTGTCTGGCCTTCAGGTGCTTTGGAAAATAGCTTGACCCCCTGTTAGATCTGGGCAACAAGAGAACAGACTGCGGACACGAAGTGACTTAACAGCTCTTTATTAGTAGTAATAGTGATCCAGCTTGCTCTGTGGTCGGAGGGTTCCCCTTTTATAGGGATCGGGTACTCCCCTCGACCAATCAGAATGATACCTGTTTCCCGCTGTAGCAGTGGACCAGAGAGGAGACTTGCTACGATATATGTTAATATCTAACACCCCCCCTCCTCTCTATGGCAGCCTCTCAAATATTGGAACACTCCCGTCATGTCTCCCCTGGTTCTCTTCACTAGACTAGCCACACCCAGTTCCTGTAACTGTTCTTCATATGGTTTAGTCTCCAGTCCCCTAATCATCCTGGTTGCTCTTCTCTGTACTTTCTCCAGAGTCTCAACATCTTTTTTATAGCACGGTGACTGGATGCAGTACTCTAGCAACTTCTTGCATATTCACAGTAGTGCAAATCTCTCCTTTTTTAATGATGCAGATTAGCTTGGTTCACTTTGGAAAGAATGGAAGATCCAGGTCAATTGTATTTACTTAAAGTTACTGCTCGTTTGGTTAGAAAAGAAACAATAGCTGCAAACTTCAAAGAGTTGGGATGGCAGTGACATCCAGGAAGCTTGCTGGCTTAAAAGAAATCTGAAGACTAGAATTGATCCCTTACCAAAAGCAAAAGTGGGCTGGAGAATGCGGCTCAGAATGAGTAATCTGATATGTACGTAATTGTTTGTACAGTTAGAATAAAGGTTGACTTTGGAAATAGTACAAAAGATGCAGAAGGCCATTCTTCTTGATGACCTTTGAAGAAGCCAGGACCAGGGACACTTTGGTCTCCTGGTGGTTTGCAATATCACCAACCATTGTAGCCTTCTGGAATGCTTTTGAGGGATTGGGGAAGGGCTACAGTCCTACAGTGGGGTTCTTGTTAGCTCTGCAAGGTAGTCTAGAAAAGAAGCACAATCGGAGTATACTGTAGGGTTACGTTAACAGAATTTCGCAGGGAGGTTTTGCTCCTCTCCTCTTTTACTAGCGAGGGTCCCTTCTGAAATATTTCCCATGTCACCAGCCTCCCTTCTGTGGACTGAGACATATTTTATATGCCAGTTGTCCCATCTGCAGCTCTCCTGTCTCCAAAGGTAATTTCCACATACTATCAACCATTCTATTCCTTCTTGCAGGGGAGTTCCAGCCAATGGTAATGGGAGAGCTATCCCAAGACCTTGATTTTGTGGTAAGCCTCAGAAGTCCTTCTTCTCCCTACTTCTTTTCAACACGTGTGTGAAACCCCTGGGAGAAGGCATTTATCAACACCGTCCCCACTATATTCTGGCAATATGCTGATGATACCCAGCCCAAGACTGAGCAAGCAACGTGGTAGGCGTTTGTCCCGGTGCCTGGCAACTGTCAGGGTTTAGATGAGGAAGAATAGACTCCCATCTGAATCCTTCCAAGATAGAGAGCTCCGGGTTTGAGGTATGAACGATTCCAAGAAAATAACATATTTATTTTAGAATGGGGATATTCTACCCTGTTCAGAGCTGATCTGCAATTTGGAATTCTTCAAGACTCACAGGCTCTACTTTAAATTCAGACAACAGATGTAGCTAGGAAGGCCTTTGCAACTATATTATGTTCATTCTCAGACTGGGAGATTATTGGTCATGGTCATTCACACCCTTGGTCACCTCCTGCTTGGAATATTGTTAACATGTTCAAAATGCAGGTGCCCTTGAAGAACATCTGGTAGCTGGAAGAGAATGTGGTGGCCCAGGTAGATCTCATAAGGTCAACAATCTCCAGATCCCATACTCGCAAGACCGTAATGTGTCAGAAGTGGTCTGTATCCATTACCAGCCACATTTTGTGAGCCTCTCTCCCAGTGGCTCTTCGATCTTTCTCATCTCCCACCCTCTAAACCTTAGGAAAGTCATAAAGGCATTTTTCTTCTGGCTGGCAAACAAAGAGGCTGCTTTATGATATGCAAGTGGAGCATGATCCAATATGCATGATTTATTTATATGGATTTTGGTTTTTATGCATGTGTTGGCTAAAATAAGTGTAGCAAATAATGTTGTATATGTGTAGACAAATATAGACATATCAGATTAATTCAGTGGTCGGAGCTGCTGTCTTTCTATAAATCTTGGTGTGTGTGTGTGTGGAGTGCTGGCTTTGTTTCAGTAAGTGGATTGATAGGCTGTGTGGTTGTATCATGATTGGTAGATTAGTGCTGATTGGTGCTGCTTGTGTGTCCATTGTTGTTTTGTGTTGTAACAGCCTGGGTGGTGGGTGGGGCTCGTTTGTTGACTAGGGCTGGTTTCCAGATGTCTGGTAGGCGGGAGGTATCATCACGTTTATTCATGTTGTGGGGGTGTTTCTCTATTTCGATAGGTTCCATAATTATTGTCTTTTTGAAGTGTTGTTTTGGAGATTTTATATATATATGTATTTGTGTTACAACCCCTGGTATGCCCAAATATGGGAGGGAGCTCACTACTCCCCCTTTCTGTCCTTCGGCTCATTACAGAGGACCATCCAGGCAGAAAACCGTATTTTTTATTTTTAATGTTGCCTTTTTATTTTTGTGTTGTATTTGTGCTGATAAATAAATAAAGGGAGACTAGTATAGATCTATTTCAAGCTATTTAGCTCTCATCAGCTAGCCATACCCTTACTAGGATTTGAACCAGGGCTGTATTACATATTAGGCAGATTTGTTAGCCACTAAGCCACAGGCTCTCCTCCTTATCAGCTGAGCCAGGGAAATAGGTATGTATTTGTGTTACAACCCCTGGTTTAACACAATACAACTTAGTAGTGAGTAGTGAGCTCCCTCCCATATTTGGGCATACCATGGGTTGTAATACAAATACATTCTAGGCTCCACCTTAGAAGCCTTTCAGGCAGAAAGTGTTTGTGTTGCAATTTGTGTTGCATTTGTGCTGATAAATAAATAAAGGGAAACTAGTAAAGATCTATTTCAAGCTATTTAGCTCTCATCAGCTAGCCATACCCTTACTGGGATTCAAACCTGGGCTGCTTTTACATGTTAGGCAGTTGTATTAGCCTCTAAGCCACAAGCTATACTATACTAGTCTCCCTTTATTTATTTATCAGCACAAATGCAACACAATGTGTGTGTGTGTGTGTGTGTGTATGAACAGTTGGATGAACAGTTAGATTTTAGCGAAACAGTAGCAACCCATAAAGTAGGTCTGCTATGTCTGAAATTTGCTCAGTCCTTAACAAAAAAGCAAAATTGACACTGACTGTTAAAACATCTATCAGGAATTTATTACAACACATTGTTCCCAAATACAAAAGAAAGGAAAAGAAAGAGAGGGTAAAAGCACTGCTGTTTACAGCCTTCAGTAATAAATAAATAAAGTCAATGCAGGGGCCGAGTGTACCACTCAATCCTGCCAAGCAACATCCAATGTCAGCATTCCTTTAGCAGGCAGAAGGGGCTGTAAGTTTGGTTATCACAAGAGAAGGAAGGGGACAAACTCACAGACCAGATGCAGTGTCATTTCCCCCTCCTGCACACTTCACCCATCCTAGATGGTACTCAGAATTCATTCCCAGGACACACAGATCTATATATCCAAATTTCCATTCTTAGAGCAATCCTTTTTTATGTACCGCCCCGAGAACCAAGTCTTCATCTCTTGTTTGAGGATATTCGCAGACGAAGGTCTTCAGTTCTGTGCCTGCATCAGACTCAGCATCTCGACACCTAATTCCTCCTTGATGCTTTACAAAACAGAAGAACTTGCAGAATAAAAATGTGGCTCCACAAACAAGAAGGATTCTGTGTCTGCCTTCTGAGAACGTTGGGCTAAGTCGGTTTCTCTACTCTTTCCAAAAGAATTCTGAGCAACAATAAATAAACACAACATATTGCAACAGAAATATTTGCACCTCCTCTCCGAAATCTCAAAACAATCTGTTGAATGGCTATTCTACTGATTCCTACTGAGAATGGCTAGGAAAACATGTGGCAGATAGATGGTTAGAAAGGACTCAGACGTCCTTTGCTCACAGCTGTGTTTTGCAATACTGACTTCTATTCTTTGAGCAATAAAGGAAAAATTGGGGGGGGGGGATATCAGTCTCCAAAAGAATCCTAGAGACAGAGGAATCACCCCTGGGGGTTTCTCCCACTCCAGGTTCTACAACAAATTCGAGAGGGACACTTGCTCTGTGTGCAAACCAGCCATAATTGCTTCACTATTGAAGAAGTCAAGAGAGGCTTGTCCATGACATGCAACTATTCAGAAAACAGTTGCAGTTTTGAATTTTGTTGGAGCAATAATACTAAATACATTAAATGATAAATATTCCACAGAAATCTGTACAACTTTAGAATGGAATATCTGGGCCTTTCATGTTGATATCTGAATACTGTTACATGAAAAAGTCCTCACCGTCAATAAGGGAGCAGGCTCTGTATCTCTTCTATCCTGTCTAGTCTAACGTAATCACAATACTATGGTGACAGAAAAGTCTATACTACGAAATTGAATTTAACTGGGTTTTATTACAGGATTTGGAGACGAAATGCCTCCTTTTAATTGCTTTTGGCTTCCATCAAACGTATTTGTATGATGGCTATTGATACAGAATCGTGACTTGAAAAGATGTTGGGAAATTAGGTTTTCTCCAGAGTGCAAACAATTTCATTGAGTTCTTAGCACTCATCAAATTTTAATCCCAAGGATGGGGGAAATCGTTGCAGTGAAATTAGTCTGCATTAGCTCTGGGTCCACTTTCCCCCATCTAATACCATCCAGGGAAGTAGGAATGTAATTCCCCATCACAGCACAATGGCTATAATAATTGTGGGTGCTGGGATTTGTAGCCCAGAAGAGGAAAACTACTGTCAGATGAAAAACGTGTTCTGAACCTCCTGATGCACTCTTTACTTATCTTAAATCATATTAGAGCTTTTGCCTTTCTTCCTACAAAACTTTAGTGGATCTAGGGAAGCTTCAGTGTCTGGCAGAGTTTTTAAGAGAACATGATATCCCTGAGAGAAGGACTTCTCCACCTCCATCGGTGCACAATTTGGCAATCACACATGCCACAGTGTTGACCAGCCTTTGCATACAGTTGGAATCAGAGAAAGCAGAGGGCAGGTGGAGAAGGGAAAAGCCCATATATATTCACAACAGAGAAACAAAGATCAACATACATAGAAGGAAAAATTACATAATAATATAATAATAAATACTTAAATCTATAATCCATACATTGCAATTACAACATTGATAGCTTATTATCATTAGCATTAGGATCCAGAGGAAAGTAGGAAAGATATCCTTTTAAGGGATTGGCATCCAGTAGAGGAGACATGAAAAACGGCACATGGGATACAAGAAACAAAGAGGACAGAAATAATAAATAAAACCACAATGGACACATGATAAAACAGGCAGAAGAGTGAAGAATCACAGCAAAGCCTTCAAAACAAAGCTAACAAAACTTTTTGTCACGGGGGGGGGGGGGGAGAGAAAAAAAGGTGCTGCAAGCCAGAAAAATCCCTATGTAAGACCAAGGATGTTAGATAATTTTGTACCTGGTGTGACGTTAAAGTGACACTTCTCCCCCCCCTCCCCTCTCTCTCCACATTCTGGAGATGGAGAGCTAGCAGCAAGACAATGGTATTGTTAGAGTCAGCTGCACCCCAAACAAACTGCTTTATGGTTCTCAACCTGGCTCTGATTAGCATTATATGATAATCACCTTATTTTTTTCTGCAAATATTGAGCCTTATGTGACTTTTGGCTATATTTGAGGAAAGTCAGCACAGGCATTCTATTCAAAAGTAAGGTATGTGACTGCTCCCCTTATCCTAATTTTAAGCCAGTTTAAAAGATCTTGGCATCTTGAAAGGTAAGTTATTTGAGAGTAATGCAGGAATCTGATATTTCTACGTTATCCCGATTGTTCATTTGCTCAGCCTATCTGAAAACTCTTGGTGATACTTATATTTCTCATAAGTATCGCTGAGAGGAAGCACCTCACCCCAGCTCATCAAACCTAACTGGTTAGTGCTAATTCTACTTTAATCAAACTTTCACAAGATCAAAAATTCCTAAGGTGGAACTTTTCATCTGCACTTCTGATGCAAGCTCACAGGTGAAATGAGGATTTTGATCTTTTCGCATCTGTGGATACTGTACAAAGCCAGACTGCAAGAAAGCTGCAACAGAAGATTTCATCTTGCTTTCACCATAACAATTCAACAGTTGGTTTTTTTAAAAAAGAGAAAATTATACTGCCAGTGTGAGAACCTAATAGCATCTCTCCAGTCCCACTGTCCAATGCCCCTCTGCATATTACTTGCAAAATAGCATGCAGGTCCACATAAGTCACTCCCAAGCTTGCAGCATCTAATCTAAACAGACAGTGGTAAAATAAATACAATGAGGATCTCTCTACTTTGTGTCTTGGCAAAGTAGACAGCAATTACTATGGTCAGGAAACAGACAACCTGATGCAAGAACATGTTATTGCTGCTCCCCTGTGGTTTGCAAAGTCTGAACCTGAGATTGTTATTTTTGTCTTGTGTATTTTTTAAAAAATACAGCTGAACAAGAAAAGAAATGGGAAAAGAAATGCACTAAAAGATTTTTTTTTCATTTTAAAAGCTACACAAACAACCCTGAGGTATTGGCTCAAAAAAAAAAAAAAAGACAACCCAACACGTGATACGAAAGGAGCAAAGCAAAATCAGATACACAAAGAAGAAAATGTGCTTTCAGGGAGACAGTTCTGTGCCTTTATTTTAAATACATGAGCAGCCCCTGGGGTGCCTCCGTGTAATGAACTGAGCTGAATCCTTTGCTGCTCACCGCAAATACGTCCAGAGTAGCCAATAATGAAAATGTGTGCAACATCCTTCCCACTCTTGTGTTTCGACTGGGATCGTACACTTGTGGCCAATTATCATCTTGACATACATGTTCATTTGCTTGCCCTAAAGTTCCGTTTTGTACCTGTTCAAGGCAATGTAAACAACATGGCCCTCTGAAACAGAGGCCTTCGACAACTATTTCATACAACACTGGGATTGTAACATTTACCAGGTTAAAGCAGCTCACTTCTATGGAGAGCTTCCACACAAGTGGATCACAAGGAAGTGACCCACTGAGGGGGAAACCCTCTGCTTGGTTGAGCTCATCTACACAGTCAGTGGCTTACAAATAATCTCCCCTACTCTGCTGGAAAACCAGTGGTGTGTAGTATTTCTCAAACAATCTCTCCACCATTAGCACATTTGAATCAGCCTACTGTTCAGTAATGTGAAACCCATTTTTCCCTCATCCAAGGCCAGTTCTAGTATCAAGTTGATTGAGTGGGGTGTTTCTACCAGTCAGAAGTGATCTATTTTACATTTGTCACTTTATTAGCATATTTTAACAACTGGGAACAGGTCCAATTATCCACTTGTGGTGTGAAGAAAATCCTGAGCTGACCATGGCCTCTTCTGATTTAAGATATACCATATTTTTTGGTGTATAAGATGCACTTCCCTCCCAAAAGCGGGTGGAAATGTCTGTGAGTCTTATAGAGCGAATGTTGCCAAAGCCCCGTCCACTTGCCGGCCCCCCACCTTTCAGCCTCTGCCCTCCCAGCAATTTGCCTCCTTGCAGCAAACAGCAAACAGCCTGGTCAGCTTCAGCACAGCCTGATTTAGCAAGAGCAGCTGATTGGCAATTGGAATACTGCCTATCAGCTATTCCAGGCTGCGGGGAATGCCACCGCCTATCACCGGTGTTGCCATTGCCTATTGCCACCTCCACATGCCCCATTTTTGGCCTTTGTGCATCCCATGTTTGGCCGCCATATTCCCCATTTTCGGCCCGTTCCAGGTGGTGGAGATAGGCAATGGCAGAACATGGGATGCGCAGAGGCCAAAAATGGGGCACGTGGAGGTGGCGACGGCAATTCCCCCACAGCCTGGAACAGCTGATAGGCGGTATTCCGTGAGGTTGATCCAACCACCAATCAGCTGCTGTTTGCTGTTTGCTGCAAGGAGGCAAACTGCTGTGAGGCAGAGGTAGATTTTTTTTCCTCCCCGAAAGCTAGGTGCGTCTTATAGTCCAGAGTGTCTTATAGTCTGAAAAATATGGTACATCTTTTAAAAGGTGCCAGAGAAACCTTTCCTCCCTAAGAAGAAAAACGTTACCTGCAGAAAAATTTTCATCCAAATTACTTCCAAGTGACTTATTTAGATGAAACCTTCAAAACTAGTTTTCTTGTCTGTCATCGACACTAGTGTCTTAAATTCAAGACAAATTCTCTTATCGAACCGAAGCTCTTAATAATATTCTGGAGGCCTAGAAGATAGATGATGAAAACTGAATTTGGGATGGGCTGGCAAGTGCTTCACATTACATCTAAAATATTCTATATCTTTTCTAGAACTTCATTTCTTGAAATGCTGTTCACTTTGATGACTTGCTATGTGAACTTTGTCTTTGGACTATTTGCTCACTGACTGATTTGCATTCACTGAAAAAAAATTCCCTGATCGATGGTGAATGAATACTTAGAGGAGACAAGAGATTTTGGATGGTGAACTGAAGCTAAAATGTCGGATCTTGCAGTAGTAAAAAGACACTGCCTCTTGGCAGCTTCCCTAAAATAGGCCTGAGGATATGTAAGAGATTTTTACTCTAGTACCACAACATAATTTATTCAACATTTTCATGGTCTTAGTTCTCCAAAATTCTCTTCCAGCTCCACCTGCCTTCCACAGATACTGGGTTTAACATTGTTTGAACAAGAGGAGCCATTCAGAGGAGCCTTCCCTTGGGTTTAAGAGCCCACCAGTTCTCCTAAATCCACAGGAAATTAAATACTCTGGCCTTCTGAAAAGCCCTCCCCACTGAAAAAAACAACCCTGGGTTTAGATCTAATGTGCTCCTTTTACAGATGGCACATATTTAAATGAATATATAGCTCCTAGGCACCCTGCTCCACCCTTCCTATTCAAGGTACCCTTTTTTCTTACAGTCAAGCCTATTCTTAACAGCCCCAACTGTCATTATTACCCCCTGCTCAGACCCAGGAAGGAGAAGGTTTTATGGCTTTGATTGCAAGGTGTGATAGAATAAGGAAAATAAAGAAGCACTAAGAAGAATTCCTGGCTCAGTTTGAGTTAAAAGATTTTCTCACGTTTTTAAAAAATAAAAAGCAGATGCCCACACACTCACACATGTGTGCACACGCAAACACACAAACACACACACCTCTTTTATCTCTTTTGGGGGTGCCTCCACCACTGATGCTAGCCATCGAAGGAGCCACAGGCCTAAGATATTGCTTTGAAACTCGTGTTTCAGATTTTAAATACCATATACAATAAAAACAGAGCTGGAGTGCTGCCCCTACATTGTCTGATAATCATTGCCAGAATGAACAGCTTCAAATAAATTAGAAAGAAAAGTCGAAAATTATTTGTCTCAATAAAAACTGTAGTAAAACCTTTACACTTTTTTTCTTTGTGTGTTTTTTTTCTCTCTTTTATATTATATATAATATATATTTATATATGTATAAGGACTGCTGAACAGCAGTTTTAAAGAATGCTAGCCAGAGAAACACAAAGGCCCATGCTCAGTATAGGAAGAGGGGAGCCCCGGAAAAGAAACCTCTCCAGGTTTCTGCACCTGAATTTGGGAAAGAGCCACCAATATATTGTCCAACCCTGATGGAATAGAAAGGAAATGCCCCTGCCGTAATGGAAACGGATAGGCAAAAATCTCAATTACTTCCTATAAGTTAGATAGGAATGTACTCATTATAATTAGTAATACACTCTTCAAAGAAAAGAACCTGCTTCCCTTTAACTCTTCCTGGTGTAAATCTGCGGACCAAAGAGCAACAATTTTTCGCCGAGACAACTTTCACTCCCTCCCAAGCTTCAATTTCTCCCTAGTTTCTCTTTCAACCCCATCGTAGGACACATGCATCAGCTCTCCCCGTTCCCTCCGAAGGGGAAGAGAAAGCACCCTTTGCATGCAAAAGGAAAGAACCCAATATTTAAAGAGTTAATATACTCTCCACCTACCCAAGAAAGGGAATGTGATTGTGGTTTGTCATGGTGGTGGAGGTAGGAACCAAAGGAGGCACTAAGCATGCACCATTATGTTTCTTGACTTCAGATTCCTTTAGCTTTAGCCTTCGTTTTAGAGGATATGCCCTTTGGAAATGCACATGGGCACATGAATAAAAATGCTCCTACACCCACACCCTCCTCCTCCTCTGTTAAATATGTCACCCATCTTCCTCCTCGTCCCTACCTCCCTTCCCCTCCCACCCACCCCCAGATGCACCCGCACCTGCTCTCAAATCTCACACAGTGAAAATCAGGACACCTCTATGATCTCCATGCTGCCTGAAAAGCTAGATTGTTTGCTAATTTTGCCCAGGTCTTCCCGAGATCTGCTCTCCGATAAGGTTTCTTCAAATTCCATTTGGCAGCTCCTTCTTTTGAACTGTTTCTCAGGCATGGTGTCCTCGTGCCAGCTGTGCCGCACCTCTCGCTGCTCTCCTCGCTGCTTGTCCCTCAGTCTGATCTCGCAGCTTGCCTGGATTGTGCTGCAGCTGAATGAAGAGTAGGTGGTGGCGCTGGCAAAGAGAGTTCCACTCCCGCCGCCTTTGCTGCCCGCTGCCGAGTCTGTGCCGAAGTACCAGGGGTTCTCCGAGGAAGGCGTGCTTGGGGATTCCACGTGCATCCCCCAAGTACCAGTGTTGGAGGGGGCGGTGGCTGGCTGTGCCAGCTGCTGCCCTACATTGGGAAGACTCAGCCGAAGGGTCTGCTTGAGATTGTCCTCCATGCTGGTGCTTTTGTGCATGGCACACATCCCACTGAAATTAAGGCTCAGCCCATGGGCAGGGGAGCCTGCTTGGTGCCTGTGCTTCCGTCGCTGTCGTACTTTGGCCTCTAGAATGAAGTCAGGTCCGCTGGGCCAGTCAGAACCATCTGGAAGAGGAGAGAATTGGCAGGTACCATTGGGACCCGAAGGGCTGTCCAACTTACAAAGCTTGGGAGTTTCCCCTACTTCGGTAGGAATTGGGCTCTCCTGCCTTTGGGTAGGACAGTAGGCTGACTTGATGTCCAGAGAAAAAGAACGCTTGAGTCGGTTGGTGTCTTGGATGCGATCAGAAGATAAATGCAGCCCATTGAGTCCTTGCTGCAACGCCATGGGTGAGACAACCTTTGAAATCCCTAGTGATCGCTCAGAGTCAATGGAGGATGTTTCCAAGATTGTGCTTTTTAATACCTCCTCAGTCTTTTCCGAGAGAGAAAGAGTCTGGGGTCTATTACCTTCACAAGTCTCAAAGTATTCTTGCTGGGATTCCCCTTCCCCTTTCTCTCCTTGGGCCTTCAAAGCCTTAAGCAGCTTCAAACTTCTCTCATACTCTAGGAGTTGACCTAAGAAGTTGAAATTGGGTGATATGGAGGGACGTCTGTCTTTGACAAACCTGTCGGGGCAAGCAAAGAGCCACGATTATTACATGGCATTTTCTTACTTTCAAGAAAGATATATTTTATAGACCTTGAAAGTCTTACCAAGATTTTCAACATCTAATCAGCAAGCCATGGTTGTAAAAGATTCTTAAAAACCCTGTAATTCAAAGCAGCACTAGAAACTAATTATATTTGTCTTTCCCACATGCCCATGGCTTTAAAAAGTAGAGATATATTTAAGTAGCTCTCCTTGTCCAATAGAAGTTCAATTGTTACCAAGTTCCACAAAGTTCAACAATTCAGCAAGGTGGCTATGTAATCTATATGGTGATTCCATATCCATATATAAGCCCTTTCTATATAGAGTATTAGTTCAGCACTTTATTTTTTGTGTGCAGTGTGCCCAGTGGTGGGATTCAACCACTTCGCGCCACTTCAGGAAAACTGTTCGTTAACTTTCTGAGCAGTTTGGTGAACTGATTGTTGGAAGAAATCATTAGGGCAGAGAACCGGTTGTTAAATTATTTGAAGCTGAATATGCCCTATCAACAGTTTTTTAAAAAAACAAACAAATGTACTGTGAATCACAAAATGACTAAATTTACATGTGAATGATCCCAAATGATCAAAGAATGGGAACCAATCAGCAGGTGAAATTGAAGTGGCTACCACAAGCCTGACAGTTAAATAAATCAGCTTCCAAGCTTACACTAAGAAAGAATTAAGAATTAGAACTTTGCAAAAGCCCATTCCCTCACTGGCATAATATTTATGGTATTTTTTTCTTTTTATGTGCCTCAGTAGTGGGTTGCAGGCGGTACGTCCCGGTACAGGCGTACCGGTGCCTGCTGCAGAGCACCGGGTACCATTCCGGTACAGTGCTCTGGAGGGCCCCCCAACCCCTCCGAGCTCCTTATCTGTATTTGAGCTCTTTGGCGCTTCGTGCACGGTGCCTGCGCGCTGCTCCACCGAGCAGCTGGAGTGTTGCGGAGACGTCGCAAGAGGTAAGGATGCATGTGCGCTGCGCGTGTTCATGTAGTGGATGCCGGGCCCCGTTGCAACCATACTGGTTGCAACGGGATTTGGAACCCACCACTGATGTGCCTCCATTTTTCTTTTTGTGGGGGGACGGACATGTAGAGAAAACAAAGCTTGACTCCAAAAATAGCTATCAAAAAAATAAAACCTCTCCTAAGCAGCTTTTGAGGATTGGTTGGGAGGGACAAACCAGCCAACCAACCTTTCTCCTTGGAAAGGAAAAAGAATCACCATCTTTTTTTGGAAATATACTTACCTATAGGCATCATCTGAAGACATGCCCATGGTCTTCATGATGTATGCAATGGCAATGGTGGCCGATCGGGAAATCCCTGCCAAGCAGTGCACAATCACCTGGCAGCTAGAAACCTTGGCCTTATCTGCAGGACAAGATGACAGAGGTCACTTCAAACACACAAACCTTAAAGGCTACCAAGACTCATTTCAGATCTGGTGAAGTAAAGGCAACTCCAAGAAAGCTTCTCTTACCAAATCTAAAATCTTAAAATGTGTCATAAACTTCCTTGTTGTTTTTGTTGTTACAGACTAACATTGCTCTCCCTTGCAGACCAGAAAGAAGAAGCAATAAACTATCGTGTTTCCCCCAAAATAAGACAGGGACTTATTTTCTTTTGACCCCCGAAATAAGCACTTGGCCTTATTTTCAGGGAGGTATTATTATTTTTGAGGTGCAGGAGGCGGCGAGCGTGGTCACCTCATGGCTGCTGCTGTGTTGTAATATTTTCAGGGAGGGCTTATTTTGGGGGGAGGGCTTATTTTAGAGCATGTGCTCAAAAGCTCGGCTGAGCTTATTATCCGGGGAGGTCTTATTTTGGGGGAAACAGGGTATATGAACAAGATATTTATATCTGCACAAATGCTTTCAGTCAAAACTTGCTTTAACCTTGTTTTGATTAACTGAGGGGGCAGGGGGGAGGGGAAATGTTCACTCTAGTAACCTGAACACTACAGCATCATCATTTGCGTATTGACCTCCTTATGCAAATCACATCATTTGTATAGTAGCTTCATTATATAAATTATGGACTGTTTCACATTCCATTATATTCAGTTTCAGGTTTCACTGTGCTTGTCATACTGGTTACACAACCCTTGCGTTTAACTTGCAGCAAGGAGAGGGAATCTGAGGATCTCAGACTACAGCTCTAATTAGCCCAGCCAGCATGACCAGTAGTCCGAAATGAAAAAAAATGTTGTAATCCACTTGTATGTTCCATATACAGTATAACATGGGAATCAGAGAAATATACTTTCCTTGCATAATGCAAATTTTAAGTAATTTAAAGTAACCAAACAGGCAAATACTTCCTTCATTCCTTATGAGGGGGTTATTTCATTCTTACAGCCTGGACTATGGTTGTCTATTTGACAGTCATTTGCAACATATTGTGTTGTTTTGACATGATAAAAATTATGGAACAAATAAAGCCTGGATTAAAAATCTGGGCACAGAATTCATTTAATTAAGCATAGCATCAACTAAATAAATCAATAAATATCAGCATTGTTTGCAAATGTTCCATCCACCCATCTATCCATCCATCCATCCATCCATCCATCCATCCTTCCTTCCTTCCTTCCTTCTTTCCTTCCTTTAGATATTTTGGATGTCAACACTCCTAAACCCTAAAACTCATTATGGGAGTTGATTCAATACTCCAGAAGGTACCAGGATGATCAAAAGTGCTTTCACAAATAATCTGATACACTGCCTACATTCTATGTCTTAAGAAATAAATTGTTTCTTTGTACATACTAACAAATACTATCTGAATAAGCCTGGCTGTTCTGAAGTTTAAAAAACATACTCATCAAAGGAAAGAACACTATTATTTCAAGTAGCACTAATTGTTCCTCTGTGATATCCAGATTTACATTAGTGTTATTATCTGGGCATCAGCACCAGGAACTTTTTTTTGTACAAAGGGAGAAGGTCCACTGTCCAAGGAAAGGCTGGTATTTTGCACGCTGTAGATCATGGGTGAGTAACTATGGCCCTTTTATGAGCTGTGGACTTCAACTCCCAGAATTCTGGGAGTTGAAGTCCAGAAGTCATAAAGGGGCCATAGTTCCCCACCTCTGCCATACATCTTGAAATATGGGATCAATGGAACAGGACAAGGGGAACAGAGCAATTTGGTCATCATTCCAAACCTTTTGCATCGACAGCAGAGAAACTGAAAAAGTATGAAAAGAAAACCTCCTTCAAGAGCTCTTTACCAACAAGACTGGTCTTACCGATGAACTCAATCGATTTATCCAGCCAAGGAAGCAGTTTCTCACAGTAGTTGTCATTGACTGGAATGCGCATGAAGTGACTGTCACAGATGAAATCTGGCTTGGGACATGAATTGCTGGCGTTGAGAACATAGCTGATCCCGTTCTGGATCATCAGGTCCTGAAGGGGGGAAAAAAAGAGTTAGGTTCTTTCATTGGTCATTCAATGCAGAATCTTCTCCCCTATTCTTCCAGAAGTTCTGATTATGCTCTAGCTTTAAGAAGCAGTGGAAATCCAGAAGACCTTGCACTACAGTTCTCAGCAGCCACAGTCAGTATGGCCAAGGAGAAGAAGGCTAGGAATTGCACTTCAACAATGTTTGGAAGGTTACAGACTTTCCACTGCTAGACATTGTCCTCCTTTCTCTCTTGTATTCTTGCATTTCTCTCTTGTATTCTCTCTCTCTTCTATAATAGACTGTCTGCCATCACGTTTTGTAGCCACAGGGTTTCTATGTATTTTAGCTGCCAGTTTAAAATAGATGAGCAGCTTCTTGTCATAGCAAACAGCTGCACCTTCAGTAGCAACATTTTCAGACATTCAAAATGTCTTTACGGCATAAACTCTCGGTGGCATTGGATCTATGTACTTCTTATATTTTCCATTGGGAAAGGAAAAAAGGATTGCAGCATGTCTTCTAAGAGAGGAATGGACTTTGGGGAAAGGCTATGAGACATTTCCATGGATTAAATGATAGGGCATTAGGATATTCCAAATATTGTTTTGCTACAGTGAAGGGGGAAAAAATCAAACCTAAATACGTCATAGACGGGTTCCTATGTTTCAAGAGCAACATGATGTTCCTCTTGTTGAGTTTATCCTTTTTCTCCACAGTCCCTGTGCAATAAATTGTAACCTCAGATTCTAGGAGCCAGCCAAACTCCCAAGCTTACATTCTTAGCATTTTTTCATTCTTGTGTCTTTCTACTCCCTGTATAAAATGTTATTTTCTTCCTTTCTGCACCTCTAATTTAGATGCTTCCTCCCACCTTTCCTGTGAGCAGTACGCTACTGGCTCCCTCTGGCCTGGGATACATGCCCACTGATATTGTAATAATGACTTCTTTCTTATTCTTTCTTTCCTGCAGTCCTATCATAGCCAAAGCATTCTGGCACCTTTTGAAAGGACAGTGCTGCTCTCCCCTCCCTCTCTTCCATTCCCAATGCTCATCTTTATGCATTTGGGGGCCCTCTCAAAGGATTTGTTTTTTTTCTCTCTCTTGCAACTGTAGGCTGCACTGCCTACACTCCTTGGCACCTCAGCTTACCATCAGTCACAGCTGAATGCCAAGGCTAATACCTCATCCTCTGGCTGGACATGGAAAAGCTGAGGTCAATGTTGTTCTTTAGCCTGGCTGGCACCATACACTGGCAATGCAAAACTGGCTCCCCTCACATCACATTTCTTAGGGACAGCCTCACTATCCTGACATTCCCACTGCTAATGCCTTTAATGCTTCAAGGGAAGCCTATGAAGTCTCTGTCTCTGCACACTCCATAGGTCCAGGAAGACACTATTGTTTGATGGGATGATGTATGGTTACATACAGGTAGCAAATGCCTCTTCTTGGCAATGACCCTTAGTGCTTTTACAGAAGAAGATACAGATTCTACAAGACAAGCCCATCTCCCTCAATGTCATAGAGTACCTTATTTAAGACATCTTTCTGGGAACCTAGATAGAGATGAGGCAAGATGCGTGTTGGGCCAACATTGGCCACTGGCAAGCATGGCTGAGAGATACTCATTGGCAGGATGGCAGTTGGTTTTCCTTCACAGAGTCCAGGGAAACAAGACGAGAAGGTGGCAAAGCCCCCTGAAAGAAGGAAGGGAAGGAAATATGAATTAGGAACAATGATTCTTTTTCATTAACTGCATTTTATCTGTGGCATTCTACACTCATTCTAATAACCTATCACTTCAACATTAAACTAAACTTTCTATCTGGTGAAAGAACATTTCAATTTTAGTCTAAAAATAGCCCTTAGTTTTCATGAAAACAATACATGTGCATATAAAAGCAAATGATTGATTTTGTAACAGATCTTACAAAGGAAATATACCTGTTCTCTAGCTAAGAGTCAAATATGGCTCTTGGGGATATTGCTATAGTTGTTATGACGTTAGACTTTGTCAATATGTTGCGTTCTTTTTACTTGCCTACTACACTGTCTCCTTGTTTAGCAACTGCAATCTGTTTCAGAGATTTTGTTACTAAGTGAGTAAGTTAGTAAGTAAATGGTCCCTAGGTGAACACATAACTCGAAAACAGAGGAGAAGAGACCCTGCAAAGATTGCTGGTTGCTGCCAGCTCATTCAAATAAAATCTGTGCACCATGGTTACTCTCACCCTGATATTTCTGATTGTCGGGTGCAGAAATGTGGTTATAAGTGCACACATTGCATGAATTTATTTTACTACTAGTTATTATCATTGTATTTGCAAATGATGGTTAACTAAGGTAGTTGCTAAGTGGGGAGTTGCTGTATGAGGTATTGCATTAGTATCCATTTCATCTCTCTTAAAAGTTTCCTGATCTCCTATTTGGTAAAACTTTCTTACAACTCTGTTTCATAAAACAGAATTTCATACACATACATCATATCTTAATATTATAAAATTATTACTCAGTTAAGAAACATAATTAAATACATATTAATGTGATAAAAGAGAAAGAGAATGAGCAAAGAAATTATGGTTAGAGAAATGAATTAAATTGTTGACTTCAATTTCTCATTCCTCTTAGTTCATTTGATCCCTTTTACATCTTTTTGAAACTGTCAAAATATAACATACACATGTTATTACAAAAATCCACTTTTTTACAATAGTTCTCCTGCATTATTTTTTGTTTCTCCTATACTTATTTTGTGACTTTTCTTTAAATTCAGACATGTAATACCACTTCATATGTGGTATGTAAGTAAAAGATAGTGCTTTTACAGTCCTGTCTAAGCAGTTTACAGAGTCAGCCTACTGCCCCAACAATCTGGGTCCTCATTTTACTGACTTCAAAAGGATGGAAGGTTGAGTCAAATTTGAGTGGTCAGGATCAAACTCCTGGCAGTCGGCAGAGTTAGCCTGCAATACTGCATTCTAACTCCTGTGCCACCATAGCTTTTGCATATTTTTTAAATCAAAACTCAAATGGATGCAATTCTTTCTTCTTTCTTTAAGCCAGATTGATAAAAAAAATCAACAAAACAAACTGGAAAATTAACCTCAGACCTAAGTTCCATAGTTCTAGAAACAACTTTAATAAATTTAAATCCAATAAGAATCAATCAAAGCCTCTGAAAAGAACAAATAAGTATTTTCTAGAAGTCTTCAAACTTATATTGTTCAAATATGAATTCTGTTTCCTTGAAGAAATATACTACTTTTATGAATGAATACTAGAAAAGAATCATATAAACCAACTAGGGAAATCACTTAAGACTTTGGTAAATAACTGTATTATCTAAAGCAAGAGACGAGGGATACTTACAACAATGTTGCTGTCAAGACAAAGGATCAGTTTGCATATATTGCACGCTCCAATAAAAATCCACATTTTAAACCCGAGATTAATGAGTCAGCTCATTTATCATATGCATTAATCACTTCATTCTTTCAGTGCTTACTGTAATGACAGTGGCTGGACTTTCCCTTCACCATTCTTTTTCTATTTTCAAAAGCCACTTTCAAGATTGCCTGTTTATCACCCATCGATTCCAGCAGTTTACAGAATCTATGCTATCTAATAAAAGCCCCAAGTCTCTGTAGAGAACCCTGTTATTTTTTGACATTACTCTTTTGGTGTTTTACAGATCACCATTCCCAGTGCATAAGCAAGCAGCATAGGTTTCTTCCAGCGCGCACATTTTTAACTGATTACAAAACAACTCAGTATCTTAGTGATGGGAAGTAGCAGATAAACAGACAGGGCTAAATAAAATACATGGAATCTGCAGGGGGTAGGTGGGCCGTAAGTGTGTGTGCATGCGTGTAATTCTAGGAAGGCAGGAGATAAACTACCTGGACTGGAATTTGGTCAGGGCTTTGAGGGATAATTTTACTCCTCTTTTATAAATAGTCCTCTCGGCAATCTTTAGCAGTCACATGTGAGTGAGATTTGTCAGCTGACAAACGGCAGGCTGAACAGTTGCCAGTGTTGTTATATCCTGGTTTAAGAGAGTCCAAGTCAAGAGAGTTGCTTTGAGCAATGATTTTAAAAATGTTTACTTCTAGAAACCAATTCCTGTGCCGATTTTTCCATCAAGGAAAATCTACTGTATTGAAGAAAACTGAGAAGCATTTTCCCATATGTGTTATCGCATCATTTCAGATACAGCTTAGACATGTTGAATTAACTACTATCTGCTGAGAAACAAGAATATAATATTAATTTTTCAAGTGATGGATTAAGCCCCACAACATACAAAAGTTTGTGCCAGATCCACGATTTTAAAAATGCAAAGAAAAAGGGTTCTGCAGGCATTGCTGAATTGAAGATGTGTTCCAGGTCTTAAAAGATAGAATGCTATGGATCTAAACCACATTGAAGACTTTCCCATGTTCGCACAATTCTAAAAGAGTTTTGTAGTGTGTCTGAAGGAAGCATGGTGTGTCTTCTAATTGAGGAACACCTAATAAGCTATCGGATTTATCCCTGAACAACTATTTAAAGATTATTGACTGAACCAATCACTCTTAGGATCTTTCCAAAGCACTGATCCCATAATTTTAGATCGTGTTCCTTTGTCCATCATCAATCATCTCTGGTTGTATTCAATGCCATTTCAGAAGCTGGGTTTTTATGGTTGACAGAGATCTATGTCATTTTGGCAGTGTTTCAGCACCTTCCCCCCCCCCCCCTCTAGCTCCTACTCAAGTACATAAAAAAGATATTTTCTAATTCATGCTCTGGTAACTGGCCAATTAAGCAGCCCCTTGTATAGGTTAATTAGAAAAATGAGTCCATACGTTGAGTGGGTGGTCAAGGTATTTAGACAGAGATGGCAGGATTTCATTTCTGAACAGATCCTTGAGCCACTTTAGTGAAAACCATAATATCTGAATCATGTTTTTCGGTTTCTTTTTTTCCTTCCCTTTTTTAAATAGCTCGTGCACTCCTTAGCTACATAACTATTTCCAAAAAAACTCTTCCATTGTGGGAGGCTTGCTTTCATTAACTCCTAATTCGGATCTAACAATGCCCCCCCCCCCCCCAGCAATAAGTATCAGATTGAAAGCAAGCAAAAAGTCCACTACTAACTCCATTCGACAGCTATTTCCCCCTACGACTAGATAACTACTAAAAAAATATTGAAATATGAGTTTTCAGGATCGTTTTGTCAATCTGAGATGCAAAGAGTTAATGCAACACTACCTCTCCCATACCGCTGTGGCATGACATCACTCTCTCAGCCAGGATATTAAATCAGAATGAATGAAATGAGATTAGTGCAGGTGTCCAAGAGTTCTGGTTACTTCTATTTATTGCCCCTCTGCCTTTTGCATTCTATTTCATCAAACCTATGTACTTCTGCCCTTTCACTTGGACCACGTGTAAGATGACAGTCAAAACGGAAGCATTTCCAGATGCATTTCTAAAAGAAGCCACATTGCACCTATGGTAGTACAATGCAATTGTTCTATCATTTAGTATCTCAAAACCTACAACAGCATTCATTCTAATTGATAGTTGTTCCTCAAGGCCAGGGCTAAGCAGTACAGGTAGTCCTCAACGTACGACCACAACTGAGCCCAAAATTTTATGTTGCTAAGTGAGACATCTGTTAAGTACATTTTGCTCCATTTTATGGCCTTTCTTGCCACAGTTGTTAAGTGAATCACTGCAGTTGTTAAGTGAGTAATGTGGTTGTTAAGTGAATCGGGATTTCCCAATGAGTTTGTCAGAAGGTCACAAAGGTGATCCTGTGACCTTGGGACACTGCAACTATCATAAATATGAAACAGTTGCCCAGCTTCCGAATTTTGATCATGTGACCTTGGGAATGCTGCAAAGATTGTAAGTGTGAAAATAGGTTATACATTTTTCAGTGCCGTTGTAACTTCAAATGATCACTAAACAAACTGTTGTAAGTTGAGGACTACCTGTAGATCTGAGGATTTAGAGCAAGATTTGTCCCAACGATGCAAGAAGGAAACGGGTTTTAGCAGCAAGTAGGATGCAAAGTACACTATGCAGAACCCTCCTTCTTTTTGCTGATCAACCTCCTTTTCTAAAAAATCATTCCAAATATTAAAAACTCAAGAATGATCCATCTTTAACATGTCCATCAGGGGGAAAAAAAAACCTAGAACGATTTTTATTCCACACATGTTAATGAATATCCCATCTACAGAATCTATAAAATGCTGTGAACAGATAGTACATTATCTGTGCATTACTATTTGGTTCATATTTCATTACTTTCTAACTGTAGTACCACCTTCCTGTCATATCGGAGTATTAGCAAAAAGTGTCAGGCCTGCAGCCATCTTTTCGTTTGGATCTCTGGCCTGAACACACTTTCTATTATTGTACCATGCATTTTTCTATTGTGGGAAAATGGGAGGAAGGATTATATGGAGTCAAATGATATGAAAATTATTTCTAGAAATCCAAGGTCATCCTTTGTCCTTGCACCTCTGCACCTGATCGGAACTGGATGGGTGGAAGCTGCCAGCATGGCAGTGAAAGATTGGACCATGTGATTGGACAACTTGTGGGTGTGGGGGCAAGATCTTGAATTTTCAACTGGGTGGAAAACCGGGAAGTTTTTAGATTCGGGTTTTCCCAGATGTGCCAACATGGTTCTCTTAATAAATTGGAACTTTGAGGAATCCTTTGCCTCAGATTCTGATTTACCTTCAGGTGCTATTTGGAACCCTGACAAAGAGTTTTCTCACAGAACATTACAACGGGCAACAATATGTTGTGATTCCATTCCTATCCACTCAGTCAGAACTTTTCCCTAGTGTTAGCCCTATAAGTCCTGGAATCTATAGAATAAATTCATTTATTTGGCTACCATGTTTATTGTCATCATGAGAACTGGGCCACTGCCTGGATCATATAGATAGTTCTTACTTTGTGACTGCCTCATTTAGTAACCATTCACAGCTACGATAAAATGTTAAATAGGGGAACTGAAAAGAGCACAGAAAAATAAAGAATAGGAATTCTGCAAGTAGCCTTTAAGATTCCCAGTTGCCACTTTTTAATTATTTATTTAAGCAATTTATATAATTTCATTGAAAATCCATGAAAAAATACAAACAAAACACTTAGCCTCTCTGAAGGTAGGGTGGCTTTTGCTTACAATCAATGCTAGCTGCCTTTCTACTTTGAGATCAAAAGAGGAAAATATAACAAGCAGGCCCTTTTACAATTATGACTCTGGCAGGATATCTGGTTTGGAAATGGCATTCTCTTGGCATGAATGGAATTGAGACAGGGAATGATTCCCTAAGTGGAACAGTGTTGGTAGAAGCAGCTCTCAGGTTTCTTGTAGTTCATCACACTGGAAGGAAATTTGCCTGCAACCTGGCAAAAAACAGATTGCTTATCCAGTCCGGAATCCCAAATCAAAGCTGCTGCATTCTTTGACACTTTAGGTAAGTTTCCCAGTCAACCATTGACATGTGCTTGCACTATGCCAAGATGAAAATGAACAGAACGGATGTAAGTAAATATGAGATCTAGTATGAAGAGAGATTTTGATTGTCTACCTAGGTTCTACCTACTAGGAAGCACCTAGATATTAGCAAAGATGAGAAACATCCACTTTAGAAGCACAGCAACTGGACTTCTTTTCTTGTTGGTTCAGAACATTTTTTTCAATTTATTAACCTTAGAAGTTGAAGAACACATACAGCATTTACATTTCATTTTTTTAAATAGTATTTCCTTTTGTTCTGCTCAGGTATGCTCTGAAGACGTCTCCAGCCTACCAGTACAGATTTGGGGCAGGAGAGGTAGGAAGCATTTGTTTTATCGGTGAATACCATTTCATTGGTGGACTGATATAATTGGACATCCCCAGGAGCAACTTCCCTCTTTAAGTACCTTAAAGAATCCTAGGGATAGTAAGGCAGCCTTTCACAGTCTGGTATCCTTTCAGAAGACACAACCCTTAATAGTTTCCTAACTCTTGGTTTTGCTTTGACAATGTATATGGTTACACAAAACACTATTTACTGTACTATCAATAGCATTTCTTTTGGCCTGCACTGGAGCAAGAAAATTGCTTGAACCTATCACAGCAACCATAAACAATAATTTTGTACATTATCTCTTAAAACCATAATAGGAAGGCTCGTGGCACTATGTTTGCTTGTAATTTGCACATGCATAAAGTATAATCTGGCTCAGCCAACAAAAACACTAGCAATCTGCCTATTAGCTGAACCACAACATGATTAAAGTAGCAGTGTAAAGTGCCTCTTACAATCTTTACATTAGCACTACACGAGCAAAAAAAGCTAAGCCAATTACAATACAGTATATTCAGCATTCCTTGCTTCCATTAACACAAAGAATAGATAAAGAGAGGAAGCCTTGCTTACATGAGATATTTTTGAACCAGAAATCTTGTAAACGCTCCTCCTTGTGGGAGACATGCTTTCCTACAAGAGCTATATGTTTTAGGTGAATATAGGGTATGAATGGCCATTATGAGCCAGTGGTGGGATTCAAATTTTTTTTACTACCAGTTCTGTAGTATGCTTGGTGGACATAGTATGGCTTGGTGGGCATGGCAGGGGAAAGATACTGTAAAATCTCCGTTTCCTCCCCACTTCAGGGGAAGGTTACTGCAAAATTCCCATTTCCTCCTGATCAGCTGGGACTCGGGAGGCAGAGAATAGATGGGGGCGGGGCCAGTCAGAGGTGTTATTTACCAGTTCTCCAAACTACTCAAAATTTCCATAACCGGTTCTCCAGAACTGGTCAGAACCTGCTGAATACCACCTCTGTGATGAGCATAAGATATTGGGCTTATTTAACATTGGAAAACTTACAAGGTATGTTGCTCTCAAAGTAGGTGAAAGAAAATAATAGGGAATGTGTGTGTTAGTTGTTGTGTGTGTTACTGTGTTAGATGTAGACAACACTACACAGAGACTGAATGTACCACCCATTTGGTGCTTTTGCAAACAGAGACTTTTATAACAATCCTTTTCCAAGCCTCTCATTTTGCTTGTAACCTCAGGCCATTAAGTTTAATTAAGTGTGGAGTAAACTTTCTTTCCTTACCAAAAGGAAAGGCATTTACCAAAATAAGCCTGAAAACAGGAGAGCATGGTGTCTGCAAGACACATTAACTACTGAGGCAAAGAACATGGACTTTTACATTTTCACACATGTGACAATTGCGAAGCCAATTTTATGTGATTCAAAATATTGAAACTATTTTAAAAGGAGAAAAACCAAAAATGGAGGATTTGCAATATCAGATCTCGGAGACAAGGCAATTTAGCTGGAAAAGCAAAATTCATCCAGGCATATATGTTAGCTTATCTTATGAAATATGAGAATATGGGAATGGAATAGAATAGAATATTCTTTATTGGTCAAGTATGATTGGATACACAAGGAATTTCTCTCCGGTGCATAAGCTCTCAGTGTACATATTACAGGCAACATTACCTGCCACATGTTTTGGAGTTGTACAGGTAGTCCTCAACTTATGACTGCAATAGGGACCATAATTCCCCTATACTTAAATTTTCTACTTTTGTCCTCCTAAGCCAGATTTGTCGAAATATATATTTTGCCTTCTGAACCCTCATCCAATCCTGATTTTATTCCTCCTTATGTTTTCTATATTGGGTATTTTATTGTTAAACATTTAATGTTTTACAAGATCAAACAATTCTGGAACATTCAATGTGGAAAAAAATCCCACATTCCCTCAGAGAAAGTGTATAGGTAGGACTCAGTTAAAAATAGGAGAATCTTCTCTCGGATATGTTTTCTTTCTCTTTCTGATATACCAAATAAGTACCAAGGTTAAAAAGAAATCTGAACTGATCAGAAATCTAAAGAGATCTCTTCTCACAAAGTCTTGAAATTAGGTTAAAGCCAAAGAAAATTAGCAGGTGCATGTATTCAGTTGGGATCAGAGATGGGTTGCTCCCGGTTTGGCCCAGATCGAGCAAACTGGTAGTAGCGGCGGCGGAAGGCTCCGCCCCCATGCCCGGACGCTTCTGCGCATGTGCAGAAGTGTCATGCACATGCACGCATGCACAAGCGAACTGGTAGTAAAAAAAAAAGGAAACCCACCACTGCTTGGAATATGTATCCCAAGTGAAATCAGGAATCAAGTAAGGAGGGAGGGGAGAAAGGCTGAGGAAGTTTATTGGATGAGAAGCAATACAATACAATACAATACCAGAGTTGGAAGGGACCTTGGAAGTCTTCAAGTCCAACTCCCTGCCTAGGCAGGAAACCCTATACTGTTTCAGACAAATGGCTATTCAACATCTTCTTAAAGACTTCCAGTGTTGGGGCATTCACAACTTCTGGAGGCAAGCTGTTCCACTGATTAATTGTTCTAAGGAAATTTCTCCTCAGTACTAAGTTGCTTCTCTCCTTGATTAGTTTCCACCCATTGCTTCTTGTTCTACCCTCAGGTGCCTTGGAGAATAGTTTGACTCCCTCTTCTTTGTGGCAAACCCTGAGATATTGGAACAGCAAAATGTCCAAGGAAAAATAACGTCCAGTTGCCTTTTAAAAAAGCACCTTTGGGCTGACTTCATTGGTTTACAAGAATTGTTTTCATTTTCAATTCGTGCATTTCTTGAAAAAAAAAATCCCCCGTGTTGGTTTTATGTAACAAACTGTGCATCACATAACCTTATGAAGCTTCACAGAAACTTCACAAAGCTGTTAACAAAAAATATGAATGCAACAAAAACTGCAAGTTAATGTAAACAGGTTGGTAGTGAAGAAGAACAAAGGACCAAATGAAAGCTGGCTGGGCAAGTCACTGTCTTCAGCCCAACCCACCTCACAGGGTTGTTGTGGGAAAAATAGGAGGAGGCAGGAGCATTTGGCATGTCTTCCACCTTGAGTTACATATAAAGTAAAAATCAATCAATCAAACAAACAAACAAAAAACAAGTCTCAAATGCCAATTCTTCTTTATGAAGTAAAAATCATCATGTTTGATTAGATTAAATACATTTTATGAAACCTTTGTATACGCAGCTGATATAAATGACAGGTTCTGTTTAGCACAAAGGTGTTTTGGGTTTGGGGGATTGGTTTATTCTATATATATATATTTAAGGCCTTTGAGCAATATGATTGCCTAAGGTGATCCTTGTTAAGGGAATTAATATCCACCACCACCCCAAATTGTAAATATGGGATTATGCTGTTTGACTAGTAGTGAAAATATGAATTTGAGAATGAACACAGTACAAACTTTACGTAACATAAAATAGGAGTATAAGATAGTTCAATATTTCCCAGCTGAACCTGGTGATACATCGCTGGTATATTCTGTATCCTAATGTCTGTAATAACTATTTGCCTTTTGGGTCCAAAAGAAACCCAAAATCATTAAGATAACATGAGATTAGGACTGAAATTAATATAAGGAAAAAGCTTTGCAAAGCATGTTAATGTAATAAAGCACATATCTAGGAAGCATTGAAGTAGCCACCTTTCTTGTAAGGTTTACCTGGCAACTTGGAAAGATACACCCAGAGACAAGCAGAAGCAGCTTTCAAAGCAGCCATATGAACCTCACAAAGGAAGTGGCTGCTTTAATATTTCAAAGAAAAATGCTGCATTCTTACCAAAATCCTCTTTTCTAAGCACTTCTTTTAACTATTTCCTCACAAGCATGTTTTCTACATGGAAAATCAGTCTATGGGAATGTGCTGGATATATTTGATTATGACACAGTTTTAAATCATCTACAAAAATATATTTTTTTTAAAAAAAGAAATGAGACACTAAGCTTTGTTTCAGAAATCAAATTAAAATTTATTGGATTTTTTTTTTTAAAAATCATTGATTTATATCAACTCTTTTCTTGTCAGGAAAATTCCATTGATTAGCTTCCAAATTATTTAGGGTTGTTTTATATAAAGGTAATCCTTACAACAATTACAACAATTACTTACAACAATTCGTTTAGTAACCATTCAAAGTTACAACATCCCTGAAAAAAGTGACTTATGACAGTTTTTCATGCTTGCAGCATCCCCTTAGTCATGTGATTAAAATTTGGATGCTTGGCAACTGGTTCACATTTATAACCCTTGCTGTGTCCCAAGGTCATGTGGTTCCCCCCTTTTTGTGACCTTCTTACAAGCAAAGTCAATGGGGAAGCCAGATTTACTTAACAACCTGGTTACTAACTTAACAGCTGCACTGATTAACAGATGGGCAAGAAAGATCGTAAAATGGAGCAAAACTCGCTTAACAAATGTTTCACTTAGCAACAGAAATTTGGGGCTCTATTGTTGTGGTTGTAAGATGAGGACCACCTGTATGCATAAAGCCACGAGCTAGCTTAACATCAGGACAGCACTTATTTGCAATCTGCATTGTGGCATGAATCAATTGCACATAAGTTGTGAATTAATTGAAAACCAAACCATACAAAACCTCGATCAGTCAGGGGTCTGATCTCTATGCCGGCACTTGATCAAACACCAAGGGAAGCCTGCAATTCATGGTCTACCACATTTAAAGAACAATATCCTCCCACCCTTCCTTCTGTTTCGTGCTATGTCAAATAAAGAAAACCTAGGCAACTTGGACTCCTTTTTTATATGAATGTGTTTTACACTGATTTTCTTTAACTGAAAGGTCACTGCATTTCCCTCTATACTCTGCAGGAAGTCAGCTGCCCATCAAGTATCCGTGGACAGCATTTTTTTTAAAGGCACTTCAATTGCCAGAAGTAGCAACAATTGACTCTGATTTAGTTTGTTCACAATAATTCAAGCCAAAACATTAGCTCCAGTGGTATAAAACCCTTTGCTTCATTGCAGATCGTGATTTAATACTTGTCTTTGTTCTCTAAAGATGCAAGGTCCCCATGGATGCGAGGCAAGGCTGGAAGATAAAATATACACTGACAAGCCACCAGATGTCGCCAGGAGTGAGTTGAGCAGCCATATAAATATGGTTAATAAAGAAAAAAAAAGTTGTACTAAAATATACCTAAGAAGATTTCAAGCCAACCCAGATCCTCTATGGAGATGATGAAAAGCTCGTAGTGAACCTCTGTGCTAAGATGCAGCTTTTCAAAAAGTCGCATGAGAGTGGAACTCTTGCAACCCCCATTCAGCTAAATTTTAAGCTCAGTTTATCTCCAGCTTCCACAACTTTCTTCAAATGTGTTACTGCCATAGTAATTTCTTTTATGCACCGGAAGGCAATGTTTGTTCCTATGTTAACAGTTTTAATGAATAATCCTAATCTGTTTGATCAGCAATGGGGATCAAGTACGTCGACATGTTCATACGATTCTAAAGCATTCTGCGCTGGAGGCACGAGAGAGGGAAATTTTCCTTTCCTTTCTATGAAGGACTCCATTGCCTCAAGGGAATCTCTTATGGAGGATAGGCCAACATTGATTACGTCTTACAAATACTGCCTGTTTGCTTTTTTTAAAAATTACCTTTCCTTACTGTGCTGCTATTTTTATTCTGAATAGAAAGAGGATATGTCTGTCTGTCTGTCTGTGTGTGTGTGTGTGTGAGAGAGAGATAGTGTGTGTGTGTGTGAGAGAGAGAGAGAGAGATAGTGTGTGTGTGTGTGTGAGAGAGAGAGAGAGAGAGAGAGAGAGGGAGGGAGGGAGGGAGGGAGGGAGGGAGGGAGGGAGAGAGAGAGAGAGAGAGAGAGAGAGAGAGAGAGAGAGAGAGAGAGAGAGAGAGAGAGAGAGAGAGAGAGAGAGAGAGAGAGAACGATGACATTAAGGACAAGAAATAAAATGACCAGAAACTACAGATTGTCCCCTCTTGGTTTAAGAGACAGTAAAGTAGCCACACTGAGTTCAAACTTATAAACCGTCCCACCAGGGGTCAATTTTTTTTTACTACCGGTTCTGTGGCCGTGACTTGGTGGGCATGGCAGGGAAAGGATATTGCAAACTCTCCATTCCCACCCCACTCTGGAGCCAGCCAGACGTGGTATTTGCCGGTTCTTCGAACTACTCAAAGCTTTTGCTACCGGTTCTCCAGAACCTGTCAGAACCTGCTGAATTTCACCCCTGTGTCCCACTATATTTAGTGTTGTATATATGGAAAGACCTGTTTCTACCATCCATCACCCAGGTGCATGATTTTTAAAGAGTGGGAATGATCCACTTCAATGAACTGCATGGTGTTTATTTCCAATGAAGTATAGAACATAGGCATGAACTATTTCATACAAGCAGTGTTAACATATCCATCCTCTACACTAATGAAATATGTGTAGAAGTTAAATTAAAAGACTTTGGTCTTAGAAGGAATATACACTATACAGGTGTTTGTGGCTGGGTAGTTGTAAAATACTAAGGTGGATCAAAGATTGTATTTCAGGTTATTTAGCATCTAAGATTCTCATTCCTATAATTAAAAATATTTTAATTGCTTCATGGTGAATCAAGGGAGGGTGTTTTTTAGGCAAGCATTTTTGTCAAGGATACAAAGGTGACATGTTTGAATGATATATTCAATGTATAGAAGGCAGGTTAAAAAAAAAGCCTCAACTCCTCAAATGTCAAAAAGAGAAAGGAGAGGGGAGAGATACCTTCCTTCCCCCCACTCCCGCTTTTAATTTTATAAGAATGAATCTGATGCCTTCTTGGAAGATCAGGAAGAGGCTACACGGGGAGGTTGGACTTCCTGTTGTAAATCTCTAAGAAGACACTAAGAAGCCCCAACACTGGAAGTCTTTAAGAAGATGTTGGATAGCCATCTGTCTGAAACGGCAGGGGGTTGGACTAGAAGACCTCCAAGGTCCCTTCCAACTCTACTATTGTATTGTATTGCATTGTAAGACCCCAGTCTCTGACGTCATATTGCCTCCAGCATCTCTGTCTTAATTAGAAGATTGGGGGGGGGGGGGGAGAAGAGAGAAGCTGCCACTTGCTTAAAAGAAGTTTCTGTATGTTTTCTTATAAGCAGGGCCAACAATGGACTCAGCCTTTGAAAATCTTGCAGGGTGCTTCACAAGAGAGCTTCCTTTTTTTTTTTTTTTGCTAAAGAGCCTGCTGCTTGCCACACAGTCCCCTGAGTGTGAGACAACAACCCAGATTTGCTTCTTTTGTTCCCACACAAAGCAGTCATAAGCTGTCTGCTTTGGTCACCAGCAAAACCCACTGCTTTTTTAAAAAATACACACACAAGCTTTTCTTGGGAACCTTTAGAATAGGGTGGTATGCAAATCATGTGAATCAATCATCCATCTATCAATCAATAAATGCCTCTGATCTAGCTGAAGGAGTGGAGGAAGCCGTGATGCTTCTTTCAGGAAAGCTGTTGCTTCTTTCCCCCACCCTCTGCCTACAGTAGATTTTAAGGAGAAAGGCAGGAAGGAAAAAGAAAAAGGAGGAGGAGAAGCAGCAGCAGCATGAAAAAGAGAATGTAGACAAATATACTGTTTTCCTCGACGTGATTGTGCATCAGGTCAGTGCCTTCCCATGCTAAGGATGTAGGGGTGACATGAAAGGGAGGATGGAGACAGGCAGAGGTGTGCTTAGGAGGAGGACGTACAGGATAAGCCACAACCAAAACAGATGAAAATAAATGTAAAAGGTGATGGGAAGAAAAGGAAAAGAGAAAATATTGCTAAAAAAGCACCAAATCTTTTAAATCCCTGTTTTGGTTGGGTTTTATCTGCAACATATATTTGGCACAGACATTTAAAGACAGAAAAAAGGAATTTCTTTGAATTTAACTCTCTTGCTTATAACATGCATTTGCTTTCATGTTGCTTTTAATGTTCTAAGAAACCATGACTTTAACATGGTTTTTTTTAAGAGGGGAAAACTATTAATTAGGATTTTTTCTTTTTAAAAAAAAAGACTTTTGAATCGATTCTTAAAGTTGGACTAGGTGATGTATCCAGAAGAAGAAGAAAAAACCTGCTCAAGAATGCTGTACGAATTTCTCCCAACTTGCAACTTGCTGCGGTCAGGATAAAGATGGATAGCTAAGTCAGAATTGACCAGGGTGACTGGGATGCATCAGGCCCGAAATAGTTCACTGCTTAAGACCATGCATGGGACATTTGGCATCATTTCCCCTGTTCCCCACCATAATAGGATTAGCATAACTCAGAACTAGCTTCCTTCCTCAAGCCAACCAACCTCAAATGGAACTCACACCTTATATCAGCTTCATTAGCTCACCCCTGCTGCACTAATTCTTCATCATATCTTTTTTTGTATTATCCAGGGCACTGAGAATGTTCTGCATATTTCTCTTGCAGTCTCACTGCCTTCCCTTGTGCAAGCCAGGAGAACATCTGCTGTTTTACCATGACCTTTTAACAGCAGATAAGAGAGATTGGGGGGGGGGGGGAATATATAAGCCGCTCTTATGTTCTTCAGAAGCTGCTTCTTTTGATATTGTGCTCTCAAAAGGCTTTAGGATCTCACACTAGACTTCTGTTTAAAGGCTATTAATGCAGCATAAAGGTTTACTAGATCGCTGCTATCTGGCCTCTTCCTACTTCAGTGTGCTGGCACATCAGTTGATCTCCCTTTCCATGCTATCAATGTTCACTCTGCAGCACCACAGTTCAAGGCTCATTCATTTCTATCTTCTCCAAGTCAGACTTTTTGAAAGCAATTTCATATTTATTCCATCAGCACATCATTATCAATATACCTTTCTCTCTCTTTTTGACTCTACCTGATTTATCCATGCTTATCTACTTAAAAAGAAAGATCAATTGTTTCCATTTGACAGATTAGAAATTATTACTCCTTAATTATCCCAACATGGACCAGAAAGAATAGGAAACCTATCTTCATCAGTGCTCCCAAGCGATATCCAAATACAATACAATGCAATACAAATGCCAATGTCAATGTCATCTTTCATACTCAAGCATAATAGGCATTTTATTTCTAGGTGCCTAATTTTCCTCTTGCTGAGGGAAAATATATGCAGATGCAAACAGATGTGACTGTATTAATCAGAAAGAATAACCTAGGATAGTGTTTTCCAATGTGATGCCCTCCAATGGCTACAGTAAGCGTTGTAAACCAGGAAATTTGAAGAATGTATCAGCTGTATTAGGAAATCATTTTGTTTCACCAGTGAGTACACAGACTGCCCAACAGATAATTTCAATTATATGCAGAAAATTTAGAAAGACATGTATAACAGCTCTCAACCTGTCATATATTTTTTTCTCAGTTTTTGCCAACTCTATTCTACTTTTTGACCCCCAAGGCTTGTATAACCAGGAAATAAGTCTGAAAAAGCAACAATATGAAATAGTGGTAGCCTTGAAAAATCAGTGTTTATGTGCTGTTGATCCAGATTTTCCCTCTGGTTCATGTATTTTACTGAGACCAGCTTTACAGGTTCTAAGTAGAGAAAAATGTGTCATAACCACAAATGACTTATTGCTAATGACACCATCTCTGAGCTATGCCCTTCCTGACATATTAAAAAAAAAACAGACAAACAAAAAGGTCAAGCATTGTAGGAGAATTTCCATTTTTGTCAAGAGTGATGGGAAACTCTCTTGTCTCACCACTTGGTAAAGTAGGTCACTCTACATCTTTAAAAGGCTGCTTTCCACCCCTTTCTGCAAATAATAAGCTATTATGGGCATGCTGAGGAATCTTTCTTGAGACTGAAAGCTATCAGTCATTGGAAGAAAACAAAGAAAATATTCTGGATGCAAAGCTAAGGATAGTAACACAGGATCTGTTGTTTCTTCCATCTACCCCACCCTCCATCTGCACATCCTTTTGACAGTGACCTCTAAAGAAGAGAGTACAGGAGAGAGGAACATGTGGTGGATTACATAACATATCTGTTTTCCTTCTCTGATCTTTCCTTTGCACTCCTGTTTTAACGTGTCTCAAATTACAATTACAAAATTAAGCTTGCTTTTTTGGGGGTGGGGGGGGGGAGTTCCAGCCTCCTTAAATCAAAATCTAAAAGAGTCCTCATCACTAAATGCCCACTGGCTCTCACACCGTCGTTTTGCAGCAAACGGCAACAATCAGCACATTTCCCAAAATGTGGGTGTGTACATGTATGTTATGTATTAGATATACACATATGTTTATTTTGCCACACGGTGCCAACCCAATTCATATGGTATTTCTTCAGAAGGATATTGGAGCATACTTAGGATTGCTGCTCGTATCTTGCATCTGCACACCCAAGGGAACAATGGGCATTTGTACCCAACCATCACATACCCATTGCAGATAGTCTCCCAATCCTAAAAGTGCAAGATGTCAGCTTTCAACCTGCCTCCTTCCCCAGCACACAATCCACACTAAGCAAGCTCTCCATGCCCCACGCCTTCCTTTTTTCCATTCACTTTTCATGCACATCTCTGCCTTTTTTATAAAAAGGGTAATAATCCCGGAGACCAACCTCGTATGTCTCTGCTTTCCTTCATTCGCCTGACCCTGATTTTCAGCTTCATCTGCCCCTTGTGCATGTCTGGCCAGGTCTGGTCCTCAGAGGAAGCAATCATAACATCCAAAGGCATCCAGGCAGCTGGATTGCGTCTTTCCCAGAGTTATCCCCTGCCCTCGCCAAACAACAGCTGTTGATGGAGAGGGGGGGTGTAGAAAGCCTCCTCTTTCCAAAAAAAGGGAAAGAGAGAGCCCGAGGCACCCACCGATCCAGCTTTGAGGAGAAATTAAAAAGGGAAAGAGGAAGGTAATCGGACAAAAATATTTCTCCTCCTCCTCCTCGGCAGGATTATTTTCCTCCTGACTTCGCCCCTTGTGTATGCACAGCGCCAACTCCAGCGAGCCTGAATGAGCTCAGCACATGAGCAGCAGCCGATCCACCAAGGAGCAGTCATAGCTAACGGGTCAGGCATGCAACCACATTCCTTACTCAGCACACAGACATGCAGTTTAACTCAAGAGCTACGCTATTGGCATATGGTTTGCTCAGCTGCTTAAAGAGACAACGTCCCATTTCTCCCCCCCCTCCCCTCCCTCTGATTCCGGCTCTTGTTCCAAAATGCCACAAACAGCAGCTGGTAAGGGCAAGATGAATAAGCTCAAGCCTCTTTAGCTCTGACAATTTAATATATTTGTAGCGATACTGGGAGCGTTGGAGTATGGCGCGGCTCAACTAATCCATTTGCTGCACGTTCCAAAGCACAAACGAAAGCTTAATTGTCTGCTAGCTCGCCTGGACGAGTCCATTCAAACTAATAGCTTCCAGTATAATCTTCAGTGCTATTTATTTATTATTATTCTTTTTTTAAAATTAAAACATACCACCTTTATTATTTTTATAAGCAACTCAAGGTGGCAAACATAGCCAATACTCCTTCGGTCTCCTATTTTCTCCACAATGACCCTGTGAGGTGTGTTGGACTGAGAGGGAGAGTGACTGGCTTGAGTCGTTCAGCTTTCCTGACTAAGGCAGGGCTAGAACTCACAGCCTCCTAGTTTCTAGTCTGGTGCCTTAATCATTAGCATTTCCCAGCTGTACAACATTCACTTTTTCCTCTCTTGTCACAAATCTTAAACTCTGCCCTGCACACAGGTGTACTGTCCACTATCCCATCCCTTTTCCAATTATAGGAGTGTTGAACTAATTTATACCAATGTGTTCAACACATTCCAACAGCTATAATCAAGTCCTTTTCTCCTCTACATTCCAAAACTACATAATATATACTGAAAACAAGCTGGTATTTTTTCCAGGACAATGAGAGCATAATTTAAACAATAAAAGAAAAAGAAGGAAAAGAAACAGGAATGCTGGTCTGGATGTACTCTAAGCTAGGAAAGCATTTGCAGTTCAACTGCATTTTCTTTTTAGGGCACTTTTAATCAGGACACAAACTGAGGCAATGAATTCTCTCCCCTTTGGCTCATTTATGTGCCTCATCCAGATTGACCGGTTGGTCAATATGACTTCCTTTAAATACACAGGTGGAAATTTAAAAGATGCATTTAGAAGTATGGTACCTACATGTAATAGTATCAACCAAACTCTATATACGATACATTTTTATTGATTGTGATTATTATCCCGAAGCTTCTCAATACACTCTGCATAAAAATTCATATCTGATGAACTGTGAATCATCTTAGCGTGCCTCAAACAGAAACTCATCAGGTGTAGAACGTAACTGGAAGGATTGCTACCCTTGTAGAACTTTAGCACTGACACAATCTTCCTCAATCGAAGTCCAACCTGAAAGACCAAGATCAAGTCTCAATCCCTGGATTTACGTGTATTGCAAGCCATCTCAGTGCAAAAAGCTAAACAAAGGCTTTACTGACAAGTATGTATCTGAGAATATAACATGGCTTTTAATGCTGATTCCTTGATGTCTCAAGATTGAAATTTGGATATTTGAAGCACTTCCAGTCTTAATTTAATCTAAGGTCCATTTTTTTCTACAAGTAATGAACTGATGCGTTTATCAACTGGTATCTTTAGCTGAGACACATCCTCAGACACATCCTTATTAAAACAAGCAAGATAAGAAGCCATAAAAAAAAATTTAAAGTTGTTGTGCCACATTTGTGGAACAGCACTCTTATTAGTCTATATTTTTCTCCAATTAATATAGTCGCCCATCTCACCATTGTCACTCTGGACAGTTATGAATGGATAAAAACACTACACAAAATAACAACAGAGAACAAACCAATATGTAAAATCTTTAATGACCACTAAGGTAAAAACCAACCTAGCAAACTAGAACATTCTATGGGCTCCAGCTAGCTTCCCAACACCTGTATCTGGAGATTTATTCAGATCTTTAAATATTTGGGAAATCTGGCAAGGTTAAGACTCTATTATGAATGGGAAGAAAAACTGTCTATATCTGTGATATGAATACAAGAAGGAGATAGTTCCAAAGATAGCAAGTATATCATAGCATCTTATCTAAAGTTAACAATGTATTAAAAGACCTGGAGTCTAAATCCAATTGTCAGTACTAGGTCCAGTCAGAAATTCAGTGTTACTGAACATATTTTGCATAAAGAGAGACCCAGATTTGTTGGCATCCCTGTGAAGCAAATGATAAACTCCTTCTTCAAACTGCAGTTAATAATTGCTTTGGATGTGCTTTTCTGGTCTCCAGATGTGTTGCGTTTGCAACTTTTTTTCAGTATGGCCAAAGGACATAATTGTAGCATAACACACACACACACACACACACACACACACACACATGGCTGTAGAGAACACAAAGGACCACATGTGCACTCTGACATATCTAGATAAGATTGGAAAAAAATCTGAAAAATCTGTACAGTTCAACCTTCTCAACCTACTACCTATATTATAAATTAAAATCCCTCAAAGCATGCATACATATAAAAAAAACATACTCCTAAGCCAGGATGATCAGGTATATATAGGTAGTCCTCAACTTAGAATAGTTCATTTAGTGACCATTCAAAGTTACAATGGCACTGAAAAATGGGACTTATGATGGTTTCACGGTTACGACCTTTGCAGCATCCCCATGATCACGTGATCAAAATTCAGATGCTTGGCAACTAGTTCATATTTATGACTATTGCTGTGTCCAAGGGTCAGGTGATCACCTTTTGCAACCTTCTGTCAAGCAAAGTCAACGGGGAAGCCAGACTGACTTAACAACCGTGTTACTAACCTACCAGCTGCAGATTCACTTAACAGCTGTTGCAAGAAAGGTCATAAAATAGGGCAAAACTCACTTAACAAATGTCTCACTTAGCAACATAAACTTTGGACTCAATTGTGGTCGTAAGTCTAGGACTACCTGTAGAAAATATATGATGGACACTGGATTGTTGAAAACTAGTATACGCATCACTGGACTGCATGACTTAATGATTTGTCCTTTAAGGCCTCTTTTTCTGAATTGCCTCTTGCTTTTCCTCTAACAGGAATGCATAATGTTTAGAATTCGTTTCCAAAAAGGTGCTTTGGCATGCACAAGAGCACAAACACAGCACCTGCTGGTGAATCATTCAAACAGGGATCCTGAAAACAGACACATCTGTTTTAATGCATTGCTGACACTTTCTGAAACTAAAGCAAAGCACTGAGAAATCCTGCTTTCTGCATTCATGACTTCTAATACTCTACATCTCCATTCTCCTACAGAATTTCTTTTTATATCTATGCTATTAACAAAAATAGTAATGGTGAAGAAGTCTGATATTGAGCTAACGTCGTTTCTTCGGTTTTGGCTTAGTATGTCATGTGATTTTAAGCTATTGGGTTTGTGAGTCACGTTTACAGCTTTCGTACAATATAAAACCCACTTAATACCACGTTTGGTCAAGCTAACCATACTGCCTGTAAGGAAAGTGGCAATTGTACTTTCTTTGAAACTAGACCAAATGGCACGAGATTTAAACAACTAAACAGTACAGGGCAGGGGTGAAATCCAGCAGGTTCTGACAGGTTCTGGAGAACCGGTCGTGGAAATTTTGAGTCGTTCGGAGAACCGGCAAATGCCACCTCTAGCTGGCCCCAGAGTGGGGTGGGAATGGAGATTTTGCAGTATCCTTCCCCCGCCATGCCCACCAAGCCACGCCCACCAAGCTACACCATGCCCACCAAGCCACGCCCACAGAAGCGGTAGTAAAAAAATGTGAATTTCACCACTGGTACAAGGCAATGCTACCAAATCAGGTGTGCAAAGCTTTGAACTACTAGAACTAGATGGTAACCAAGTTATTCGCCCCCCCCCCCCCTCAATGTCTGCTGCCACCCAGTGGTTGTCCATATTTTGCAACCCAGTTCCTGTTATCCCATTTCAGGGGTCTCCAACCTTATTGAGTTAACGGGTATATTTTACTAATCCAATCCATGTCATGGGGACCCACAGAAAACAGCTGTCAGGGAACAGCATTATCTTTATGATCCTAGAATAATAAAGACAATGCCCGGAAGTGAGAAAGTAATTGCATTAGGAGTCTCGGTTCTGGGCACCATGTGCTTAAACACACAGATTCGTAAGTACATTGTTAAAACAAGGAGGACAAGATCTCTCCCTTCAGGCTGCCAAAACAGGTACTTGACCAGCCAAGCTACAAAAACAAATTAATTCAATTAACAGGTGAACTAATAAAAAGAACAGATTGGTACATGCGCCAGTGCAGAAACACAGAATAAATTGGATGGAAAATCACCTGGAAAAAGTTGCATTAAAGCTTCCATATGAAGAATTCCAAATGACAAAATTCCACATCTAATGACATTATGATAAGCAAACTGACATCATGGTAGTAAGTGAAGTGTCAAAGGACAGATAGTCCTCGATAGATGACTCATTCAGTGACCACTTGAAGTTGTGCCAGCATTGAATGAAGGATACTTATGATTGATCCTCGAAGTTCTGGCCATCCCAGCATTCCTGAAGTCACGTATCTGCAATCCGGGAACTTGGCAATTGGCTTGTACTCAGGGCATGTGCTGTGTCTTGCAGTCACATGATCATCATTTGCAACCTTCCATGCAACGGGGAAGTCGGCAGAGAAGGTCACAAATTGCTTCCAGGGAACCTGTACTCTATGGTGCAGACCTGCAGCACCTCCCTGCTCACACTCCACAGCACCCTCCCGCACCACTCCTTTGCCTATGGCCACATAGCACCTCAACGGGACATGCTTGCATTGTGGTGCAGCACACACACCCTCATGCTGGCAAGCCACCCATTGATTGCAACTTTCTACCAGATTCTCCAATGTCTCTGCTTTTTAGAAGAAAGAAGGAATTAGCAAGTCCTAGTCACGTGAAGTCCTCGCTTAACAAGCAACGATCCTCACTTAACAATGGCAATGGAGACCGCTGCAATTGGCATTGCTAAATGATGCAGCCCTGTGATATCACACTATAATTGCTGAGTGGCAGAAATTTCGGACCCAATTAATAATAAATTAATAAGCCATAATTAAGCAAGGGTTGTCGGAAGGTCGTAAAAGGGGATCCCATGAACCCAAGGCACAGCAAAGGTCATAAATATGAACCAGTTGCCAAGCAACTGAATTCTGACCACATGATCACTGGGGATGCTGCAAAGGTTGTAACTGTGAAAAACGGTGATAAGTTTCATTTTTCAGTGCCGTTGTAACTTTGAACGGTCACTAAACAAACTGTTGCAAGTCGAGGATTTCCTGTACCAGTGTTGACTACTTAAAAGTGGGTGTTGCTGGAACAATGTGTCCACACATTGTGGCCTCAGCCTTGTCAAGAACTCCGGAATCACTGCAGTCTTGCTGAGCGTGGAAACTTGACCCGCTCGCCACGTGTGATATATTTTGGAACTACTGGTGCTTTGATTAAAAGCCTTTAAACTCACTGCAGTGTGCATGTGGGTGGGACACCACAGGGGAGCAAGTCATAGTCTTCCTGCTACCCAGAAGTCATTTCTTAAGGGACTTTCTGAAGGTCAAGAGAGCATTTTAATGTCTGGAGGCAAGCTTCAGAGTACCTTCAGAAATCACTATAAGACACTTTCCAGGTGTCTGCAGGTTGCCATCCCTGAGAAAAAGATTACGGAAGAGGGAAGAGGGACATTCTTTCCCCAGTCACGGTTGGAACAGTTATACCTGAAGCATTCAATTCTGGATAAGAATCGGGATTACAAAATTCACCATTTTTGAAACCAGGAGTTGGGCATCTAAAAAACTGTTACTATACCAGAGAAGGCTCTGGACATCTCCTAGTAAATTGGCTGCATTAAATAACTTCAATACTGGCAGATGGAAACACTCTAGAACAGGGCTGTCAAACTCCAGGTCTGCGAGTTGGATGCGTCACGCGCTGGCCACGCCCACGCCCGGTTTAGTGAAGGGGGGAAAAGGTCATGATATGTCACGTGACGTCGTCACGGCGATTTGAGTTTGACACTCCTGCTCTAGAAGATCAGCAGTAATCAGTGTAAAATACTGCATGCAGCTCTTTTGGTGAAGGAAACAGTGTTTTTAAAGGACAAAAGACAAGATCCACACCCAGAGCCTATATTTTTCAAGTATTGTTGGTTTTGTAATTTATACAAATTGTAGTGGGAGTCCTACAGGTGACAAGAGGGCCAAACAGGCCTGATAAAGCTACTAGCCCTTATGGTTAATAGTCTTATTCTTCCTTTCCTGCAGGTTTCTAAGTACCTATTAAGCAGGGCTTCAATGCTTTCTAGTTCCATTTATAAATCAGTGATTCCAAGTTCGGGGGGGGGGACCACCACCCAGGATTAAATGCACTAGATAGGATGCTTTGTCTCTTTAAATCCAGATATTTACAAAGACAAGAATCCAAGGTTGAACTGCTTAATGGTAGTTCAGTGTTTTTCCTTAGCAGTGACATCATTCCAGATGAAATCATCCGCGATGAATGAACCCTCCTACCTCCTCACTCCATGATTAGAACCAGTGTTCTAATGAGACTTGTTATTGTAGCAAATGTGGGGTTGATTATTGTCAGCTGTGGGTTGGGATTTGGAGAAAAACAGGCCAAAAAAAAAAATCTAACCAGGAAAACAAAGTCACTATTTTAACAGTTGGAATATATGATAATCCAAGATGCTGTCCTTCGTACTCCCACATTTATCTGGCTTCACCTATGAATCAATATGTCGTGCCACAGTCCTATTATGAAACTCATTTTTAAGAGGATCAATACAAATCGCTAGCAAAAGTTTTAACCCGGAAAAATAGAGCAAACCGGTTTCCATTCTATTTTTGAGAATGGCTTTCTGATGTTACTTTCAAAATAATCCTTAAATTCCATGTAGGTATTATGGCTGACGCCTTTTATGAAAAAAACATTTCACATGCATTAAACTGTTTATGATGATAGGGCGAGCATTTGCACATCTATGGGTGTTTCCCCTTAAAAAAACCTGCTTTGCAAATCCTATAGTTTTGATAGGTGGAGATGACGGGATATGAAACCATTCTGGTTAGGAATGTATTACCTATTGTATGGCAAAGTTACTATTTCCTTCCTTGCAACAATAATTTTCTTTTTTTTTTCCCTTAGGAAAAGAGTGTTTTATCAAAAATAAATGCAGATTTATAAAAGGAGAACATGATGTCAGCTTGATCAAGCCCAGAATAATTTCTTACATTATTACTCCCTAAATTCCCTTTTGTCTTTCAGAAATCAACTACAGAGTGACATCATTTTATTCTTTCTGTGTTTTCAGTCCTGTGGAGTATTCCTCCACTTCTCCTTTCCTCATTTTTTTTCTTGTTCTTGGTCCAATTGTTACAAAAGCTGTAGGAGAAGAAAGTGGGTGGCAGTGCATTCCAAAGAATAATTATAAAATCAGGAAAACAAGTTTTCTGATGATAGCATTACCAAACTCAATGCCAGAATCCAAGCCTGGAATACAATTCACCAACCACGTGACCTGGCCCTGGTTTTTTTTTTTCCTGAAGAGAGCACGCAGAAACATCTACAATTTTGGCTTCTAATGGCTCTTAATAGCCAGTCACTGTGAATGAGGTTCCAAGTTCTGCCAGCAAGCATAGCCAGCCATCCGTCCTCACACTTTCTGTCCTTTACAGTTCTAATTCAAATGGACAAGAGGATTAAAATGTGCCAGCAAGAAAACGTATATCTGCCTTCTTGGTAGGTCTCAGCCTGAAGAGCCAGGAGAGAAGGAAAAAGAAGGTGTAATTCTTCATATAGTCATCCTTCTCTCAAAGCTGCTTGAAAGAAAAAGATAAGAGGAATGGGCAGGAAAAAAAGATAGAAGATGGAGACCAACAAATTGTACAAATCCTGTATTCCCTGAGATGGTCAATGGAAGTGGAAAAGCAGGGTAGCGTATTGACACCTTTGAGCTATGCGTTGGAGAGGACTCCTGAGAAATACCACGGATAGCCAAGTAAACAAATTGATGGATAACTGAACAAACTAACCCACAGTTTTTACTAAAAACATTAATAACCAGGTTCAAATTATCCTATTTTAGACACCTTATCTAAAGACTCAGGACTCTGGGAAAAGCTCTAATGATGGGAAAGGTCGAAGGAAAGAGAAGAAGAGAACTACCTACCTCGAGGTGGATAGACCGAGTTACAGTGGCAATGATGACTACCTTCAACAGAACAGGCTAGGGACAGATTGTCATGGAGAAAAATCTATTGGTGGGTCACTAGGAACTGAAAGGACCTGATGGCACATCTTCAATCAGTCTTTTATTTGATAGAACAAAGAAGCTTAAGGTTAATTGCAGAGCCACTGGCATTCTACTGAAGCATGTTCGCCTTGGAGACATATTACATTTCACTCTCTAACTCAACCCAGACTTGTAAGAAAATTGAAGAGTTGACCTGCGGAAATATGCCTTAAATAAGGCAAAATGCACTAAGTTCTAGCCAACTGTTTCCCTCTGACATTCAGAGCAGACAGAGCCTATTAACTTGATACTCAAAATCTTGAGTCGCTTCTTCACCTTGGATAGAAGTAAGTTTTCTTCAAATATGTATCATTTATTAAAATAAGAATGCGAGACACAATATGCTAATCTGACCAAACAGATGACCTTTGTGTCTTTTTTTTTTAAAGGAATAGCCTAAAATATTTGCAGAAGCCTTCATGGGTATTAGCATGACTTCAGACCACTGGACAGTGCAAGCAGGCAATTTTCCAAAACACAGTTGAAAACTTGCAATTCAGACAAATGAAAGAAATAAATATTGAATGGAAAGAATTTCAGTTAATAGCCTTTAATAGAAGAACTGGCTGTTCTCAGGGCTGGATCTCTGAATAGACAAATCTATACAAGTGCATTCAATACCAGGGCGCCCCCCCCTCTCCTGAGCTCACTTCTATGTAATTTCCAAGAAAGGAAACAAGCAAGCCTTTATTTGCATAAATAAATTATCATTTGTTTCTCTCCGCTCAATGGTAGGTCTTCTGCTGTAAAGGCAATATTGCAATATGATGCTACTGAAGTGAAGCTGACATTGTAAGTGAATATTATAACACTATACACAGAATTACATGTAATTTGGGGCCTAGACCTTCAAGCTAGTATAAATTTGGTTTCTTATCAGACTAGGGAAGGATAAGCCAATCTTTAAAATTATTAACTAACTGTTGGAGCTGCTGCTTACTTTACAGGAGTTGTTTCATGGCTGCCTCCTTTTCTCAATGATTTTCTGAACAAGCCATAATGGACTGTTTTTGTATTTGTATTTATTAGCTTGCCAAACATGTACAAGATGGCAGGTATAAATATAAACATGGATACAATTGAAAGAAATGGATACAAATAAATGGGGACAGTAGGACAGGGACATTAAGCGCTGGTGCCAGAGGTGGGTTCCGGCTGTTGCTCCTGCCGGTTCGCTCAGGGACGTGCTGTGCACGCTTGATGCATGCTATGCGTGCATGCGGCCTACTAAAAAATGCTTCTGCGCATGCGCAGAAGCAAAAAGCAAGATGGCGGTATGTATGGCGCCGCCGAGAGAAGCAGTCTGGGGGCACGGCAGGCCGAGTTACTACCTATTCGGCCGAATCAGTCCGCACCGGTAGGAACCCACCTCTGGCTGGTGCACTTATGCACACCCCCTTTACGGACTGTATCGAATAGTGTATTTTACAGGACTCCCTGAGCCCCTCCAGTTTCCTTCAGCACATTTTATAAGGATTTCTAAATGATGCCTATCTTTCCCCAGCTTCAGCCACCATAGCAGCATCTGACGACGGACAGAAACATGGGGTGGGTGGGTGGGAAGATGGGTTGAAGGGATGCTGACAGATGGCAAAAAAGTCTTCTTCAATACAAAACAAGGAATAATGCTTCTGCTGTCAGAAAGTTTTCTCTCCTGGCCACTGCTTACAATTGTCTCACAAATGGTGAACAAAGGTATGTAATACATACTGAAAAGTTTTATGCATGAATAGAAGTACTTCCGTTTGGAATGAAGGTAAAGGCTTTTGCTGCTTCAGAACTCAATAGTAGCATGGCACTGAAGGGAAAACTATTTTTGATACTCAATGATCAGCCGGAGATAAGTAACTGCCTGATTCAAGTTGCCCCCCACCCTGAAGGTCCCCAGTGGTTCTAGGGCATCAACATAATTGCAGGATGGCTGCAAAGTGCTTTGTGAGAGACAGTGGAATGGAAACAGTGCAATGGGAAAGTGCGCTTTGTCAAACATCCAGCTGAAGCGGCACTTATGGTGCTTCTGCAGAACATCTAATATTCAATTTGAGACACTTATTAAGGAACAGGGTTAAGAATATTAACGCAAGCTGCATCCTATTTACGTACTTTAAAAAATCCATTTGTCCCAAATCCTACTAGTAGGGTTTCCATGGAAATTCAAGAGCTTGTTTTAGACCAAGGATTCCATTTCCCCCCATCACACCTCCCTTTAGTGTAATCTTAATGTCCACACCTCCCCTAAAAATCCACACACCAAAATGAATAAGGTAGTTCTTTACTTACAAGTCATTTAGAGACTGTTCAAAGTTATGATGGACTCAAAAAAAGTTACTTACAACCCATCCTTATGATGCGTTCTGTGTTCACATTATTGCATTTCAAGTTCTTGCTAACCGGGTTTGCATTTATGACAGGTTGCAGCATCCCACAAGTCACATGCTCACATTTTATGACATTTTCTTGCTGAAAAATGACAAAACTGTCCATTGGATAAGCTAGATTCAGACTCGCGACCACTTGATTTGTTTAATGGTCAAACTAAAAACAACTGTAAAATCGAGTCCAGTCATGTGATGATTCAATTTATGGCCGCAATAACTTGCGATTAAAACTCCAGGCTCAATTGCGATTGTTAAGTTGAGGACTACGCCTGTATGTTCTATAGTGTCTTCCAAAACAGAAGGTCTCAAGTAGTTGTGCCTTTGCCGAAGATTACACTCCACATCTTTATTATTTATTTATTTATTTATTTATTTATTTATTCACATTTCTAAACCGCCCCCTCTCCCAAAAAGGGACTCGGGGCGGTGTACAGTCCACAATAAATCACAGATAAAATACAAATATAAATAGGGCTATAAATATATGTAAGTATGTATGTGGAGGAGGTTAAAATTAAGAGTCCTGTACAGAAGAATAAATAAATATGAGGCTAAAAGCCCTAAAAACAATTAAAACTAAAACATTACCCTTAAAATAACCAGATGAAAATATACTACCAGGAGTTCATAGATGTAACATTTATAATCATGCCAGGCCAGCTAGTCGGAACAGGTGAGTCTTCAATTTTTGACGGAAGGAGCGGAAGTCCGAGGTGGTTCTAATGTCGGGGGGGAGGTCATTCCAGAGGGTTGGGCCCATCACAGAGAAGGCTCTACTCCTCGGCGCCGCCCGCTGGCATTGCCTAGTGGACGGCACCTGGAGAAGGCCCTCTCTGTGAGAGCGGATTGGCCGCAGGGATGTATGTGGGAGGATGCGATCTCGCAAGTAACTAGGTCCTGAGCCATGGAGCGCTTTAAAGATAGTAATCAGGACCTTGAAACGCACCCGAAAAACCACAGGTAGCCAGTGCAGCTCGCGCAGGAGCGGTGTTACGTGGGAGTATCTAGACCTCCCAATGATAACCCGCGCGGCCGCGTTCTGGACTAGCTGCAGTCTCCGGGCGCGTCCCAAGGGAAGCCCCATGTAGAGAGCATTACAGTAATCTAGGCGAGACGTCACCAGCGCATGAGTGACTGTGCGTAGGGCATCCCGGTCCAGTAGGGGGCGCAATTGGCGCACCAGGCGAACCTGGTGGAACGCCCCCCTTGCCACGGCTGCCACATGGTCATCCATTGACAGCCGGGCATCTAGGAGGACGCCCAAATTGCACGCCCGTTCCACAGGGGGCAGTAGCTCGTCCCCTATGGCCAGCGATGGAGTCAGCTGGCTGAACCGAGGTGCCGGAAGCCACAGCCACTCAGTCTTGGAGGGGTTGAGTTTGAGTCTGTTGTCCCCCATCCAGACCCCGAGGGCTTCCAGACACCAGGACATCACTGCAACATTCTCGTTGGGGTGGTTTGGGGTTGAAATGTACAGCTGCGTATCATCAGCGTACAGATGGTATTCAACCCCAAAACCACGGATGATCTCGCCCAGCGGCTTCACGTATGCATTGAACAGAAGGGGCGAGAGAACCGACCCCTGCGGCACCCCACAAGAGAGTGGCCTCGGGGTCGATCTCTGCCCCCGTCAACACATATTGCATCCGGCCGGAGAGGTAAGAGTCGAACCACCGTAACACGGTGCCTCCGACTCCCATCCCCTCCAGCCGGCGCAGAAGGATACCATGGTCGATGGTATCAAAAGCCGCTGAGAGATCTAATAGGACCAGGATAGAGGAACAACCTCTATCTCTGGCCCTCCAGAGATCATCAACCAACGCGAGCAAGGCTGTTTCAGTGCTGTGCCCGGGTCGGAAGCCGGACTGGCGTGGATCTAGATAATCGGATTCATCGAGGTGACGCGGAAACTGCTGCGCCACCACATTCTCAACAACCTTCGCCAAAAAAGGGAGGTTGGAGACTGGACGATAATTAGCTAGCTCCATTTGGTCGAGTGAAGGCCTCTTGAGTAAGGGCCTCACCACCGCCTCTTTCAAGACGGTAGGTAAGGATCCCTCACCCAACGAGGCGTTCACCAGGCCCAGAAGCCAGCCTCGTGTCACCTCCCAGGATGCCAGTACCAGCCAGGAGGGACACGGGTCCAATGAACATGTGGTGGGTCGCAGCCTTCCACGCAACCTGTCTAAATCCTCGGGGGCAACAGAGTCAAACTCCTCCCAGAGTGGACTCACAAGACTCACTGCTGACGGCCCGTCCAGACCACTGGAGGGGGCCCATCTGCTCCGGATCTGAGCGACTTTGTTCTGCAGATATTCTCCAAACTCCTCTGCTCTACCCTGTAAGGGTGCCCCCTGCGTCTCTTGCACCAAGAGGGAGCGGGTGACCCTAAACAGGGCGGCAGGGCGGTTATCCGCAGACGCAATAAGAGCGGCACAATGTCTACGTTTGGCCGCTCTCAATGCCACAAGTCCGTAAATAGGCTCTTACCTGTGTTCGGTCAGACTCGGAGCGTGAGGACCTCCACCTGCTCTCTAGACGTCTCCTCTGGCGCTTCATCACCCTCAGCTCCTCGGTATACCAGGGAGCCCGGGTGGGTCGCTGCCGTAGGAGAGGTAGCAAAGGCGCAACCCGGTCCAAGGCCCCAGCCGCCGCCCTATTCCAGGCGGCCACTAGGTCCTCCGACCGAGCGCGGGTCAGGGCTACAGGTAGCGGCCCAAGCTCCGACTGGAACCTATCAGGTTCCATCAGATGCTTGGGGCGGTACCAGCTTGGACAAACTGGTTCCGCCTCCTCGCGGTGGGGGGTAGCGCCAGGGAAGTCTAGCCGGAGACAGGAGTGATCTGACCATGACAGGGGAGTAATGTCTAAGTCCCCTATTCCCAGATCACTCATCCACTGCTCAGATACAAAAACAAGGTCCAGTGTGTGGCCACCTTCATGTGTGGGGCCCTGAATTAGTTGGGTCAGGCCCATGGCTGTCATGGAAGCCATGAACTCCCGAGCCACCTCGGATGCTGCTCCCGTCGACGGCAGGTTGAAATCCCCCATAACCAAAAGTTTGGGGATCTCCACCGCCGTCTCCGAGATCAGCTCGAGGAGCTCGGGCAGGGCTGCTGACGTATAGCGAGGAGCCAAGTATACAATCAGCAGACCCCACTGCCTCCCTGGGCCCCATTTCACACCAAGTGACTCACACCCGGGTATCTGAGAAACAGTGAACTCCCTCGGCTCTAGACCATCCCGTATAACCACCGCCACCCCTCCACCCTTACCCAGGGCCCGGGGCTGATGAAATGCATGGAAACCTGGTGGGCACATTTCCACGAGGGGCAAACCACCCTCGTGACCCAACCAGGTCTCTGTTATTCCTGCAAGGTCCAGCTCCCCCTCAGAGATCAACTCATTAATGAGGGGGGCCTTGTTGGTCACGGACCTTGCATTGCAAAGCATCAGCCGCAGGCCCTGTCTCTGTAGATCCCGACCACCTAGGTTGCGGGGGTTGGTACAAACGACCGGGCGTAGCCAGCAGCCACGGTCTCCCAACCGACCTTGTGATCTTCTCTTGTCCTCGCATCCCCCCCTCCCCGCGACCGTTGTAATAAAACAACCCTCTACTGGAATAGTTTGTTCCCTCTCCCCCCCCCCACTCCGCTCACTTCCCTCCTGGACTCACCTGTTCGTGTGGCACTGGCTTCCCTCCTGGCCTGGTTATTCCCCCCTCCTTCCCAGAACCCCCTAAAAACAGTATAAAACATTTTGCTAAAAAGCCCCTCAGCTTCCTCTTCTTCCACCTCTCGGGATTCACGAACCCGTCATCAAGGCTGGCCCTTAAGAGAGCCAAGGGCCATACCTGCGAGAGAGGGGCCTCCCGCAGGTGAAGCAGGTCTGTCCTCGAGTAAATTGGTAGGTTGTTGACCATCCCGATAGGGTAGGGGTGCAGATGATATAAAAGTTAATAGTTAAAAACCAGTGGGCTAGAGTCTCAATGGAGGGCGGAGGGTTTTTCAATGTCCAGGTGGTACTTAGAACTTGGAGAGAAAGGGGGGGGGGGAGAGCAAGCCATGATTGAATATCCCAGATGGTGGGGGGAAAGGCAAAGGTGGTAAATGGAAAATGTAGGCACAGGATAGGTGATAGTTCCATTCATCTGTTTCATGGTGTATGTGGCCCCCCCGATGGATGGGGGGGGCATTCTTGGCCCAGCTGCTAGGCTCCCAATGTTAGTCCGCTCGAGGCAGCAGGAGCCCGGGAGGGGGGGGAATGGGAGTAGCCAGAAGCAAGTAGCCAGGAATGACAAGATGACAAAATATCCCAAGGGGTCCCTGGCTGCAACTTCCTCCATTCAACCATCGTCGCAGTCATCTCCCCTTGTCTCTTCCAGCAGCCTCCGGCTGCCTCCCAGTCCTTCTCACCTATCAGATGTTTCCTGTTTCTCTCCCTCGGGTCCTTTGATGTTTCAGGGATCTCTCCGGTGCCTCCAATACCTCCAGGGCCTCTCACCCCCTTCTTCTCACTCTCCTTCAGCTTTTCCGGCACTTTTCCGGCTCTTTTAGGGTTTTTCGGTGTTTCTCTTCTATTCTTGGTGTTTCTCAGCGTTTCCTGCCGGCGCAGCCATTGCTTTTTCCTGCCGGTGGCCGTTTGCAGCCGTTTGCAGCCGTTTGCAGCCCTCCAGTCCTCTCCTCCCTCCGGTCTTCACCGACCACCCTGGCGGGCCAAAACAAGCCCAAAACATGCCTGGGTGGTCGGGCTATCGAACTCTCGGCCCCCTCGGATGATACAGGGGCCGGCAGCAACCCTTAATCGGACGGGAGCGCCATGGTGTTCTTGGAGCTCAGGAGACGCCTGCCATCATCATTGGAAGCTCCTATGGAATTACTATTGAACAGGGTTATATTCCTCCCAGGGGACATGGTGGCTCAGTGGCTAAGACGCTGAGCTTGTTGATCAGAAAGGTTGGCAATTCGGCGGTTCGAATCCCTAGCGCCGTGTAACAGAGTGAGCTCCCGTTACTTGTCCCAGCTTCTGCGAACCTAGCAGTTCAAAAGCATGTAAAAATGCAAGTAGAAAAATAGGAACCACTTTTGGTGGGAAGTTAACAGCGTTCTGTGCGTCTTGGGCATTTAGTCATGCCGGCCACAGAATTGTCATCAGACAGCACTGGCTCTTCAGCTTAGAAATGGAGATGAGCACCGCCCCCTAGAGTCGGGAACAACTAGCACATATGTGTGAGAGGAACCTTTAGCTATATTCCTCCCAAATCACTTAATCATCCACATCTAATTTCATCAGCTACCAAACTCAACTGGAAGTCAATATAGAGAACAAGGGATGGCAGCACCTTGTCTCATAAATGAACCAGACAGGTAGGTAGGCCCAGATTTAATACTTACTCTTCACTTTCTAATCTATATTCTCCTCTCATGCCCACTGCTACACAGCTTTCATAATAGACTCCAAGCAAAAACATCCATGGTCTCATTCTGGATGTTCAAATAAACTAAATACTCTGATGTAACCAGTTCAACCATTTCCTTTACACACGTATGTACACTGGAGCCCTGTTTTGCTTCATTTACCAGGAACCATTAAGCAAACCAGCATAAACAAATGGAAACGTTAAATGGCCTGAAACAAATATTAGCTCATGACTTGTTGGATGAGTATGAGAATATTTCTCCACAGCCGAATGTAGCAACCCTTCCTAAGTATTTTATTTCCTGATTCTCCCTCCCTCCATCTCTCTCTATCTCTCTCTCCCAGACACACACACTTCTGTATCTCACAAGAGGAAAAAAAAATAAGCTGACTTGCCAAGGGTATAGAAATAGAGTGAAAATAAAATAGGCATGCATGATATGGCTGTGAATGACACAGGGCTGCTACAAGGCCCTGCAGGGCTGCAAGCGGCCTGGGATTCCGGCCAGATCTGTCAGAGGCAATGTGCTTGCAGACGAGCTGGGAGTAAGGAAGAGATCTCTCATCAATTACTGCTGGGCCACATTCTTTCCAAATAATGAGTGTAAATGGATGCTTCAAATTTAGAAAGAAGGCTGGAAAAATCTAAACATTCTTCTCAGAATTGGTACAAACTCAAGAGCCGGGAAGATGAGCTCACAAGTATATCGGAGCCAGATGAAAAGCTCCAGAAAGGAAATGAGAGGCCTTAGCACAGGTTTCTGATTGAGAGAGAAGGAAACGCACGCGCAGTCTCCTTGCAGCATTTTTTTTTTCAAATCACGCGTATATACAGTAGAATTCTCCCTAACAACCCGGGTTCTGAATTGAACTGTTGCAAAGCCTCACTTTTCCCCTGAAATAAAACTTGCTCCTAGGGAATGCACAAGATCAGGCTATGTTTATTTCGACCCTGCTTTAATATTTCCATGCCACTGATTTCTCTCTTTATTGCATGCTAGTGCGCACGTAGGCACACAAGAATTCAATTTCATCAGAACTGTCTCACTTTACAGTACTTGTTTCATATATGGCAACTTTCAGATGTACAGACTCCTGGAATTCCCCAGTCACCCCAGCCATCAAAAGAGTGCAGGGAAGACCAACAAAGATGAATAGGGAACTGGAGGCTAAATATTACAAAGAATGGGCTAGTCTAAGGAAGAGAAGGACTAGGGGTGACATGATAGCAATCTTCCAATGTATGAGGGGCTGCCGCACAAAAGAGAGGGACAACTTGTTCTCCAAAGCAACTGAGGGCAGGACAAGAAGTAACAGATGGAAGATTATCAAAGAGAGATCCAACCTAGAATTAAGCAGGAATTTCCTTAGTTAGAACAATTCATCAGTAGAATTAATCAGCTTGCCTCCCGAAGTTGTGAGTGCCGCATCATTGGAGGTTTTTAAGAAGAGACTGGACAGCCATTGGTCTCCATTTGTCTAGTCTTCTCATCGTTCCTATCACCCATCATCTCCCACTTATGACTGCAGGACTGTAACTTTGTTTCTTGTATCCTTACGATTTATATTGATGGTGATTGTTTCCTGATTGCTTATTTGTACCCCGTGAATATCATTAAGTGTTGTACCTTATGATTCTTGACGAATGTATCTTGTCTTTTTATGTACACTGAGAGCATATGCACCAAAGACAAATTCCTTGGGGGTCCAAACACACTTGGCCAATAAAGAATTCTATCCTATTCTATTTTATTCTCGAATGGTATAGGGCAGGGATCAGCAAACTGCAGCTCTGAAGCCGCATGTGGTTTTTTTCAACCCTCTGCTGCGACTCCCCATCGCTGGTCGGCACCACAATTGATAGGGCTAACGGTTATGATAGGTAGAGGAAAAAGGATGCCATACTAAGAAGAGACTCTATGGTGGGGCAACTGGACTTCCGGTCAGCAGAGGAAAAAGGATGCCGCGCTAGGAGGAGACTCTATGATGGGGGAACTGGACTTGAACTGAATGGACGACTTCCGTTTAGGATCTTTGTGGCTCTTTGAGTGTTTAAGGTTGTGACACTTGGTATAGGGTCTCCTGTTTGTGCAGGGGTTGGACTAGAAGATCTCCAAGCTCCCCTCCAACTCTGCTATTTATATTCTTATAAAAACTGAGATTTTTGGAAGTTGTGTTTTGGGAAACAATGACCTAGTCATTTCCAGTTTCAGCACGGTTTGAAAGACTTGGGCAGTAGAACCTTGACACAGCTTCCACTGCCCAAATCTTTCAAACCGTGCTGAAACTGGATGTGTGACATTTGAAAATACAGCAACCTTGCTCAGATCACCATGTGGCAGCCCACATTCCCCTCCAGCTAGCCAGTCCTCTGAACTACCGCAGCTCTTGCTGTAGCAATAATCTTCTCACCAAACACTTCAACAACCATTTAAAAATAGCTAACATCCACAGCCAGTCATTCCTGCTCCTGAACACATGTGCGTTTGTATGGGATGCTATGCCAATCATTCAGAGTCCTATTTAGAGCCACAAACATGCCACAAGCGCCCAGCAACCAGGCACTTGCCTGAAGACTTTGGGGGAAGCTGTAGCGAGAGTCATGAGAAGAGACTCTCCTGCCAAGCGATCACTTGCACAGTCTCATCACGAACAAATATGGATTAAAACATGCAGCGGCAGGAACATGAAGGAGGTGGTAGTGGATTAGATTTGTGTGCTGTTTCATAAGAAAAAAAAGTGGCTTCCTTGTATCAATCACCATATAAACAATACTCGTACTACTGTAAGTCTATCAGATGTAGCTACGTCTGACTTAGTATTGATTCTCTGGGCAGAAAATGCAAACCTCACTGGAACGTCTTCAATTTCAGAGTTATTAGTTAGCTGCAAATGCAGTTACAGCGGCTGACTGCATTTCTGAAGCTGAAGTAGAAGCAAATGTCCAAGGTAAACAAAGAGGCTTTCAAGGTTTGCTTTTCACCCTGAGATCCATTCCTTTGTTCTTACCTTTGTGATAATAAGAAATCATGGTGTACACCAGGAGCCACCAACCATTCGGACCTCAGGGACCACTAAATTCATAATTTGAAATCCCATGGACCACTAATATGATGTGCCTAATGACCAGCTGGGTGGGCGTGGCTAAGTGGTCATGTGACTGAGTGGGCGTGGTCAACTCGATGTCACTCATATCAAGGGGCGCCTCGCCAGGCTCTACTCGCCCCTCCCCTCCCAGCCACTCCTCGCCTCCCCACCGGGCTCCTTTCGCGCCCCAACAGGAAGCAGTTGTTGGACTAAGCATCCACCATGAGAAAGAGTTGGCAAAAAAGCTCAGTTCAAATTGGATCTGACCGAAAAGAAGGCTCAGTAGAAGAGTCTCACTGAGGACTACGAGCATAGGCTTTCCAAGCCTATGGGAAAACCTGTGGGAGTGCAAGGCCAGGTACCAGTGCCTGGAGGCTCAGTGGGCCATGATGCAGTCCCACTGGAACAAGGCCCTCTGGCTCTTCGCCACCAGCCTTCACCCAAAGCCCCGCACCAGGAGGCTGAAGCAGACCCCAAGTCGGAATTTCTTCCCTCCTCCAACCCACAGCAACAAAAACATTCATTGCACGTATCAGGGGGCATAGTTTGAGGACCCCTGATTTAATGCAATATAAAAAATGCAAATAATTTTTCTGCAGACCACCAAAATTTTCTTGCAGACCACCAGTTGGTGACCGCTGGTGTAAACCACCATCATTCCCTTCCCCAATCTCCCAAAAACATTTTGAGAAAGACCTGTGATTTTCTGTCCTTGTGTTGACTTTGCAACCCTGAGTTTAAGGAGTGATGGCATAGAGTAGATCTCTCTCTCTCTCCCTCTCTCCTTCCCTCTCTCTTTTGCTCTCAACATATCAGAGGATTAATATATCAGAGAAATAATAAATCTTTATTTCCTGCTGTGTGTATTTGTCTGCTCATATGCAAAATAATTCTAAGCAGTTTCTATGGAAAAAAAACTCCAAATTCATTGAGTTACTATTCCACTTGCTAGTGTGGCTGAACTGAAAGGACTTTCTCAAAGACAAATCTATACACATGCTTCAAAAAGGGAAAGTATTAGTGCATATACAGTAAATAAATTGATCCAGACAATACGCTGTTCACTAAGCACTTATATATGCAATATACATTTATAAATGTATGCATTTATGCATGCCGGAACACCGGAAAACCAAAGACCAGCTGGCCAGCATGCGCATGTCTGTTTTTGGGGCATTTGGGGGGCTGTTTTAAGGCCTTTGGGGGGCTGCTTTCCAGGTCATTTTCAGGGCATTTGGGGGGCATTTTCAGGCTGTTTTTCTGGCCAAAACCAGCCTGAAAATGCCTCCAAAATAGCCCAGAAAGCAGCCCGAAAAACAGCCTGAAAACAACCTGAAAAAATGCCCCCGCAAAAAAATAGTCTGAAAAAGCTCCATTGGGCTTTTGTTTGGGCATTTTTCGGGCCATTTTCTGGTGCTCTGGTGTTCACAAAGACCAGCTGGCATTGGCAAGCATGCCCACAGAGAGGGCTCTGTGTGCCACCTCTGGCACACATGCGATAGGTTCCCCATCACAGCACCATACCTGTCACCTCCTCTCTATGGAGGGAACACACTCCAATTATTTTATTTGATAAAGACAAGGGGATATATTTGTTGGACAATCTGCACAACTTCAACATAGTATTCTTTACCCCAGGATCTACCGCCTTTAACTTTTCTCATTGTAGCTATAAAAAAAAAGCTGTAGGTTTTGATTGATTTGTCATTTTTCTAATTCTTTTCCGTATCAATCACTTTCTCTGGTTAAAAAACAAAGTATCATAGATGCCAAACAGAAAGTTCAACTTGGTAGGGTGTAGCTAGCTGCACACTAATGATGGGGCTTTTCTCTCTTCTCTTTGGGGATATTTCTGGTCTTATATTTCTTTATGCACCTGATTATACCACCTGGATTAGACTTTGTTTGGTACTGCTCAAGTAATTGAGAGAGTTTTGCAATTTGTGATTGGGAAGAGTATTATTTATTTGTATCCTGCCTTATTTTTACAAATAACTCAAGGCAGAGAACGTATCCAACACATCTTCCTCCTGTTTTTTCCCACAACAACAACATTTCTGTATGTGTCTTCATTTCTATTATTTTGTAAGGTGTCCAAATGGCAAGAACATCAGAGAAGGTAGCTAAGAAGAATCTAAATGGAATCCTGCCATTCCATGAGAGAACCATGTCAGATCCACCCTATTCTTGCTGCAGCCCATGAATGACAGATGTTGTCCTACTAGACAGATGTCTAGTGAAGTCTTGAGGAGCATGATACTATAAGTCAAAAGAGAAGAACAACCAATTTGTCTATAACTACCTGCATACCTGCAAATCTGGATAACAGTGTCGAATTACACTAGCAAGACAGGAATTGGCAATGCCAAGCCAGTAGCAAATTCTAACATTTGCATTGTTTTGGGCCAACACAAGGAGTGATATGTAGTACTTTAACTCAATTGCAGATAAATGGTCTACAGTAAATGTTTCAGTTTTCAGATTTCACTGCCAAAAACCCTGCACTCCATCAATTCTTTCTGCTAGCAGCCCAGAAAGGAGAAGCAATTGTCTCAAGAAAAGTTTCACTCAAATCCATGCACTTTCTTGGGACTAAACATCACCAAACTCTATTAACTAAGTGTAAACCTGAGTTGTCCATCTTTTAATAATCAATTCCAAAAACAGTGAAGTCCAGATCTATTTTTGAACAGCTCTGCTGCCCTCCATCTGCAAATCTCTCTCCTATTCCTACTAAAGATAGCCAATGCATACCCCATATACTCTACCAAGGAAAAAAAATCCTCGCGGTTTCACACAAAAGGCAGCTATTATGTCAGTACTTGGATCTAGCATGCCAACTCTTCACCCTTCCAAAGAGAAGACAGACTGACGCAAGTATCTTGCCTCTGTTGGTTTGACACCATCGCCGCTGACAGCTTGAACTTAAGAGGACTTCAGGCAACATGTCTGATAAGTCAATTATAATAGAAACACAGAGGTGTTGAAGGAGGGGCTGCAGATGTTGCTCTGGAACCAAGAGGTTAAAGAACAGTCAGGCTTCTGCAGGAATAGCAGTTCTGTAAAGAAAAGAATACTGGTATGTAATGCAGAAAAAATGTTGGCTCCATTCTGGTTTTTTTCAACACTTTTTGTGACATCAGAAAATTCATCTAAAATCAACATGCTTTCTCCTCCTTTAAGTAATAGGCATCAAGCAGAGCTTGCTTGACTAAATATTATTTAACAAGAAGCAGAGTTTATAAAAGGAAGGAAGAATTTGATTTCTTTGTCTTATCCAGCTATCCATCTCTGTCATTGCTTCTTGTCATCCAAAAATTCTTAGGTATACTAGAGCAGGTCCATGGACCGGCACTGGTCTGCAGCATGCAAGAAACAAATGAAGTCCCATCTGTGGGATGCAGGCAGCATGTGAACCACACCCTTCTCCAGTCCACGGAAAAAAAACCTCTCTCCAGGGAACTGGTCCGTGGTCCCCGAAAGGCTGAATGCCACTGCACTAGAGCTACAGGCCTTCTTCCTTCTAGTTCTTATAAATCTTTTGGGCTGCTTCTGATACAAAAACAACCTCTACTGAATTCCTTGGAGAACTTCAGCACCACCTTGTTACTCAGGGAAGCCTTGAAGCATCTTAAAAATATTACGAGGCATACATATTTCTGTATGGGCATATGCATGCATATATGTAGTTATTAAATGCATATGCTATACGTCAGTGATGATGAACCTTTTTGGCACCGAGTGCTGAATGATAGGGCACACTGAGTGCCCAAACCGGAATGCATGCACATGTGCACCGGAGTGCTGGAAATCCAAGACCACCTGGCCGATGAGCATGCAGGCGCCAGCCAACTGGTCTTCGGGTTTCCAGTTCTCCGGTGTGCATGAAGACCAGCTGGCCGGCATGCATGCATGCGCGCTCTGGAAACCAGAAGAGCAGCTGGCGATGGTGCATGTGCCCACAGAGAGGGCTCTGCATGCCACCACTGGCATATGTGCCATAGGTTCGCCATCATGGCTATATATTATATGGTATCATGATCCATAATGCAGATACATGTGGGCCCCTGAGGCACCACAGGTAGAGATGAACACTGTTGAAAAAGAGACAGCAAGCCACTCTGTGTTTCAGCTCTGTAACACTGGGGAATTCTCACAAGGTAACCCAGTTTCACAGATAAAAGGGGAACTCCAGCTGGGGATTTCTGAGCTCGGGGGCGGGGATGGGTGGGTGGGTGGGTGGGGGAGAACACTTGGTAAATCTGTCAGGAAGATACATAAGACTTCCAGCAACTTTTCTCTTGATGTACGCTTAAGAGAGCAAGGGATGCCACATTACACGGAATATATCCTCATTTGCTTAACTATCAATTTAGTTGTCTGAAATCTTGTTATCCTTCCATACCTAAGAAAATGAAATCAAAATTACTCTCGTGTGCTTGTTTGCTTTTCACCAGAATATTTTGCCACTTTCATTTTTAGAATACTAACAGCAGTAAAAGATAAAAAGATTTTTTGATAATGTAAAATACAGGTGATCCACATTAAAATGCAAACACAAGCGCGCTACGCATAAAGGGAAGCATGCAGTTCAGGCCCAATTATGATTTCTTTAAAATATAGCCTCCTGGTTTCTGAATCTGTCTGTGCAAGGGAGAAAAGAAAATCATATTTCTTGTTCCTCTTCTCTGTCACTTTTAAGATTGCATTTTTATTCAAAATGGGAGGGAAGTATCCACAGATTAACATGTTGATCAGGGACACATAGCAAACAGCAATAGCAATAACACATAGCAATAGCACTTAGACTTATATACCACTTTAAAGTGCTTTACAACCCTCTCTAAGCAGTTTACAGAATCAGCATATTTTCCCCAACAATCTGGGTCCTCATTTTACCCACCTCAGAAGAATGGAAAGCTGAGTCAACCCAAGCTCAGAATCAAACTCCTGGAGTGAGCAGTGAGTTAGCCTGCAGTACTGCATTCTAACCACTGAGCCACTATGACTGAAAAGACCGTAAATATCTAACTTTATGATCAGCCATAGCTTACATAAAAAAATTAAGCCGCCTTGTTTTCTTAAGCATTTGCAAATATAGAAACTGAAGTCTCTTTTGAGGCAAGCTTGATTCTGAGAATAACTTCAAAAGCAAAAAGGAGCTTTCCCACTCCAAATTATTTGATTCTACTTAGACATTATGAAATTATTCCATTATGGAAATCAGCTTTTCACTTTAAGTACTAGCCCGATAAAAGCAAATGACAAAGAATTTCACACAAGAGACTAAGTTATAAGAGGTGAGATAGAGAACTCTGTACATAATGCAGAAACTAAGTATACAGACAGAGTACCTTTAGCACAGAAATTCAGTAAAATATTGGAAATGGGAAAGAGCTTTCTATCCTTCCTTATTGACAAAAGGCTACCAATATGGCTATTCATAAGTAAACACACATCACATTATATACTTGATTTTATTTTTAAAAAGACTTCCTAAAAATGCAGCAGCTCAGCACAGACAGATACCTCTTTTTACTGTATATACCGGTAATTTTGTATGTTGATATCTGGATTAAGAATAAGATGCAACAACCAAGGTTGGCTATGAAAAAGGATACTTAATTGACAAAATGCCAAGTAATAGAATTATATATCTTCCTGAATTACATACAGTACCTTGTCTTTTTGAAACAATATTTTCACACATCTTTCCCTGCTACCAAGTCATTCCTATTTTGTCATAAGCAGATGGAGTAACCACACATACTTTGCATGATTCCACTCAACCTGGTGGTGTCTATGGGTGTGTAATTTCTGGTTCACGTTTTGGGAGTTAGCAAAACTGAAGCAGCAGTAAAGCAATAAATTCTGGATGAAGACTGACAGTGTAAGTCAGTTGGTTACTGCAGGTTTTTTTTTTAATCTCCTTCTTCTGTCCAGACTAATTTTTTTCTCTTTACTCTTTGGAGCCCCAGAAATTAAGAAGAGCATTTTCTCTGGCATGTTTTAACAGGTTGTTAGCAGCACTGCGAGAAAGGCATTTCTAGAATGGAAGGCCACACCTGACTGGGCCAAGTAGAATCTTTAGTCTCCATTGTAACAACTATTTGGATTAAAATAAGTAGCTCTACCTTCATTCTCTCCCTACTAGCTGAATTCCCTGGGCAAACATGCATGCATGTTATTTATTAGCAAACAGAAATGCTCATCACATAGAGAAGGTTGCTAAGCTTCCTGCTACTCTTCATTATCTTCAAAGGTTAATGATTGCTCAATGTGCAACATAATTACCGGGTTGCTAATGGCCCTTATCATTTTACTTTTAATTCAGTCTAAAATATTTTGTTTCTGTTTTATGCCTTTTCCTATAATGATAGGATATGCTCTTTTTCCTACTGATCTTATAAATCTTCATAAAATGAAAGGAAAGCTCTCTCTTTAGTACAAACATTCCCAATCAAGAGCTCTTCAGATCAGAGGTGGTATTCAGCAGCTTCTGACCAGTTCTGGAAAACCAGTACCGGAAATTTTCAGTAGTTCTGAGAACCGCTAAATACCACCTCTGACTGGCCCCGCCCCCATCTATTCTCTGCCTCCCAAATCCCAGCTGATTGGGAGGGAATGGGGATTTTGCAGTAACCTTCCCCTGGAGTGGGGAGGGAATGGAGATTTTACATTATCCTTCCCCTGCCACGCCCACCAAGCCACACCACGTCCACCAAGCCATGCCCACAGAAGCGGTAGTAATTTTTTTTTTAATCCACCACTGCTTCAGAAGTGTTGACCTTTCCAGTCAGAGTAAGGAGACTTAGCCATTCAGGATGGGAATGATGGACATGGTTGTCCAATTCACCTGGAAGATACCAAGTTGTATTTTTAGAACATGGGAGGGAGGTCATTCAATTTTAATAAGCTTTGGGTAGATACCAAATATTATCAGCTGCCTCAAATGAAAGTTAGGCCACCTTCCCATTATCTTTGCAATAAGTCGAGAAGCCCCATCAAGCATTCCCTACCATGTGATCTAGGGCAGTGTGCCATCTGGATTCCTCCACTTTCCCCTCACTGGAATAAAGTTGGCAGTAGGGAAATCTGCCAGACACATGGAGACTTCCTCTGTGACAAGGAGCCTTGATTGTTTAAGCATGGTAAGCACTTGGCTGGGTTCTTCTTGGCAGACATTGCCTGAACATGTGGACAGCAGGAGATACAACTGTTAATTAATTATGTGGGGAAGAGGGGGCAAGCATACCTGAACAGGGCTCATGATTGAATATCTCAATATTACAAGCCAGTTATCCCATTATGAAAAGGAACTCAGTTTCAGTGTATTTTTGCATTTTTAAATTGCAATGGATTCACATATCCAATTTTAGCTGTGGAGCATCAAGATCTCTACCTATTCCTGTTAATGCTGTTTTTCAATAGAAAAAAGATTTGTATATGTGACCTGAGGTAATAGAAAGCTGACTTTTGAAAGGAATGCCCTGATTCCCTGAAAAATAAGACCTCCCTGGATAATAAGCCCAATCGGGCTTTTGAGCGCATGTGCTAAAATAAGCCCTCCCCGAAAATAAGCCCTCCCCGAAAATAAGCCCTCCCCGAAAATATTGCAACACAGCAGCAGCCATGAGGTGACCACGTTCACCACCTCCTGCCCCTCAAAAATAATTAGACCTCCCCGAAAATAAGGCCAAGTGCTTATTTTGGGGGTCAAAAGAAAATAAGACCCTGTCTTATTTTTGGAGAAACAAAGTACTATATCTTTCAAGGAAAGTTTATGTAAAGGCCATTCTCTGAAAAGGAAGCAGATGTGAAAATTGGGATTGGTTATAGAGGTATCAACACAATATCTTAAGGCACATATTTTTGTGCATGACATGAAGCTACAAGCCCCAGACCACCCAAGCAGGGACCCATTTAATTTACTTTAATAGCCTACTTTCTGTATTAGACAAAAGAGGAAATTTTGTGCATTGGTGTATGTGTCTCTGTGTGTGTATGTGTTAGAAATCTCTGCCTGCCTATTAAATTTTCAGCAGCTTTTTTCTTGCTTTGAGTCATGCTTTCCACATAAAACGCAGCAGCCGTGACCCACTGTTCTACATTTCAGTCCCTTTCCCCCAACCAGCACATTAGTGGTCTGCATTTGACATTAGCGAATTGACAGGCTCCAGGGCATGCAGCTCATGACGCCATAGCAAAAACTCATAGATGAGCACTTGCCAAAACCTCAGGAAGGAAATTAACAGCAACTTCTGGGAACAGGCTGCCTCCCTTTCCTGAATGAAAGGGAATAGTCCATGGATGTGCGCATGTGCACAGGCATATCCAACAGAGAAACAGAGTATATATGTGTGCAAGCTGGGATAAATGAATGTAAAATAGAAAAGCACCATCTTTACTGACACAAGTTCTGCTGAAGATACAAAATATAAGGACACATTTCCTTCTCATTTATACTGACCTTTTCTTTAAAATGCACCCTACTGGATTCTACTTTTCCTCTAGGAGTTAATGGGGGGATACCAATGGGAATGGGGGTGTTCCAGGCTGGGGGGAGGACTTGATGGAGTAGAGAGAAGATTCCTACTCCTGTATCACCCATCCTCTTGGTTTTTACTCTCCATGGAATTCTTGTTAATTGCAATCATTTCATATGATCCTTTTCATAAGCTTGTAAGTCACCGAGAATCCCTTCAATCGTGAGATGAGTGTCACATAAATGTAATAAATGAATAAATATTTTATTCCCTCTTAAGACAATCAAGGCAGAGGAATAGCATAGCAATTATCCATTAGCAGATCACTGGTTATAGTGTAAATGTAACTTTCTTCTGATTTCTAAATATGTACCTACTCCCACCCTTGTTGTCTTCAAAAAGGAACTCTGAATTTAAGAAGATACATCTAAAAAAAAGGCAAGAAAAATCTGTCTCTGTTTTCATATTCTCAGCAAACTGAAGACAATCCTACCATTTCAAAAAGTCTATTATTTGTAGGGGAAACAAAGTTCTCCTTTCCAGTCAACATAGTAATGCCATTTTATAAGATCTACCTTTGCTCAAGGAGTACAGGAAAGGTAGAATTGGTGGATCAGATGAGTAGTTCTTTCTCATACTAAAAGCAAAAAGCCAGGGAAAGAGAAATGAAGGGGAAAATGGCAGAGGCAACTAATAGCCAAGTACTGCAGGGTGACAAAAAGAAATATTAATGTATGTATCATTGAGAAGTAAACTGGTCCACCTCTAATAGAAACTTGCTTGTTATTTTCAGCTGGGCTCTGGTTACGTATTTTATTAACATGCTTCCTCCCCACCCTGCTGGCCTGGAAAAAGCAGAAAGGATGTCTATGAATCAGGATTAATCTCAACAGGTTTCAGATGTGCCTGCCCCACCTATTCAATAAACTGATGTAAGATCCCACGTTGTACAATATATACAGAGTTGCTCGCCCTCATTTCATACTGTCGTGACTTTGCAATAGTGGCTCACACTCTGCCTGTGCCAGTTCCCCTGCAGTAGGAATTGCTATTGTGTGAAATTCTTCAGAGCACAATAAACACACTCACTTGAATCACTGCTCTACTTACTCTCCACCTTTGAGTTCCGCAACGATCAAACCAAAGGCAACTTGAGGTCTGAGCAGCAGGCTGTAAAGGCTTTATTACAGATATAATCTTGTACGGCGGGTTGTTATTTTAATACTTTCTATAGTAGAAGCAGTAAGCATCTTTAGGCAACACAATCGGATAATGAAACTCTGGGAAACAATACTATTGCATCGCAGCAACCTCCTGATAAAACACTACTGTTTACATTGCCCTTTTCTGCATATCAAAAACTTTACAAGTTGATGGCACGACTATTCTACATAGATGAAACCTATACTCATAAAATATGAGTTTATTCCAGAATGTTGAACTGGTAGTCACCATAGCCTAGATCCGTGATGGCGAACCTATTGCACGTGTGCCAGAGGTGTCATGCAGAGCCTTTGCTGTGGGCACACGTGCCATCGCCAGCTGCTCTTCTGGTTTCTGGCACTCTAGCACATGCACACATACATGCACGCGCATTCCGGTTTGGGTACTCGGTGTCAAAAAGGTTCACCATCACTGCCCTAGATCGTTGCTTGTTTGTACACCAAGGGGGAATATTATTAATGTATTATTATGATGATGACGATGACGATGATGATGATGATGTTCATCTTTGGTGAGATTCACAGCCTTTGGGGCTGGTTGGTAGCTCAACAGCTCGAGTCTTAACCAAGGACCTAGGAACTGTTAAGGTAACGTTGGAGGATATAAGTTGTTCCGAGTAGGGTGGTTTTTTGTAGAGTCAGAATGTTCAAGTCAGGTAAATTTAGAGCTTTCAAATAGCGAGGTAGCCCATTAGGTATTGCTCCAAGGGCTTCAATTACAATTGGGACAACACATGATTTCTTTTCCCACAGTCGCTCAACCTCAATTTGCAAGTCCCGGTATTTTGTGATTTTTTTCTTCCTGTTTATCTTCAATTCATGTATTAATGGCTTTAATTATGTTTCCAGCATTCAGCTTTGATTTTAATATTTTGCGGACCCTCCTGTTGTATTTCTTTTGCGTTGACTCTTTGGCTTTTCCATTCAAGATGTTATCTGCTTCCAATATGCCTAGGTACTTGTAACCATCATCATTTGCTAATGCTTTCACTATATTTCCATTTCCCAGTTCTATTCCTTCTGTTTTATTTTTCATTTTTCTTCTCTGCATGGATAATATAGCACATTTTTCAAGTCCAAAGTTCATTTTGATGTCACTGCTGAACAGTTGAACTGTGTTGAGTTCAGTGGGGCTTTTCGCATACATTTTTAAGTCATCCATGTATAGTAGATGGTTTATCTTGTCATGTTAGCTTGAGATTTGGTATCCCAGTTTTGTGTTTTGTAGGATTATTGTCAGTGGAATTAATGCAATGTTGAACAGCAGTGGTAAAGTGAATTCCCTTGGAAGATTCCTCGTCTGATGTTGACTTCACCAATGTTCTCCCCATTTGTTGTTAGAACTGTTTTCCATTTTTGTATATTTGCTTTCAAAAATGTACAGATATTTTTGCTGATTCCAAAGTTTTCCAGACAGGTGTTAATCCAGCTGTGGGGTAATGAGTCATATGCCTTCTTGTAATCAATCCACACCATATTTAAATTTGTTTTTCTTCGTTTTGCATTTTTAGTACCATTTTGTCTATGAGCAGCTGATCTTTTGTTCCTCTTGATTTTTTATAATTTCCTTTTTGTTCTACTGGATACAAACTGTTTTCCATCAGATGATTGAATACTGAATTTGCCAGTATCCTTGTAAAAAGTTTGAACGTTGTTGGCAGAGAAGTAACTGGGCAATAGTTGCTTTGTTCTGTGCCTTTTTCTGGATCTTTCATTATCAAGAATGTTCGGCCAGCTGTTAACCATTCTTCGCTTGTTGCATTTTGAAGCATTTGGTCAAATTGAGTGGCCATGCGATGATGGAGGCTGGTCAGGTGTTTTAACCAGTATCCATGCAGTTCATCCAGGCCAGGTGCACTCCAGTTCTTGATCTTCTTTGCTTGTTTTGCAACCATGTCAGTTTTTATTGCAATATTTATTACAATATTTTCCATCTTGTTTTGTGTTGTTTGTTGTTGAATATCTTTGATCCAGAAGGCAGTGTTGTTGTGTTCCACTGGGTTTTCCCACAGTTCTTTCCAAAAGTTCAAAGTTTTTTCTTTACATGGGTGAATATGAGTTTGGATTCAATTTTCATCAAGGGACCAGTAGAAGAGGTGTTGGTTTCTTCTGAACTGGACATTTTCACAATATTGTTTTATTCGTCCTTCATAGCTTTCAATTTTCCTTGCTGTTACCATTGCACATTGTTTTAGTTCTTCCATAATTTCCGTTATTGTTTTTTCCTCCAGGTTGTATTTTTTGTGTAAACTATTTTTCAGCTTTTTGTTCTTTAGTTTTCCTTCTTTCAAGTACTTAAGGTTTAAGGTTTATTGAATTTATAGACCGCCCCCTCTCCCCGTAGGGACTCAGGGCGGTGTACAGACCATTCATGTTCAAGACAACAAAACATAACGTAAGACATCAAACAAAACAACGCACACATACCGTCTGTGTATAAAACCCAAAACCAATTTAAATAATTAAAACAATTTTAAAACCCGTTTAAAACCCCAATTTAAAATTTAAAAAGCCATCCAGGAAGGTTAGTAATAGATGTTCCCTGTAAATACAATTACAATTACAATTAGGCCAGGCTGATATCCCCTCATAGTTTTTTAATTTTATTTTCAAGTTGAATTTTCCACTTTGGTGTTTCAGTGGGTTTCTTTTTTGGCATTTTATAACCTAGTTCTGCAGTTATAACAGTGGCTGTGCTATACATTAATTGGTTGGTTTCATATAGTGTGCTGGATGGGATGGAAGTTAAAATGCTGTTCAAGGCAGTTAACAGATCTTTCACTTGTTTGCTATGCACTTCGCGAATGATAGGTAGTCTTTTTTTCCCTACATTTTCCTTGATGTGGTTTTCATTTTTTTCTTTCAGCATTTTTGCTAGATCACTCAGCTCTACACTTTCAATTTGTTGCACAGGAGGGTCTTCATCCTGTATGTTTGTTTCTTCCACTGGCTGGTCAATTTGTTGAGGTTTTGGAGCAATTTCTTCAGCTTGTTCATCATCACTTGTTGTTTTCTTTTTAGCCAATATTTCAATACTTCTGTGAAAACTTTATTACAGATGATGAAGCGCCTTTGATCCATTAATCTTTGTTCAGTTATGTCACTTTTCGGGCGTTGTTCCTTTCACAGTTGCATCATTCTTTTTTGAAATCCCCTGGCTGTTGATTCTGCCTGGTAGTAATATTTGAGGATTTGTCGATTATCTTCGGTTGTCCAAGTTTTGCGCTTTGGTTCCAGTTGCTTTGCAGTTGCACACCCTGTTTCCCTGGCAGTAACAACTGAGCCCTGTAGCCCCTTTTTCGACATATGTCCAGGAGCCATAGCATCTGACGTGGTCCTTGTTGACCTGGGCGACGACCGATCCAAAGTGGAATTTTGTTGGTTTCTCATCATTAGTGATGGTAGGTGCCTGGGTTGGTTCTCAGTGCTAAGCCACTGCTGATTCAAGGGCAATAATATCATAACTGTAGGAACCGCACTAGATACCAGGCCCAGCCATGGCAGGAAAGAGGCCTACCTTCCTATTTGATGGTAGGAAGGAAGGATCAGGAATGGGGAGTGGGTGGGGGGTGGAAAGAGGCCTACCTTCCTGTTGGTGGTAGGAAGGAAGGATCAGGAATGTGGTGGGAAGGAAAGAGACCTACCTTCCTGTTGGTGGTAGGAAGGAGGATCAGGATTTTTTTGGGGGGGAGGAAAGAGACCTATCTTCCTCATGAAACTCAGCCAACTGAACATTCAAAAATGCATTACAAATACCAGTGATTGGTGCTAATGGTTGATACGGTTTGCTGCCAACGTCCTAGGTATCAACCAAGTACCTTCATAAAATAAAAAGCTTTGTTGTTGTTGTTGTTGTTGTTGTTGTTGTTGTTGTTGTTGTTGTTGTTATTATTATTATTATTATTATTATTATTATTATTATTATTATTAGAAGTGTATCACAGCGGCCAGTTGTTTCGCCGGATTTGGCATTAATTACTAGTTGGGCCCCACCCAGGGGCCTAGGGCGTCGTAACGTATTTTCATAATATACGTGCAGATCCAAGCAGTGCAGCCTTTTGCATTTGACTGATGGTGATTTTGTCAATTTTTAACTGTTTTAAATATAATTCCAGTGCTTTTGGAATAGCACCCAGTGTGCCGATTACCACTGGAATTACCACTGCTGGTTTGTGCCATAATCGTTGGATTTCGATTTTTAAGTCCTGGTATTTTGTGATTTTTTCATATTCCTTCTCGGCGACCCTGCTATCACCTGGTATTGCGATGTCTATGATTGTAACCTTATTTTTCTCAACCAGTGTGATGTCTGGTGTATTATGCGCCAGTATTTTATCCGTTTGTATGCGAAAATCCCACAAGATCTTGACCATCTGACTTTCGATGACTTTTTCAGGCTTATGTTCCCACCAGTTTGTTGCTGTTTTAATATTATAATTTTTGCACAAATTCCAGTGGATCATTTGTGCCACTGAATTGTGCCGCATTTTATAGTCAGTCTGCGCGATTTTTTTACAGCAGCTGAGTATGTGGTCAACAGTTTCATCAACATTATTATTATTATTATTATTATTATTATTATTATTATTATTATTATTATTATTATTATTATTATTATTGTTATTATTATTATTATTTGCTTCCCATCTCACATCTAACAACCCTGGACTCTTTATAAATATTTTAGGGCTTTATTGTTTTGTGAATACATATAAACCACTGGGTGCCCTTGTAGAACTGCAGTACATAAACATGGCAATAAATAAATAATGAAAATGTTGGGACTTGAATTATGCTGGTGAAAGCTACGCTGCAGTAAATGCATCCTTAATATTTTTGAGAGATTTTTTTTAAACGCACACTGTTTTCCACATATTCACCTTGCATCATCATATTTTTCCTATGAGCTCATACATAGTATAACGCTATCCCCACCCCATCTACATTATTATGCATTCATTCCATCTTGATAAACACAGTATTGCAACAATAGAGTTGTACTCAAAAACAATCATGCTGGCCCAAGGCCAGCACTAAATGTGATCATGCTGGCTGGGAAAGTTTAATTAAGTTGTAAACAGAATTCTGTAATGCAGTGCTCTTCAGTTCATGATGAAGTTATATACTGCAACACATCATGAGTTGGATTTAAGTTAATTTGTTTGATTGTAATGCCTGATTACATGTTATCAAGATAGTTGCACTCAACAGGCATTTCGAGGCTATTATTCTTCAAACCGAATAAGGCTTTCCCATGATAATCTCTTGTATGCAATAAGGACAGCCCTGATGAGATATGATATCTCTGCATTTGCCCATGTGGAAAACAATCGTCTTATCACAACACAAAGTCCTTCAAAGGGCTTCAGCACTTTCTGGTCAGCGTAAAATTCAGAGGACTTCCTGTATTAAGTTGTGAATAAGTCTAAATGCTTTAGGGTATAGCAACGTTTAGGGTAAGGCTAATCAATCTTTCAAAGTCTGTCTTCAATGTTATTATTTCTTTTAAAGCAAGCTGTTACAAGGAAGGAAGGAAGGAAGGAAGGAAGGAAGGAAGGAAGGAAGGAAGGAAGGAAGGAAGGAAGGAAGGAAGGAAGGAAGGAAGGAAAGAAGGGTAATGCCTACCTAAATGGAGACATAAGACAGTTTCTCACTTAGTCTAAGTCCCCCATGTGGCTCCCAGCTATTTCTTAAGCCAATTTCAGACATTCCAGTCCGGACTGCAATGGTTTGGCACAGGGCTGGCCTGATACCCAGTTTTTGTGCTGGTTACTGCAAGACCTGATTCTGGGGCAAGGAACGGGAGCCTCCCTATGTGGACATGTATCAGAACCTGCAAACTTTTCCTTTCTCTGATGTTTACATATATGAATGTCTTTACACACAAACATATCCCCTCATCTCCATTGAGGGAGGAAGGGAGACTGATCTATCTATCCATCCACCCATCTACACAACTACCCTCTTCCATCTACCATCTACCGTCTATCATTTATCTATCTCCATCCATCCATCCCATTATACATGCCTACACTCAGGAAATGGCCCTTATTGATGATATGCTTAGCAGAATGTATTCAGTAAACTCTGACAGAATATTGTTAATTTCAAGACACAGAAGGGCTGCAAAAGAGATGTCAATGATTCTGTAGGAGACAGGAAAAAAAGATGGTTTTTGTTTAATTTTGTTTCCTACAGAGAGTTGAATAGAAATGAAAAAAACCTTTAACTAAACCTAACTCCCAGCAGGACTAAGTATTATAAAGACCAGCTGGATAGAATTTGAGCAACTGATTGCTTTCTTCAAGAATATAATGTATGAATAGAGCAAATAATTGTATGTATGAAGGGCTTTTGAGAGATGGAGTAGAAGTTGTAATGCACTATCAACAGGAATATGGCTTAAATAACTGAAAGTATATTCCTCTCACTGAGAATTGCACCTAAAGGTCAAGATTAAATGAACACATTTCCTGAACTTGTTCCCTCTAGAACTAAAATCCTAGTATTCAAAGCCAGTTCCTATTGTTTCAGAAGTGTGGTTCTTGAGTTATCACCACTCACTCAGTGACCATTCAAATTTGTGGTGGTGTTGAACAAGGTGGAATTACAACTGGTCCTCAAAGTTCTTCCTGTCTCAGTATCCTCATAGTCACATTAATCAATTTCCAAAGTTCCCTGCTGACTTCTGTCAAGTCAATGGGGAAGCAAGCAGGAAGTAGGAAGTCATGATCATGTAATGGCCCCTTTCAGTTCTTGCTTAATGCTGGCAAATGGGACGGTTGATATCTCTAAGTTACTCAGTCACATGGCATTGTACTTTACAACCATGGCACATAATGAGAACAATTCTGATACCAATTGCCGCTGTAACTCAAGGGCTACCTTTACACACATTCAAGAATGAGACCAAACAACTTATAAAATGTACTTCTAACCTTGATCAAGATGTCAATGGAATGAATGAGTACTTTGATTTCCCTCTGGCTTCTTCTTGCTCTAACCATGATTTCATTCATATTTGCCTCCTGCTCATAGCTTGCTAGTGCTAGATTTCATGCAGTCTGCAGAAAAGCTATAACTACAATAACAGCCACAAGGGCTGTGGAAAGGCTAAACTGTCCTCACCAACCCTGATTCATGACATCAATACTCCCATCACCACTCTTCCTTTTTCTCTTTCCAAAAAAGAACTCAATCCTTATTTTAAGAGTGCTGGAAGAAATCCCTGCTCACTCATTCATTCATTCATTCATTCATTCATTTGTTCATTTGTTCATTCATTCATTCCGTAAATAGTAAGTTAGTCAGGTAGGGCTGAATCAGAGGAGGAGAGGTCTACTTACCCTAGTCCAGTGATGGTGAACCTTTTCGGCATCGAGTGCCCAGACCGGAAAGCACATGCATGTTCCTGCAATGGAATGCTGGAAACCCGAAGACCAGCTGGCCAGCATACACATGTCTGTTTTTTGGCTGGTTTGGGGCATTTTGGGGGGCATTTTCAGGCTGTTTTTTGGGCCATTTTTCGGTGCTCCGGGGCCCATGGATGTGCATTCCAGAAACCAGAAAAGCACCTGGTGACGGTGCATGGGCCAACAGCGAGGGCTCTACATGCCATCTCTGGCACCTCCCACCATCCCAAAGTCCCTAAAACCTTTTCTGCTGCATATGTGAATGCATTTATACAAAGACTCTTAAAGAACTAAACTGTGCATGTCCTTCTCCATAAAGGTAGCTGTGCTAGCGTATATGGAAATGATACCAAACAACCTATGGGTCACTATACACGTTGCATCACAAATAAGGGAAAAGAAAGAAAGAAAATAATCCAGTTCGCTAGAGCATGATATAATGACTTGTTGTTATATAACATAACGATTTGTTATTGTGTTGCTCATGTTGACAATTATATTATGCTCAGTTGTTTAGAATGGGCCACATGGATTCCAGTGGATGAGCGACACTACCCTCTACTGGGCAAAAAGAACTTATCACAGGTGATTTTAGAAGAGGCCTTCTTGGAGGACACCACCTAGATAAGAATATTTTCCCAAATACGCCATCTCTTCTCACTATGATGAATGGCAAGCAATCATATGACCAAATCCGAGATACACGGCTGTAGACTCTTACTTCACTCAAGCTGCCCTCTATTTTATTTCCCCCTCAGAATATGGGATCTCAGAGGTATTTGCAGTTGAACTTCAAGAGCCATCAGATCATTAGGATTGTCTGTTAATGGACGGGCACTCCATCAAGTCTGATTTAAGCCGGTGGTATCAAGTTGTGATGGCCAATTTCCCACGTTTTATTTCATACCACCCCATACCCATTCCCACATACCTAAGCACTGCGTACATTTAACTCATATATGAATAAAAATGATGCAGGTATACTATAAACATTTCACAAATATTCTCTATAATATATTGTACTATCATATATACTACTGTGTATATATTATACTATTATATACCAATAGTCTTTAATATTATATTCTATAATATACTAATGCTATTATATTACAGTATATAATATATAGTAGCATTAGTATGTTATAGAATATATATAAAAGAGTATTAGTATATAATAGTGTAATATATATATACAGTAGCATATATGATAGCACTATAATATATTGTATTTCCGCCAATATAATACTCAATTGAAATAAAGACTTCAAAGCACAAAAGGATGAATGTCTTTAACCATTACAATCAGAAAACCCTACATGAAACAAACTGTACCTTCTATTATTTTAGAGAATATTTTTCAAAATAAACATGAATTCCTGTTTAACAAAAGGAAAGTGGTAAAGAAGAAACCCTCCCCCTGTATTCAGTTTTGCAGACCCAGGCCAGACATCCAGATTTCAAGGCAGAGATAATCCAAAAGATATTGTCATATGAACTCTCCATACCGCCGGGGAAAAAAATGCATCACATGTTTTTCCACCATTTATATTTCAGACTGATGAAAATACTTTGAACTCCGCAATCATTGTTTATCCCCCGCTTTAATCTCAGTTAACCACCACTTCAAAAAAAAAAAAAAACCTGTGGCTTTACAGAACATAAAGCTTTTCCTCTGGAATTTTAAGGCAATTCCTCTTCAAGACAACCTGTTTACATAATAGCACATCACCTCGGCAGCTGTCACTATGGTAAAATTAGGTTCCCCACCCTGCTTCAGAATGGAAACTACTATTAGTGGCCACATTCCACTTCAGACAATATTAACTTTTTGACAACAAGCAAGAAAAATAAATAAAGAACAAAATCACAATATGAAAAAAAGGACAATTTCTGAGACTCATTAAATGCAGATTTAACAAATTTCATGTTTATAAAAAATACCAAATGTGGGATATACGTACATAAAATATTCAGGGTTTGTTCCATATAAATTATAAAATGCAATGATTCTCTGTCCCTTATCACTATCATTTACAATACAATACAATACAATAGCAGAGTTGGAAGGGACCTTGGAGGTCTTCTAGTCGAACCCCCTGCCTAGGCAGGAAACCCTATACTGTTTCAGACAAATGGCTATCCAACATCTACTTAAAGACTTCCAGTGTTGGGGCATTCACAACTTCTGGAGGCAAGTTGTTCCACTGATTAATTGTTCTAACTGTCAAGAAATTTCTCCTCAGTTCTAAGTTGCTTCTCTCCTTGATTAGTTTCCACCCATTGCTTCTTGTTCTACCCTCAGGTCCTTGGAGAATAGTTTGACTCCCTCTTCTTTGTGGCAACCCCTAAGATATTGGAACACTGCTATCATGTCTCCCCTAGTCCTTCTTTCTATTAAACTAGACATACCCAGTTCCTACAACCGTTCTTCATATGTTTTAGTCTCCAGTCCCCTAATCATCTTTGTTGCTCTTCTCTGCACTCTTTCTAGAGTCTCCACATCTTTTCTACATCATGGTGACCAAAACTGAATGCAGTATTCCAAGTGTGGCCTTACCAAGGCATTATAAAGTGGTATTAACACTTCACGTGATCTTGATTCTATCCCTCTGTTGAAGCAGCCTAGAACTGTGTTGGCTTTTTTGGCAGCTGCTGCACACTGCTGGCTCATATTTGGACCAGCAATGCTTCCGCTCTGACTAAAATTAACCAAGATGTCATAAGCACACCAGGAAATTCATGTGCAGATAACTCTTGTGTAGTGACACCTGGGACTGGCAACTTGGCCATTAAGCGAAGCAGTTGTTAAATGACACCATGACTGTGCTTTGATTTTACTTTAACTTTTCTTTACAGACCTGCAAAAGTTGTAAATGCAAGGATTGGTCACAAAGTTACTTTTTTATCATTGTCATAAGCAGCAGACAGTCTCTAAACAAGGCAGTACTCTACTAGGATTATTGTAATATTTTTCCATTTCATTCTGCTCTCAATGATTCTCCAGGACTACTTGCCTACAACTATATCTTCTTGACCATGAGAGCTGGCAGAAAAATGTGCTTCGGTCCTTTCTATGAAAGTGTCACATAGTGGGATCCAGGTGTGCTTTTTCTGTTACAACGCATGCAACACCACCACTTCCCTGTTTGTTGGCCTTGATCTTTTTGTGACTCCCTAAGGCTCTGGAGACTCAGCTCTTCCACCAGGCATTGGACTTGAATGCAAGATGAGCTCATCCAGGCAGAAAGACCCTGAATGAGATATGCATTCATTAGCCTTGGTGAATTCTATTTCTTTTTTAATTACTCCATTGTTCTTTTTTCCATTCTAGATGTTTATTGCATTATATTTTCTGGTTCCTTGTTTTTATGCTCCTATCAACTGAAGGACATGATGGCTTAAGGGACGCGATGGCTCAGTGGCTAAGATGCTGAGCGTGTCGATCAGAAGGTTGGCAGTTCAGCGGTTCGAATCCCTAGTGCCATGTAACAGAGTGAGCTCTCGTTACTTGTCCCAGCTTCTGCCAATCTAGCAGTTCGAAAGCATGTAAAAATGCAAGTAGAAAAAAGGGACCACCTTTGGTGGGAAGGTAACAGAGTTTTGTGTGCCTTCGGTGTTTAGTCATCCTAGCCACATGACCACGGAGATGTCTTCGGTCAGCCCTGGCTCTTCCGCTTTGAAATGGAGATGAGCACCACCCCCTAGAGTTGGGAATGACTAGCACATATGTGCGAGGGAAACCTTTACCTTTACCTATCAACTAAAAGTTTTTAAGATTACTTTTTACAAAATTGGATGACTCTACCTAACTACACAAGGGCATGCTAAATAGCAAGGTAAGGTATCCAGCATTTTTCTTCCACCATTTTACCAAAGTCTGCATTGACATGGACACAGGTTTCTGTCTTTCAAGGATATGGAAAAAAGAAATTCAGCCCACCACCCTAACTGCTGCCAAATCCTACCTGTGAGGATGGAGACACTGTGGAAGCAACTGTCCAGCTTGCCCAGAAGAATGGATAGGAAACTGTCGGTTGCCAGCCCATTTACATCCCTTGTGCTCTGATCATAGACCACAACATCTTGATGTTTCTCTGCCTCCACCTGCAAGAGTAGCATCAAAAGAAAACATGTGGGAGGATGCAAATGATACTCAAAACATGCAAATGTTAGAGAGCTATCAAACACGTATGAAAAACAATTGAAAATGCCTTCACTATTCCTCTCTAGACATATAATATTCCTACGACATCTCATTATCTAAAGACTGACCCAGAAGTTTAAAAATACAATTAATTTATTCTACTGATACTTCCATAAAGGGGAAGAGGAGGGAAAGAGAGACAAATTTTGCTTCCCATCACAAATGCAAAGTGAAACTGGATGCTCTGAAAAACAATGGCATTGTTTGTTTATTGTTCTTACCGCAGGGAAAGAATTATTTGTAGATTTTTTTTTAAAAAAAAAACAGAGAGTATTAACTTAACTTAATTGATCTGGATATTATTAAGGGAGAATTAATTCCTTTTAGGTAGCAAAATAAACCATAATTATTCTAGTGCTTATATAGAACCTTGAATGTAAGTTGAAATCTATGTAAGGAATGTATCTTGTTGTATTCCTTTATGGAGGGGTTCTTCATCCAGATTGTTAAAAAGCTTTTTTTCAGAGCCAAAGCAGAAAGAAACTTTGCACATTCTAGATTGCAGGTCATTGCCCCATGTCAGAATTAACTCTTCTCGTCCAACTGGTTGGGCATCAGTTACCTTCTCAACATATTTTAGTAGTATAGGATCTTTTTGGTATGGCATATACTCAAAATGCTCAGTCCCCTGAGGACTGGGAACAGAGGAGGAGGTTAGCAGATTTCTTTAACACAAAATAACCAAGCCGGCCTCATTTGTGTCCATTGCACCAATCTCTACAGAAAAGCAGATACAGGAGTCACCAGCATTAAAATTGCATGAATATATCAGTGCTCCCCAGGTAGAGACAAAAGGGGATTCTTCATGACGTCAAGGCACATGGCACAGCCAGGCAATGAGATGAATAGTCTAAGCAGAGAGCAAGGCACAGGCAACGGTTGCTGTGCCTAATGAAAGGTTAATGCATTAAAGGCCGATGAAATCCTCATAGAGCCACGGCTCAGTGCATCCACTGAATAGGCTGATCAGTGGCATACGCCGTCCTTCCGAGCTGGTGGCCTTCTGCCCTCTGGAGCAAAGCACATCTATCATTCTGCTGTCAGAGAAAGGCAGCTGCGATGAAGCAAGGTTACAGAAAGGCAGAGAGAGAAAAGAAGCCAACTACAGATAAGAGGGGGGGGGGGGAACCCCACATAGCTTTTTTTCCAATTTGTTCCATGATTACAACAACACTGGAAGGAATTTAAAATCAAGATAATTCTCATCATGCAAAAATGTTCAATGTGTTACATCCCCCAAAAGTTATAGACTCAACTCAATGATTGACTTATGCCCTCAACAATAGTGAGTTGAAATTATTTGGAACATTTATTTACAGTATTTATAGTTGCACTCTGGAAATTCTAATGGGGCGGTTCTCTTTAACAATTGGAAAAGTGTACAAATCAACACCTGGTCCTGATCTCATGTACCTCATCAGCCCATCAAAGGAGGGAGGGAGGGAGGGAGGGAGGGAGGGAGGGAGGGAGGGAGGGAGGGAAGGAAGGAAGGAAGGAAGGAAGGAAGGAAGGAAGGAAGGAAGGAAGGAAGGAAGGAAGGAAGGAAGGAAGGAAGGAAGGGACACACCTGATTACAGTACCCACTCAAGAGATTTCTACAAAGGTTAGGGAAGACCGCCGGAAATATCAATGTAGCCCATGAAATGTTCACCTTACCCCTTTCCTGATCCAGGACAACTGATCCTAGTATGGAAAGGCAGAGCCTCAGGCAAGCAGAAAAAGGCATTCTCTGCTTCCATGCAAAAGATTCTCAGGCTACAAGAATAGCTTATGCTACAATCTCATTTACCCAATGGCCATAGAGTTGCTAGGTTGCAAGCAGAAGAAAACATGTTTACCTTCAAAAACTCCAACAAGCAGAACTAGAGACAGCTGCAACTTCTTCCCTTCATCGTCCCCCTCCTCTTGCATCTGTACTTGTACAGTACCCAATATATAGAAATAGGGGGGTGGGGTGGGGGGAGCACAGGGTATTTAGTGTGGAATTCACAATTAACACGCGTATGGATAGGATAAATGACGGATTAAAAAGAGTTACAGCCTGCTGACTTACCATTTCAGATTTGAAGGGAAAGAGTCTATTCCATTTAGTATGCAGGTGCTGCCAACGCATTCCCCTTAAGATACAGGCATGCATTTCAGACAGCAAATCAGATGTGGCATCTTCACAGAATTAAATGGCCAGTTGGGATAATGAAGCTTGATGAATGTATTGAAAGCGAACAGCAAAATCAAGCTGATATGGGAATGTACTGTATACAATGGCAAGTTCCTCTAATCAAGCTACTCGCTAGAAAAGGAAATTTAGCACAGAGTTCACAGCATCCTAAATTGGGGAATCAATTAACAATGGCAGTAGGAGCATCTTCACAGAGTTAAGAATATGATAATCCATTTGGAATAATTCCATTGGAACATATGTGACACAACCATTTCCAAGATGGTTTTTGAGTGCATTGTTATATTAACTACAGAGTGGGGAACAGTATATTTTTCTACAATTCCAAGCAACAGACATTTGAAAAGGCCACACAAGCCCAAACTAATTCGACAACCGGACGCAGAAGAATGAACAAAACCCACTTGCAAATCCTTTCTCTGAACACAGAAGAATGAGCGAAACCCACTTGCAAATCCACACAGAAAACAGGTTCTGTTTTCCAGTGGGGGAGAGGGAGTGGTCACGTGTGGGTATTCTCAAAGCCTGATTGGTCCAAAGACTGAGAGTAAACTTCTTAAATACTCCTGCCTTTCCTTCTTGCCCAGTTTTCTCTCAGTCTCTTGGTCCAAGCACTGTTTGAGATTAGTTTCTGGTACGAAAGTGTATTTTTCTTCTCATTGAATTTTCAATTTGGCTCAATTGGTAACTCTAAAATTTAACTAAACTACAAATTGCAGCTGCGGCCCAAAGGGACAGTCCTTTCTGCCTCGGGTGGCTGGGAAGGGCCCCGTGGGGCATTCCTTCTCCTCTCCGCAGGCCAGGAGATTTTTGCCTGATCCCCAGGACTGCGGGGGTGCCAGGCTCCTAAGGGCAGCTCGTAAGTGGAGCAGCGCCTCCCAGCTGCAACGGGGGAGAGCCGGGCTTCTCAAGGGCCACGAAGAGCACGCGAAACGCCTGCAGAGCCACCGTTCCTTTCAGGGGGATAGAGGGAGTGGTCACGACCCACCTGTTGAAGTGGGGTGGGCCCAGGGGAGGGGGATTCCCTGGGTTGTGTTATGTTGTTTTTCAGTTCTGGAGTTCGCCTTCGAGGAAACTGGGCAAGAAGGAAAGGCAGGAGTATTTAAGAAGTTTACTCTCAATCTTTCGACCAATCAGGCTCTTAGAATACACACACGTGACCACTCCATGTCCCCCCCCCCAAAAAAAAGACACGTTCAGGTAAGACCAACGTTCTTTTTATTGTTTTGAATTCCCTGGACCTGTTTAAGTATGTGGAGTTGCCTGGCAACTTTCAACATATCCCTTCTGATTGACTCACCTCTGCCTGACAGCATGAAACTTCAGGGATGCTAATTTAACTCTCAATTATGACTGTCAAAACAAATCCCAATAAGAGAACTGCGGAAATAATTACCAGGCATGTCAGATTTTACTAAAGGGGTGTTTGCTTTTGCTCATAATATCCAAAACTCAAGAGGAATTGAATCAAGAAGCAGAAGGATCATTGGGCATTTGACTGGAAGGGAGAGAACTGCCTTCTAAACTAGAGAGGTTTTCTACCTGTTTTGTCATTGCCAAACGTGTATAATCATGCATGTATATATTTAAAATCTTGCTATCATTGATGGAAGGATGAAATCAGAGTCCCAAAAGAAGCAGAGAGCATTTCTCTTAATTTATTTATTTCATTTATTTGATATGGCACCAGCAAAGATAATTTATATGGCCTTTCGTATAAGGAGGAGGAGGACTGAATTTGGGGGTTGCTTGAGCCGGCTTTTGGCTGTATCGGTTAGTCCTGCCTAGGGAAAGAGACTGGGGCTTTCTGGTTGGGCTCCCAAAACATGCTAAACCCAGGTTAAACCAAGAGATTCAACTTAGAAATAGGTAGGAATTTTCTGACCATGAGAACAATCAACCCAAGGAACAGAAGCTGCCTTCAGAAGTTGCGGGAGCTTCATCACTGGAGGCTTTCAAGAAGAGATTGGATTGCCATCTGTCAGAAATGGTGTAGGGTCTCTGGTTTGGGTGGGCGGGTTGGACTAGTTGACCTACAAGCTCCCTTATAACCAGTAGTGGGATACGCCCAGTACAGGTGTAGCGGTGCCTGCTGGGAGCACCAGGTACTGTTCCAGTATGGTGCTCAGGAGGGCCCACCTGCCTACCCGCGCTGCTTACCTGTGTTTGAGCTGTTCGGGGCTTCTGCGCACGCGGACAGTGTGTATGGCGCCTGCGCGACACTCCGCTGAGCAGCTGGAGCATTGCGGAAGCATCGCGGGCAGTAAATACGTGCATTCATGTGATGGATGCCCGGCCCCGTTGCACCGGTTGCAACGGAATCCGGAACCCACCATTGCTTCCAACTCTTTTATTCTGTTATTCAGACTCTCAGTCCAAAGTTACAGAGCAATTATTCCTGATGGAAAATGTTAACAACACGGCAATATTGTAAATCTCCGTGGAGATTCTCAGTCACCCAAGTCACAGTTGTTTCAAAGGTGTTTTTTTTTTCTTCCAAAGGCAACTGGACTATTTTTTCCTTGAGGAGGAAGAAGAAAATGTTTGGCCTCCCATTCAAAATTTTCATTTTGAACTTGAGAATCTGAGCTTTTCATCACATTTAATAACATGATTGACTGTTTCATGTCTGTTTCCTGACATGCATGTCAGAGCCAGTGTTACGTGAGAATCTATCCAACAGAGCAGGAATTCAGGTAATCCTCAACTTACAACAGTTCATTTAGTGATCATTCAAAGTTACAACACCACTGAAAAATGTGACTTATGACCATTTTTCACACTTATGACTGTTGCAGCAAAGTAAATGATCACACGATTAAAATTCAGATGCTTGGCAACTGGCTCATATTTATGACGGTCGCTGCCTCCCAGGGTCATGTGGGTCACATACACTGCATGAGTCAAAAAAAGGGCTGTGAAAATATTTACAGACCCCTCGCATCCTGGACATAAATTCTTTCAACTCCTACTCTCAAAACGATGCTATCGAGCACTGCACACCAAGACAACTAGACACAAGAACAGTTTTTCCCTGAACACCATCACTCTGCTAAACGAATAATTCGCTCACCACTGTCAACCCATTCACTAAGGCTGCATTACTATTATTATTAGCCTCTCGAAGTTATGAGTGCTGCATCATTGGAGGCTTTTAAGAAGAGACTGGAGAGCCATTCATCTCTGTTTGTCTAGTCTTCTCATCGTTCCTATCACCTTACGATTTATATTGATTGTTTTCTGATTGCTTATTTGTACTATCCTTAAGTGTTGTACCTTATGATTCTTGACAAATGTATCTTGTCTTTTTATGTACACTGAGAGCATATGCACCAAAGACAAATTCCTTGGGTGTCCAATCGCACTTGGCCAATAAAGAATTCTATTCTATTATTCTATTCTATTCTATTCTATTCTATTCTATTCTATTCTATTCTATTCTATTCTATTCTATGTGATCACCCCATTGCTGACAAATCAACGGGGAAGCCAGATTCACTTAACAGCCATGTTACTAAATTAACAACTGCAATGATTCACTTAACAACTGTGACACGAAAAGTCGTAAAATGGGGCAAGCTCACTTAACGAATGCCTCACTTAGCAGCATAGAAATAATAACCCCTCAGTTCCTAGGCTCGAATATGATTGTGAAAAAGGGTCATTTATGCACAGCCTAGATACCCTGCTTGTTGCTACAGGTAAAAGAACAAGCTAACAAGACAGGACTGCGAACTATGGAGGAAATTAGCAGCCTGGGAAGCAGAGTTTTCCTACAGTCGGAATGAGGGTGGCTTGCACATGGCAAGTGCTTTGTTTGGGCATTATTGAAGAGTTGCCGAGCAACAGCAGATAGATGCAACACAGTTTTTATCTTATGAAAGTTATAGGGTTTCAGGCAACAGAAATGCCAGACAAGCTCTGGCAATGCAGAAGCAGCCTATGCTGAGTAAACACGGCGCTGCCTGGACAGAGTTCAGAAGGGCAAAGGATAGCGAGAGAGAGAGAGAGAGAGAGGGCGGGCATGATTTGTTTCAGCTCAACAGGATTTCTTTTCCTTTAACCAGAAATGGGAAAAATGACACCTATTGTGAACCCTTGATTAGGAGTTCGCAGTACCCGAATGCCCAAGGTGCCCAAGTATTTATACACTTTGAAGGAGAATATTTGCAGCTCAGGGTTGAAAGGAGGGGTCCTTCGTTTTCTTTCAAGTTTGGTGCTTGTTTTCTTGCAGACGTTTCATTACCTAACTAGATAACATCATCAGTGCTAGTAATGTTACCTAGAGTAATGAAACATCTGCAAGAAAACAAGCAAGCTCAGAGAGCACCAAGGACCCCTTATTTATACTCTTTCTTACTGTTATACTTCTGCCACATCTAATCTTCCTTAGCTAGGGAATTCTTGGCAGCTCCTTCTTCCCACTGCAAGTCTCTTGATGCCTCTAGCTTCAGGGTTTCCCATCTACCCGTACCTATCCTTCAACAGCTCCTTGCCATTTAAAGCAGGGATCACCAACCTTTCGGACCTCAGGGACCAGTAAATTCATAATTTTAAATCCCTTGGACCACTAATATGAATTAGTGACAGGATGGGGGTCCTTCAGGCACTTAGCTTGGCCGTTAGTGGAGAGAACTACCCAGGGTCAACCCTAGGTTTGCTCTCCATTGCAGCTAGGAATCTCAAATATGGGCAAGAATGAATGTTTGTCTTGTAGCCAGCCCAGGTGCTAGATTATCCCTCTGCGAACGCTGTCTTTTGAGGAGCCCTGCAAAAGTTGTGCGCACTGCACACTGAACTGCCTGGACTCCCAGGGAGGGAGGGAGGGAGGGAGGGAGGGAGGGAGGGAGGGAGGGAGGGAGGGAAAGAGGGAGGGAAAGAGGGAGGGAAGGGCTGGACCCACTAAACAACAAGCTAAGTGCCTAAAGGACCCCATCCCATCAGCGAGCAGGAGTAATTGCTTTGGCACGCTGTATAGGGGCCATAGTTTGAGGACCCCTGATTTAGTGTAATATAAAAAATGCAAAAATGCAAAGATTTTTCTGCTGACCACCAAATTTTTCTCACGGACCACTAGTTGGTGACTGCTGCTTTAAAGTATCTGATCCACACTTTTTCTGAAGGGAAGAGGAACAGAACATTTAATTGCCTCATTACTGTCTACAATTTCTGTGCTGCTACTCTAGGACCACGGCCATTACAGGTAGTCCTCAATCTAGGACAGATCTCCCTGAGGTACTAATGACTCAGTTCTGAAGTTCCAGTGCTTGTCCCACTCCTGCAATTATGTGATTGCATATTAGGTCCTGAATTTATGGCTGTTTGGAGTGTACCGTGGACATGTGACTGCGTTTTATCACAGATTTGCCAAAAACTGGTATTTACTTCCAGTTTTTGATAAATCCAGCTCACAGAGAACCACTGGTTTGCTTAATGGTGTCCACTTAATAACTGGTGCTTGCTTTACAATGGTAGCATTCGCTTAACAACCAATGCAGAAAAAGTCATTAAATTGGGTAGGTCAGGTGGATGATCCAATTTTAAATCTCTATGACTTATGACCATGATAGGCAGGCTCCATGATGGTCATAAGTCAAGGACTACCTGTACTGGCATAGCCCCCTTACTTCAACACAGAAGGTTCCATCCCCTTCTTTGTTCTTTGAGACAGCAGAGGTCAGGTTCCCAGAGAAACGAGAGCAGAAAGTTAGAGCGAGCCTCCGTCTAAGTATACAGCATCTTATACGACTGACAAGCAAACAGCACTCCTTACTAGCACTGATGGCGTTATCTAGTTAGGTTAATGAAATGTCTGAAAACAAGCAAGTTCAGAGAGCACCAAGGATCCCTCAAGTACACATCGTCATGCTCTGAAATTAAATGCAAGGCTAGTCTAGCTACATTTATCCTCCACCTCCCGCCTTTTTCATAATATAAAAGGGCTTTATCTATAGAAAATTTAGGAGTTAAGGATGGATGTGTTTTAAGGAGCAGCTGTTGGATGAACTGATCAAATTAGGATTACTAAATGGAGGCCACTGGGTAAGTGAAGTTCTGTATGGCTTCTATTAAAGGAACTACATCTCTACAGAGGAAGGGGGAGGGGACTCTGTGCCATTAAACCTGCGTCATCATTCCCCCTCCCTGCCACACCCACCAATTACGTGAAAAGCTGTGCTGGAGAAAGCTACAGGTGACCTTAACCTCCTCTGCATCTAGGTTCCCTGAGCAAAAACGTCCAAGAAGTGCCCAGCAAAAACAGACAACCAAGTTCTACAAGGAATGGGTCTTTCAAATAATAGAAATATCATAGCCTCCAAAAATCTTTTAAAGTGTTATCCTTTAAAAAAAAAAGGCTATCTTTTAACTTGCTTGGATTACCGAAAAGAGTTTGCACATCTAAGGGAACCAATGAAGTCACCCCTTCATGAAGTACAAACTTCTTTGGATTTCCCCTGCTTTTAAAAAAAAAAGTCTGTTCCCTCAAGCCAATTATATCAGCCAGATTTCAACTTCCCTGTAAATTATGTTCTGAGGGTGGAGTAGAAACTAGTTTTATAAATTAGACAGAAACAAACTGATCAGATCTTCTTCCTAAATGCTCTCATTCAGTGCCAAAAGTAAACGTCAGTGAAATCTATAGGAAAGCAGTATGAATTCATCCTATCTCTATAGTTATAATAAAGAATTTTACAAGAAACACACACGCCTGCTTATACCACAGTGAATCAGGGAGTCATCTACTCAAATCACTTCTGAATACTCTCTTATTTCTTAGTGCCTAAAAAATGCTTTACCTCCTTTTTCCTAGGTCCATGATGGCAAACCTAAGGCATGTGTGCCAGAGGTGACACAGAGCGCCCTCGTTGCACATGAGGTGTCGCCTCATTTCAACTCCGACTGCACATGCGTGCACACCTCCGGCCCACCAGCTGGCCTTTGGGTCTCTGCCACACATGCGTGGGGGCGGGGGGTTGCGTGCAAGTGCGTGGGGGGGGGCAGAGTGCATGCACAGGGATCATGCATGCATACACGGGTGTGTGTGAAGGGGGCGTGCATGCATATACGGGGATGCATGTGCATAGGCGGGGACATTGCATTTTGGGGCTTTGGGCATGTGAGTGCGCATTCACACTTGTGCGCTTTGGGCAACTCGGTCCAGAAAATGTTAGCCATCACTGCCCTAGGTTCCTGCATTTTTGTATTAAGACTATCTTCCTTACTCGGCTCCAGGCACAATGAAGGAAATCCTTAATTAAGCCACTTCAAGGCCTGAACGTCCTGTCAATTCTTTTCTTTTTTCTTTTCAAAATGCTTGCCTTTTCTCTCCAAGCACAATCTGCTGCAACTTGCAGAAAGACTATCTTCTCTTCTGGGAATATCTTCTTCTCCCTGGCTCCAATCAGGAAGGAAGGCTAAGAAGCATCCAGAGCAAGGAGAAGGAATATCGAATTCAGAAAACTGACCCATGCAAAGGTTTCAGTGTTGGCAACATTATAATGCCAATTCCAAAGGCAGAGACAAGCAAGCATTCAATCAACTCAGCTTTCCTCATCAAACAGGCAAGAGAAGAGAGAAGGGGGAGAGTGGAGGAGAGAGAAGGACTGTTCAATTAAAAGAAAGGAAACCTTTGAGTCAGAAATTTGCAAATTAAAGAGCTACACCTTAATGTTTGTATTATGTAAAATATGTATAAGTCACCTTCCAGGGTTAATCTCCCCTTTAAGCAGTTAACATTTAATAAAAGAATAAAACATGTATTTATTTATTTATTAGTTAGTTAGTTAGTGTATGGCATTGGTACATGAAAGCCAGAGTCTATAAGGTTAATACAGAGTAGTAGTTTGGCTGTCTAGTTCATTGAAGTTCTTGCTTGCTCGCTCACTATCTAGAGTGCACCACAAGGGGTGAACTATCTCCACATACAAAGCAGCTGATGGCCTTCTGCAAGAGAGTCAGTGTCATCCAAGGCCTTTTTTTCAATTGGTTTTCGCCTCATATTCAGACTGGTCTGGCGCCAGTTGGTTTCTTGCTTCCACCATTAGTCACACCAGAGTGGTACCTATTTATATACTCGCATTTGCGTGCTTTCAAACTACGACATTGGCAGAAGCTGAGGCAAGTGATGGGAGCTCACTCCATCCTGTAGTGCGAGGGCTCGAACTGCTGGAATTCAGGAAGCTGACAAAGGTTGACAATCTCAGCATCCTTAAACCCCTGAGCACTGCACCTCTCAAAAAATATATTAATAAAAACTAATATGAAAACCAGAAATAAAGGCAGTACAAAATACTATACAAGATACAAACAACAGTTCCAACCAATCCCTGGACAAATTTGCTGAGGGAAAAAGTACAGCAATTTACTGCAGTAATGGGGTCACTAGTAAAGATGGGATCCAGCAAAGATAAACAGCAAGGCATTCCAAAAATGGGGCCCCCCAGAAGTCTCTTTCTTCTCTCTTATTTAATCAACAGAAGCTGTTAAGAGATTGCCAGTTTTGCATGTTGGTTAAGGCACCAGACTAGAACCTGGGAGAGTGTGAGTTCTAGTTCTGTCTTAGGCACAAAGCCATCTGGGTAGTCTTGGGCCAGTCCTTTTCTCTCAATCCTAGGAAAGAGGCAATGGCAAACCACTTCTGAAATCTTGCCAAGAAAACTGCAAGGGATTTCCAGGCAGTCGACAGAAATAAAAACTGACTTGAAGGCACAAAAAAGATAGGAAGGAAGGAAGGAAGGAAGGAAGGAAGGAAGGAAGGAAGGAAGGAAGGAAGGAAGGTAGGTAGATAGAAAGAGAGAGAGAGAGAGAGAAGGAAGGAAGGAAGGAAGGAAGGAAGGAAGGAAGGAAAGAAAGAAAGAAAGAAAGAAAGAAAGAAAGAAAGAAAGAAAGAAAGAGAAAAGCAGCCCTAAAATGGAAGAACGTCTGTTCCCAATTTTAAACCATGGGCAGGTTGACTTGGGTGAACAATTTTCTTCAAGTTGCTTGGCTCCAGTCTAAGAAATGCAAGCACTTCAAACGAGGCAGAGAAACACACTGAGAACTAATGCAACTATGTAGAATAGAGCCACAAAATCAGTCCGTCATCAAAAGCTTTCTTCTGCTTCGGTGAAATTTATGAGTCATCTTCAAAAGCAGCTCCATGAAGACTGTATTTAGCAGCGGAGCCTCTCCAGATATTCTGCATCTGGCATAAGCTGGTAGAAAGGACTCTTGGCTATCACAATCCTCAATGCTTGCCAAGGAAATGCAGAGATAGTGCAGACTCTCTCTTCCCTTTTAGGCCCTCAGGAGGAATGAAAAGCTATTCAAAATGGGTGATAAACATCCATCAACAACACAGTCTCATTACCTGTGAGATTTCAACCTTGTCTGAGATTAAATCTCCATTTGTTTGTCTTCATCTACCTCAATTTTTTTTTAAAAAAATGGGTTCCATGGTCTCTTCTAGATAAATAGACTGCAATGTCAGGTGGAGTAGAACATCATCAAAAAACACTTCAACCCCACCTTCTGAGGGTGACACTTGTAGGAAGTTAAAACCCACCTCTCTCCTAGAAGATGAAATATTTTAGGAAATATTAAAAAGGCAGAATATTTCCCCTAAAATGAGACGTGGAAACACAGGATAGCAGAAACAACCCCCCCTCACCTTTGTTAATGGGCCATTAAGGCCTGAATCAGTCTATTCTACATAACAAAGATCTTCCTCCTTCAGGCAGAACCATTTCACTGCCCTTCATTGCTCTACCCACCAAGTTTCAACCAAACGTAGCACACAGACAACCTACCAAGCTAGCTATAACCTTTGACAGCAATCAACTGCTGCACTCTTCCTGTGCCCCAGGAAGTTCAGAGCCCAGAGAGGACATACTGTACAACTCAAGGACTCTCAGCATCTCTTCCCTTTTCACCCAGGAGCTCCAAGGCTTGTGATCCTGTCCACCATTAAACCATCTTTCCAAACAGCCTCCACGTTTCCAGTGTCTTTCCCCCCACTTGGAACTGAACCTAAATGGACATTTCTTCCAACACACTTCAACCTTACCTTCTGAGTTACTTTCCCTAGCAGTTGGATGAAATACTGAAGACAATCTCCCAGTGTCTTATAAGTCCCCAGTGAACACCTGCTCTAGAATGGTAATCATTTGCAAAGCCCATTGACACAAGTTTCTTCCCATTTCACATTTTGCAGAGCAGGCCTAGATTCTTCTCTCTCCTCTCCCTTTTCTTTCTTTAAGTGCCGTTCTTTCAAATCACAAGTCAGAAGGCGGGCTTGCGTCTTTCTCATCATTATCTACTTATATTGCTCTAGAAATAATCTGAATCTGACGAGTGCTAAGTAACAATTTACTCAAAAGGGAGGACTTTTTTTTAGGAACTCTGGCAAGCTTTTCTTTCCCCTTCCCAAGCTTCCAATTATGTCCACAGGAAACAATAAAGGAGGGTAGGGGCCTGTCAGGAAGAATAATGGGGTAGGACAATTGTGCCTCTGATGTCACCCTTCCTGCCATCTGCTATTCAGCAGCAGTTCCACTCACCTCCATCCCCTCCCCCATTATAACTAGAAGGGTTCATGTAACAACAGAAGACGGAATTACTTTGCCGGTGCCCTCCACATGTTCTTTCTCCTTCCAAGAGAAGCTGAAGAAGCATCACTGGTGACAAGAGAAAAGCAGAACTCTTATTTTCAATGTATTGGGGTTGTTTGCTAAATAGTCACAATAATGAAGGCCAAGACTGGTGGCAATACAATGTGATGATATTTTGTAATAAGAGAGCTGCTGCGTTCCTGAATTTCGTAGCAGCGGGAATCTCGGTGAAGTTACGTGCCCCCCTGAATGCTTTTCAATGGCGCTGACCTTACCGAAGCCCTCCCACCAATATCATCCCAATGAAGCAGGCTCTAAAGGTAGTCATGCATTCCAGGGGACAATCCATAAGAAGAATATTTTCATATCTATGGCTGAAGACATGTTGCCTTCCATGTGCATTAAGATCCAAGTGTTGATGCAACAGACAATGTCACAAATCAGGGCTGCTCCAACATACACAACTAATTTTCTTCTATCCCATGCACAACTACAATTCAAGGTAACCTAAGGGACCTAAAAGAGGCAGAGCTCAATTTGAGCAAAATCTGGAGAGACCACCATATTTGGCTCATGATTCCAACACATGTGCTTCTTGAACTATCTCATGAAGTTCTCTTCCATCTCAGCAGCATACAGAGAAATGACTCTGTTGCCACAAGTTGAAGATGAGGGCAAAAACTAATGAACTAACTATTCATACTTCAAATAGGGCATCCAACATAAAGAGAAGAGGAAGGCCTATTTATGTTCTTTTAATATGGACATGATGGCTCAATGGCTGATGCTGAGCTTGTCGATCAGAAAGGTTGGCAGTTCGGCAGTTCGAATCCCTAGCACCACATAATGGAGTGAGCTCCCGTTACTTGTCTCAGCTTCTGCTAACCTAGCAGTTCAAAAGCATGTAAAAATGCAAATAGAAAAATAGGGACCATCTTGGTGGGAAGGTAACAATGTTCTGTGCACCTTTGGCGTTTAGTCATGACCATGGAGACGTCTTTGGACAGAGCTGGCTCTTCGGCTTTGAAATGGAGATTTGCACCACCCCCTAGAGTTGGGAACGACTAGCACCTATGTGCAAGGGGAACCTTTACCTTTACCTTATATGGAATAATATATACAGTATAGATACAATATAGTGAGATGGATCTTGGAGTTCTAGTGGATAACCATTTAAATATGAGCCAGCAGTGTGCAGCAGCTGCCAAAAAAGCCAACACAGTTCTAGGCTGCATAAACAGAGGGATAGAATCAAGATCACATGAAATGTTAATACCACTTTATAATGCCTTGGTAAGGCCACACTTGGAATATTGCATTCAGTTTTGGTTGCCATGATGTAGAAAAGATGTGGAGACTCTAGAAAGAATGCAGAGAAGAGCAACAAAGATGATTAGGGGACTGGAGACTAAAACATATGAAGAACGGTTGCAGGAACTGGGTATGTTTAGCTTAAGAGAAAGAAGGACTAGGGGAGACATGATAGCAATGTTCCAATATCTCAGGGGTTGCCACAAAGAAGAGGGAGTCAAACTATTCTCCAAGGTACCTGAGGGTAGAACAAGAAGCAATGGGTGGAAACTAATCAAGGAGAGAAGCAACTTAGAACTGAGGAGAAACTTCCTGACACTTAGAACAATTAATCAGTGGAACAGCTTGCCTCCAGAAGTTGTGAATGCCCTAACACTGGAAATCTTTAAGAAGATGTTGGATAGCCATTTGTCTGAAATGGTATAGGGTTTCTTGCCTAGGCAGGGGGTTGGACTAGAAGACCTCCAAGGTCCCTTCCAACTCTGCTATTGTATTGTATTGTATTGTATATATGGGAAGCATGATGCCCATGAGCGTCTTGATTTTAATTCCGCCTTTACTGACCTTATTTTTTATTCAATCATTTTAACTTTTAAAATGCAGAGACAGCTGACAAAACAAAACAAGCCTCTGATATCATCTTCATTTATAACAGGCAGACATTCCATGACCTTGTATGCAATCTCCCAACCTCCCTTCTTGTTGTTTCCGGGAAACAATCAGATTGTATCACTGAAATTCAGTAGCAAAATGAAATGCACTCTCCATTTTTATAGTACTTACCTTGGACTGTAAAATTCAACAACATAGAGCAATACATTCTTAAAGCCTCTAAGCGCCAAAGCAGTAGATTAAAAATAGAATGGATAATATGTGGCCACAAAAACAATGCTTGCCCCCTAATTTAGAAGAATTTCTCTGGATATCAGATATTCCTCAAGATATTCTTATAAAATAAATGTGATGGGTGACCATAGCCTAGTACTTTGCTCCGAAATATATCTACTTGTATAGAAGGGAGGGCCTGGTAGCTGAAGTAATAGAGAGTGTCCTAGTAACTAGAGAGGATAACAAAGAGGAATATTCTATTTTGCAACTTATCACATCTACTCTAGAAGAAATTTTGTGGGAATACCAATAACCTGATAATTCCTAATATGACCTCCAACCAAGAATTCTGAAAACCCCTACCATAAAAGTATGATAGAGAACTAGAATGTGGAAAGCAAGACTTTAAAAAAGTTTACTGCTTTTTATTTTGCCCCCATAACATATTTATAAAGTAAAATAATACTATATCTTGTGAAATACCAATACATCAAATGTCGTTGACAATCTGAGGATTAGTCAATAGCTTCCGTGGTCCCTTCGCTTTCTCTACACTTGAGGAAATCTAAAGAAAAGGAGCATGAGCTATCTATGAACTTCGTGTATGACTTAGAACACTGCACACAAATCAACTTTTTCTCAACTTTCTCCTACAATACGCAAACAGCTGTACATAATCATGGCTAGCAGATGTAAGTAAGTGCTAAAAAAGTCAATCTTTATACAACATACACTAATCCTGTCCCTGAATCTCTTTTGGTTCACTGTTCTCAGATGGATATTTTTCATTTTCTCATACATTTACATACGTTACAATACATTTCCTAACAGTTAGACAGGCTTTTGCTTGTACAGCCAAGCTTACTAATCTTATTGATGCTGAGGAGATATGGACCTCTGCATTTATGATTCTGTGTGTGAGGTTACCTTCAGAATTCTCTTCCTTAAAAGAGATCAGAGGCAGAACTGGTTTCAGGCCTTCATGTTTGCTTGTAATCAAATGTAGGTGAATTATTTAAATAAGCTAATCATTCAGTGGTTCATAACTTTTCCTTTATATATACATCTTTACATTACTACTGAAAACTATTAGGAAATGTCATAAGTAGTATTCAACAGTATTGAGGGAAGATCCCCCTCTCCTAGAAGAATGAAATATTTTGAGAAATATTAAAAAGGCAGAATATTGTATTTTCCTAAAGGAAAATCATGTTTTAAAGACAGAAAACAGCTCCCTACCTCCAGTAGATATTTAGTGCCCGTTAAGAAAGAGTGGGCCGCCCTATCTACAAGACGAAAGACCTTCAGCTCCAGGGTGATGGGATTAAGACATGACTCTCAGGACATAATAAGACCGTTTAGCAGAAGACACAGAGCTCACTGCATTGCACAATCTCCTAAGGACATTGCATCACTCAGCAAACTTCAACTAAACCTGGGAGCTCAGACAAACATGACACCATAGGAATCTGACAAAACAGCCAATAGTATGCATGTTCTTGCATAGGAACAGGAAGTTCAAGTTCAAAGCCCAAGAGAAGGTATTAAAAAACCCACTCTCAACTCCATGTGATCAGCTGCCCAGAATCACCCATGTGCATCTGCTTCACCATTAAACCATCTATTCAATCAGCCTCCATGTTTCCAGTGTCTTTTCCCAACTTGGAACTGAAGATGGATATTTCTTCCAACAATGTGTATGGCGTTGCAAAATTAAATGAAATGTTAACTTTTAAAAAACGTAAATAGCCAAAATCTTGAGAAATCCTATTTCTAAACAAATTAAAAATACTACAGGAGTTAGCAATTTCCTAACATTTGGGGTATTTTTGAAATTATTTTATTTTGACAGCTACATCAGGAATGATTTCTAATACCTGTAGAGACTACAGATAGGGAAGCTCTATATAAATAGAGTGCAGTCAGGCTGTGCCTGACCTGCAACACAGATCGTCTTCAAAACATATGGGATGAAGTGATAAAATTACAGAAGCCTGAAATGAAGTCACAACAGAGACTATTTTATTGTTCATACTTAACTTTTCAAGAGAGATGGTGCAGTACAATGGATCTGAATGACTGGGGTTCAAATCTCAAAATTGCAATATTCTCTGGTTGGTTTAGAGAGAACCTAGTTTATTTTTGCAGATAGATTGTGTCATTAGGTCCTATCTAACAAAATGAAATTCAATGGTGAGATTCTATATCTAGGTAAAAACCCAACGCGCAGGTACAGAATAGGTGGTACCTGGCTCAATAGCAGAAACTGTGAGAGGAATCTTGGAGTTCTAGTGGAAAATCATTTAAATATGAGCCAGCAGTGGGCTGCAACTGCCAAAAAAAAAAAAAAAAAAAAAAGCCAACGCAGTCCTAAACTGCATTAACAGAGGCATAGAATCAAGATCACATGAAGTGTTAATACCATTTTATAATGCCTTGGTAAGGCCACACTTGGAATACTGCATTCAGTTTTGGTCACCACGATGTAGAAAAGATGTTGAGAACCTAGAAAGGGTGCAGAGAAAAGGAACAAAGACGATTAGAGGACTGGAGGCTAAAACATATGAAGAACGGTTTCAGGAACTAGTTCAATGTCTAGTTCAATGAAAAGAAGGACTAGGAGTGACAAGATAGCAATGTTCCAATATCTAAGGCGCTGCCACAAAGAAGGTAAGGTGTCAATCTATTTTGTTATACATTTCTAATTGCTTCAACAGAATATTCAAAAAGTTGATCTTCATAGGAAGCAATGAACAGTTTTCACCTTTAAAAAGGTAATACGAAACCTGAGAGTAGATGGAGGCAGGAGGGGAGAGAGAAATAAAAAGTATTAAATAAAAATCTCCTGGTTTAACATCTCCTTCATAAACCTGATTTTTCAATCTTGGCTGCTAGCATCTACTAAAAAGAGATGTAAAGTGATTCCCAGTAAAATAAAATGAATCTCAGAAAGCAAGTATGAAAATTACCAATAGAAATGAATATTAAGTTAGTTTATCATTTGAAACATAGACACTGTAAACTGGGAAGGACACCCATTTTCTGTCAATTGTTCAGTGCTTTGAAGAACCTGCTGGGAGACTATTTAGAAATATATTTGCTTGTACGCTTAATTCCCTACTCAACTGACTTCAGTATTAATTATTTAACTGAACAACATGACATATTCATTATCTTCAGAGATTTTTATGGCCTTTTTCTTGTTTCACTCTGTTTTATGTAGGGTAGAATTTTAAAATGTACAAAACAGGAGTATCAATTAAATGATTAAAAAGCCACATGGGGCTCAAAAGCAGCTGGAAGTTAAAATGAAAAGACATGGTAGAATAAAAAAAAGCCCATCCTAAGAGAAAGGGGATCATTAGGATTTCTTTTTGGCACAAGTATCACCAACTGGGTCTCAGCATGTGGCAGAGCAGATCAGTTTTACCTGGATTCAGAAGCTAAGCAGTTTTGGACCCGATGAATAGATAGGAGAGATCCTGGGCTTTAGGCTCAGCTGGAAGTCACAAAAGGAAATGCCAATGGCAAACCAGAAAGCCAGTTTATGTAGTGGTGAAGGCACCTGGCCAGAAACCAAGAGACTAGTTTGCCCCACCTTAGGTACAAAGACAAGTAAATTACACCTTGAGCCAGTCATTCTCTCTCAGCCTCATGAAGCAGGCAATAGCAAACCACTTTCAAAATCTTGTCAAGAAAACTTCGAGGAATTGTTCAGGTAGTTGCCCCAAGTTAAAAATAAAAACCTGACTTGAAGACCCCCCCCTCCCCCTAAAAAAATTTACACCACTGCCAAGAAAGTTACAGGGATGTGTGTACGAGGTGATCCAGAGTTGTGCTTGACTTGAAGGAGACTCTACTAATATCTGACAAGCATATCTAGCAAGGTATATGAGCCCAGATATGTACATCATTTCCCATAGAAGAGAATATACGTAGCTCAGAATTGAACTGTGGAGTCCTTGATGCTATCTAAGCTTGGTTGTTGCATGCAGACACTTCATTACCCAACTAGGTATCATCGTCAATAGTGAGAAAATAAAAACATCATCAACATGTTAAATAAATAAATAAATAAATAAATAAATAAATAAATAAATAAATAAATAAATAGATAGATAATAAGCAAATAAAATAATCAGTGCTGCTGAAATTACTAGTTGCGTAATGGTGATGTTACCTAGTTGGGCAATGAAACACCTGCAAGCAAACAAACAAGCTCAGTGAACACCAAGGACTCCATTCATCATTTTGCTAGATTGACTGACTGTTTGCTTTGGAATCCAAAGTCTGAGAACACCTGCCACAGAACATTTTTTTCCTATATTTTGTACCTGATGATTTGTAATACTCTTTACCAGGGGTGGGTTCCTGCCAGTTCTAACCTCTCCTATAGAAGAGGTTCCACAAATCTACCGTGCTGTTTAGAACCGGTTCCAGCTCCCTCCCCCTGCCCATCCACACCACGCTTACCCCGCCCGCCACTCACTTATTGGCTGGCTCACCAATCGCCCCACCCGCCTCTAAGAGTCCTATCTAAACCTTAAAGTCTTAAAGCTGTCAAGTTTGAACACCCCTGGGTTTTTTTTCCTAAAGGGTTAGGGGTGCAAGTGTCTTGTAACTTGACAGCTTTAAGACTTGCGTGCTTCAAATGCCAGAGTTTCTGAGCCAACATTTTGGTTGCTAAGCAAGAGCGTTGTTAAGTGAGTTTCACCACATTTTACAAGTTGGCCATGCCCACCCAGTCACATGGCCAGCAAGCCACTCCCACCCAGTCACATGGCTGGCAAGCCACTCCTACCCGGAGACATGGCCGGCAAGCCACTCCCATGAAGCAGGCCACACCCACAGAAGAGGTTCTAAAAATTTTGAAACCCGCTCTTTACCATGTACCATGTACTGTCAACAGTGCAATAAGACTTTAGCACAAAAGTATTTTCAATTCAAATATAATCGTATAAACCCAGGAAAAGTCAAAAGTGTCTTTAACAATTTGCCAGGTGCAGCAGCTGCTCTTTCATTTCAGTGCTCTTTCATTTCAGATCTGGAGTGCTGCACAACTTTCCCATCTATTTGTCTAAAGCCCAATGTTACAATCAGAATGGTTGAAAATTTGAGGAGGGAGGGAGGGGGGGAGGGAGGGAGGATGGAAGGAAGGAAGGAAGGAAGGAAGGAAGGAAGGAAGGAAGGAAGGAAGGAAGGAAGGAAGGAAGGAAGGATTACTCTGCAATGTCCATTTAGAAGTGGCTCCTTACTCATTTCTTGACTCTGTGCCTTACCACAAATTTATCTAGCTACTTTCTATTTGGAAAATATTAATAAAGCCAAAAAGCTCTCTGAGAATTCAACACTGACATATATCCATGCTCACCCAAAAAGACCTGTAAAAATGCATCATGTTCCTCTGTTCTCCAGTGTTATCAGTGGCTAAAGAAAAACATTCAAAAATAATTCCTCATGGCCTTGAATATAGCAGACAGAAGGCAAAGGACCCCCCCTCCCGCACACACACAAAGATTCAGGCAGGGGTGATGTCACTGCTAGCCAAATTCAATAAACCATACGCATACATTTAAGGGGAGGGGAAGATGAAGACCCTACAGATGGTTCCAGCTGGGCCCAGCATTTGATTAATTGCTTGAATTACCCTCCTTTGCTACAAAATAATAAAAATTGGGGGAGGGAAACAAAGAAGAAATACTAAAAAAAAGCCAACCCAATGCAGCTTCTGGGAAAAGATGGCTGCTGAACTTTAAAAAGTAATAATAATTAAAAATAATTAAAAGTTGCTGGCTTCTTCTAAAGAAAAGCCAGGTCTTCCCAGTGGAAACCCACCCAGCCCCCGGCCAAAAAAGGAACTCTATATAAGCACCTTGCTTTTTCCTAATTTAGGCTGGGAGCGGCACAGGCAAAGATTTAAATCCCAGGCACTCAAAAGAAGAAAAAGAAAAGCATGCCCCGCAAGAAGGGTGATTTCTGATACAGAAACAAGGAAAAAAATGAAGCTCTTTTCCTGGCATTTGGATAACATGGTGGGGACCTGCTTAAGTGCTGCAAATTGAACTGTGGTTAAAGGAAATGAGAACATGCAGTACCAAGGAATGATAATTAAGCCTCTGGTCCATTACAGGCTTACCTTGTCACATAATCCAACTTAATTGAATGGGATCTACTGCCAAATGTGCAATGTGCTTATTTGAAAAAAAAAAAATCCAGGCAGAAACTTCCTTGGAACACAGCCTCACCCACCGTACCCGCCCCCCGACTTCTTTTAAAACCACCTCCTGGGTCTTTTTCTTCCATCATGTAACAACCATGTTATGAAAGGTAGACAACCGAGCATAATTTCACTATAGAACAGGGCTACGGAAATTCCTAGAGACACATAACAGAGTGAGCTCCCGTTACCTGTCCCAGCTTTTGCCAACCTAGCAGTTCAAAAGCATGTAAAAATGCAAGTAGAAAAATAGGAACCCCCTTTGGTGGGAAGGTAAACAGCGTTCCGTGCGCCTTTGGCATTTAGTCATGCCGGCCACATGACCACGGAGACATCTTCGGACAGCGCTGGCTCTTCGGCTTTGAAACGGAGATGAGCATCGCCCCCTAGAGTAGGGAATGACTAGCACATATGTGCAAGGGGAACTTTTACCTTTATGCTCATATCCTTATAGAAGATCTTGGGCTCACACAGGGAAATCTGTGTTTGGAGACAAGGGAGCACCAAACATCTCTGCGTACTTCAAAGCAACTTGAAACACTTATATCTCAAATGCAGATTTTCCTGGGTTGATGAGTCTCATGCAGACCTAGGAAAACAGGAATTGGTGTATGCCTGCTCCAAAGGATTTTTCTTACTTTGGATTGAAAGTGGAGGTTATCCTACACCAGGGGTGTCCAAACTTGGGAACTTTAAGACTTGTGGACTTCAACTCCCAGAATTCTGGGAGTTGAAGTCCACAAGTCTTAAAGTTCCCAAGTTTGGACACCCCTGTCCTACACCAAAACCATTACGAAACTTATGCAAAGAATTGAGCAACATGGTGCCCCCAGGTTTCTAGCCCCCAAATTAATTTGTACTAGCATGGTTGGGTGTTTTTTTTTTACAAATAAACCTATTTCCCTCCCTCCTCCACCAACACCCTTTTCGTTTAAGTTCAGTTCATTTAATCCATTTAATTTAGAACAAGGGAAAGGAAGCTTTCCTGTCTTTATTTTTTAAATACAATGCAAGGTATATTTGATTTGACTATAGGGGCTGTCTTTCTAGATCCCTTTGAATGACCATGCAGCTTCAACATCCGTGGGTTCCCTTGTTAGACCACATGGATGGCTTTCTATGATAAATTTCTGGGAAATATCCCCCCTTCCTTTGTTCCTAGCTGTGAATTGCAATCTAAAAAGAAGAGCACAGAAATTAAAATGCATTTCTAGAAATGTACAATTCATTTCAAGACCCGGAAGTCCGAGACTGCTAAACCTAAGAGATTGAAACCTGTTTGCTTTGGTAGTACCTTACTAGAAATGTTTTAGGTGCACCAGACCTGTGCCATCTATCAAATAGAGTGCAGGGCCGGATAATAAGACTGAAAAAAATGTTTTAAAAGATAGGAACAGAAGCTAGTGGGGAATTCTAAAAAGGCGGACAGAGAGAACAGCCAAATAAATCAAATGACAGATCTACAGTCATCATCTAACAGAAAACTGAATTGCCATTAGCAGTTTTAGCAGGGTAGCTCTACTCATCACATAACACAAGCCTGACGGATATCTCCCTCTGGGTATCTGGGTATAGCTGTACCTCAGTTGGAAGAATTCCACTCAGGATAAGCTAAGCAGCTGCCACCTGTTGTGAGAAGATAGCCCTCCCCTTTTCTGACAATGTTCTGGAATCTGGGTAAAACAGAAGGGGAAATCCCCTTCTCCAGGATTACGTTTTTAAATGAGCGGCTCCGGTGTCCCTCTTTGATCCAGAAAACAAGGCCCAAACAGTGCATGGTGCTTAGGTAAGCCACCTATCAAAATAACAATAAATAAAGGATTTTTAAAAATAGTAAAAAGAACAAGGTACATATTTCAGGAATAAGAGAGCTAAACTAAGTTATGAGGCCTCCGACTATATGCAAACGTGAGCAATCATTAACCACTACAACTCAAATTTAAAACAAAAACAAAAACCTCAGAATGTGAACAAGAGTAAAAACTGCCAGGGTTTCTGGACCTTGGCATGTTTAAGATGTGTGGACTTCAGGTCCCAGAATTCCTCAGCCAGCTATCCAGTTAAGCACGGAAGCAACTGAAAAGAAATAAAACATTCCTGATGCTTCAGCCTGTACTTCCCCTGCAGTGGTGGGTTTCTACCGGATCGCACCGGATCGCGCGATCCGGTTGAAGAATGAACCCGGAAGTAATTTCCTGCCCCGCCCCCTTGGCGTTTTTTGCATCGGGGCTGACTCCCCGCCGCCACTGCTGTTCCTTGTCTTCTGGCCGCGGCCCCACGCCGTGGAAAACATAGGCGCAATTACAGCCTGGAGCAGGAGCAAAGCCCCTTTCCCAACTGGCCTTTCCTCGCTTGGAGGGCTTTGGAGGGAAGCTTCTGCAGAAGCCCGGGTGAGTGACAACAAGTTCCCACCATTACGAAGTCTCGGAGGCTGTAATTTTCTGAGCTGTGCGCGCGCGCCTGTTTTCCACGGCGTGGAGCAGCGGCGAGATTCTGCGTGGCCGGCAATGACTCAGGATGCCATCCGGGAAGACGAGGAACGCGAGGGGGGACCATTGACGGCCTCCGCAATCATCGCTCGCCTCGCAGAGCCTCGCTGCTGCTCCACGCCGTGGAAAACAGGCGCGCGCGCACAGCTCAGAAAATTACAGCCTCCGAGGCTTCGTAATGGTGGGAAATTGTTGCCACTCGCCCGGGCTTTTGCAGACGCTTCCCTCCGAAGCGTTCTGAGGGAGGAAGGACCAGTTGGGAAAGGGGCTTTGCTCCTGCTCCGGGCTGTAATTGCGCCTATGTTTTCCACGGCGTGCAGCAGCGGCAAGGCTCTGCGCAGCCAGCGATGATTCCGGGGGCCATCCGGGAAGATGAGGAACATGAGGGGGGACCCTGCCCCCCACTGATGGCCTCCGGAATCATCACTGGCCGCGCAGAGCCTTGCCGCTGCTCCACGCCGTGGAAAACATAGGCGCAATTACAGCCCGGAGCAGGAGCAAAGCCCCTTTCCCAACTGGCCCTTCCTCCCTCAGAACGCTTCGGAGGGAAGCGTCTGCAGAAGCCCGGGTGAGTGACAACAAGTTCCCACCGTTACGAAGTCTCGGAGGCTGTAATTTTCTGAGCTGTGCGCGCGCGCCGGTTTTCCACGGCGTGGAGCAGCGGCGAGATTCTGCGTGGCCGGCAATGACTCAGGATGCCATCCGGGAAGACGAGGAACGCGAGGGGGGACCGTTGACGGCCTCCGCAATCATCGCTCGCCTCGCAGAGCCTCGCTGCTGCTCCACGCCGTGGAAAACAGGCGCGCGCGCACAGCTCAGAAAATTACAGCCTCCGAGGCTTCGTAATGGTGGGAAATTGTTGCCACTCGCCCGGGCTTTTGCAGACGCTTCCCTCCGAAGCGTTCTGAGGGAGGAAGGGCCAGTTGGGAAAGGGGCTTTGCTCCTGCTCCGGGCTGTAATTGCGCCTATGTTTTCCACGGCGTGCAGCAGCGGCAAGGCTCTGCGCAGCCAGCGATGATTCCGGGGGCCATCCGGGAAGATGAGGAACATGAGGGGGGACCCTGCCCCCCACTGATGGCCTCCGGAATCATCACTGGCCGCGCAGAGCCTTGCCGCTGCTCCACGCCGTGGAAAACATAGGCGCAATTACAGCCCGGAGCAGGAGCAAAGCCCCTTTCCCAACTGGCCCTTCCTCCCTCAGAACGCTTCGGAGGGAAGCGTCTGCAGAAGCCCGGGTGAGTGACAACAAGTTCCCACCGTTACGAAGTCTCGGAGGCTGTAATTTTCTGAGCTGTGCGCGCGCGCCGGTTTTCCACGGCGTGGAGCAGCGGCGAGATTCTGCGTGGCCGGCAATGACTCAGGATGCCATCCGGGAAGACGAGGAACGCGAGGGGGGACCGTTGACGGCCTCCGCAATCATCGCTCGCCTCGCAGAGCCTCACTGCTGCTCCACGCCGTGGAAAACAGGCGCGCGCGCACAGCTCTGAAAATTACAGCCTCCGAGGCTCAGAACGCTTCGGAGGGAAGCTTCTGCATAAGCCCGGCCGAGTGACAACAAGTTCCCGCCGTTACGAAGTCTCGGAGGCTGTAATTTTCTGAGCTGTGCGCGCGCGCCTGTTTTCCACGGCGTGGAGCAGCAGCGAGGCTCTGCGAGGCGAGCGATGATTGCGGAGGCCCTCAACGGTCCCCCCTCACGTTCCTCGTCTTCCCGGATGGCATTTGGAGTGATTGCCGGCCACACAAACCTCGCTGCTGCTCCACGCCGTGGAAAACAGGCGCGCGCGCACAGCTCAGAAAATTACAGCCTCCGAGGTTTCGTAACGGTGGGAACTTGTTGTCACTCGGCCGGGCTTATGCAGAAGCTTCCCTCCAAAGCCCTCCAAGCGAGGAAAGGCCAGTTGGAAAAGGGGCTTTGCTCCTGCTCCGGGCTGGAGGCTTCCCTCCGAAGTCTTGGGATGTTCTGAGGAGCCCCCCAAGGAAAAACGCCGCTGCCAGGTAGTTAAAAGTACCTCTCTGATTCTGTCAGACTCTGTCAGTCTCTCTCTGATTCCCTCTCTCACTCCCTCTCTGTTCCTCTCTCTGTCTGTCTGTCTGTCTCACTCACACACACACACACACTGTGGTCACCTTGTTGAGTGTTCCAATCACATTTGAAACACTCAACAACTGGCCTGCATTTATGGTATTTTGCAGCATTCTGCAGTCATAGGACCAAAATATATGGTTAAAAGCATATATTTTGGTCCTATGACTGCAGAATGCTGCAAAATACCATAAATGCAAGCCAGTTGTTGAGTGTTTCAAATGTGATTGGAACACTCAACAAGGTGACCACAGTGTGTGTGTGTGAGTGAGACAGACAGACAGACAGAGAGAGGAACAGAGAGAGGGAGTGAGGGAGGGAATCAGAGAGACTGACAGACACACACACACACAGAGAGACAGAGAGGGGGAGGGAGGGAGAGAAAGATAGAGAGACACACACAGAGTGAGTGATTAAGTGAATGAGTGAGAGACAGACACACCCACATACACAGAGTGACAGAGAGAGAGGAAGGGAGGGGAGAGAGACAGAGGGAGAGACAGAGACAGACACACACACACACACACACACACACACACAGAGTGAGTGAGAGACAGACAGACACACACACACACAGAGTGACAGAGATGGGGGAAGGAGGAGAGAGAGACAGAGATACAGAGAGAGAGACAGACAGATAGACACCCAGAGAAAATGACAGAGGGAGACAGAGAGGGAGAGAGGGAGAGAGAGACAAAGAGCCAGAGAGAGAGAGAAAAAGAAAAAGAAAAAAAGAAAGTGGGAGAGAGAGATGAAAGAAAGAAAGAAAAAGAACTTATGACCACAATTGAGCCCAAAATTTTGGTTGCTAAGCAAGAGCATCGTTAAGTGAGTTTCACCACATTTTCCAAGTTAGCCATGCCCACCTGGTCACATGACTGCCAAGCCACTCCCACCAGGTCACATGGCCGGCAAGCCACTCCCACAAAGGAGGCCACACCCACAGAGTAGGTTCCAAAAAAATTTGAAACCCACCACTGTTCCTCTGTCAGCTTTACCTACAGATTCCAGTCCTCCTTCTTGAAAAGATCTGAGTCCCAGGCCCAAAAAGGAAATCTATTGCTATAGTCCTTGCTACAGGTAGTCCTCGACTTATGACCGCAATGGGAACCAGCATTTCCATTGCTGAGCAAGGTAGTTATTAAGTGAGTCCCGTCCAATTTTACAACCTTTTTACCAAGATTGTTCAAGGCATTACTGCAATTGTTAAGCGAACCGGGGGCCATTAAGCAAATCGGGATTCCGCTATTAACTTGGTTTATCAGAAGCCAGTTAGAAAGGTTGCAAATGATGATTACACAGCCCTGGGATGTTGCAACCATCGTAAATGCATGTTGCCGAGCGCCTGACTTTTGATCAATTGACTGTGGGGATGTTACGACTGTGGCAATTGCAAAGATCCTTTGCAATTGCATAAGACCCTTTCTTCAGTGGTGCTGTAACTTTGAACAGTTGCTAAACGAATGGCTGTTAAGTTGAGGACTACCTGTACTGACTTGGGAGGAAAGTCAAATTGTCCATCCCATCTTGAACCCTACCCCTGACTTTTTCGCTGGAAGAGTAGTGGCTTTATACTGCTTTGGAATATCTACAATACCTCCACTCTGCCTGCAGACTCTCAAATCAATTACAGCAGGGGTGTCCAAACTTGGGAACTTTAAGACTTGTGGACTTCAACTCCCAGAATTCTCCCAGAATTCTGGGACTTGAAGTCCACAAGTCTTAAAGTTCCCAAGTTTGGACACCCCTGAATTACAGTAACCACTCTGAGGAGTCTCTGGTGTTCCCCAAGCTTGGTTGTTTTCTTGTAGACCAGGGGTGTCAAACTCAAGGCCTGGAGGCTGGATCCGGCCTACGGGGTGCTTAGATCTGGCCAATGGGGCCACCCCGATACAGCAAAGGAGTGGCCCATGGTGCCTCTGCCAGCACAAATGGAGTTCGGGTGGGGCGCATGCGCCTCAAGCCTCTTTTTCACTAGTAGAGGGCGGCAGGAGGGTGGCATAGCTGAAAATGGATCTCTGGAACCTGTTTTTGCTGGCAGAGTGCTTGGGCTACTATGGATGCCCCCGACATGAGTGATGTCAAGCTGGCCATGCCCACCCGGGCCATGCCCACTCCAGCCCCCAAGGTCAAACACAACCCTGATGCAGCCCTCAATGAAATCAAGTTTGACACCCCTGTTGTAGATATTTCATTACCCAAATTAGGCAACATCATCAGTGCTAGTGACGTTAGCATTAAAACTCATGTTACCTAATTTGAGTAATGAAATGCCTGCAAGAAAATAACCAACTTTAAAAAGCACCAAGGATCCCTAATTTCAACCCTGAGCTGCAAATATTCTCCTTTATTACTCTCTCCAATTTCAGAAAAGTAGCACTCCGCACTTTCTCAGTTAAATAAACATATCCAACTTTTCCGATATCTACCGACATTCAACCCTTAGTAAGGTAAAAGATTGCTTATGGTCTTCCTCTTTCAGCACACAATTTGCTCTGCCTGCAGTAATTTTTACTGACATAAATCCCACTTCAAAGGATTATACTTCTGTTAACCTGAAATTCTTGAGAACAGAATATATGCATCTGGCCAGGAGTTCAGAGAGAAGCAGAATTAGTTAGAAGTAGAACTGCAATGGAAATTCCACATAGCATTTTACATAGTTTTATCTTAACCAGCTAATTCCTTTTGAGATAATTTATTCTATTCTTCCCATTATTTTTCCATTTATAGCTAAACAAGGATATTGGTTTCCAGAGATGGGGAATGTGGAAGAAAACTAATATTATCAATAAAAGCAAAGAAGTACTTATTTCTTCCGTAGTGTAATGCCTAATCATTCTTGATTCTTAAATGTATGTTTTCAATTCTGAATAAGTGACTAAAGTTAACAGTTAATTTATTCTTATGTACAGTACTTTTGGGTCCATATAATTTGGAACATTATACTATGAGAGATGAGAGAGGGGGGCGGGAGAGGAGAGAGAGAGAAAGGAGAGAGAAAGGAGAGAAAGAGAGATAAAAGAGAGAGAGGAGAGAGAGGGGGGAGATGGAGGCAGGGAGGGAGGGAGAGGGAGAGGAGAGAGAAAAAGAGAAGAGAGAGAGAGAAGAGAGGAGAAGAGAGGAGAGGAGAGGAGAGGAGAGGAGAGGGAGGGAGGGAGGGAGGGAGGGAGGGAGGGAGGGAGGGAGGGAGAGAGAGAGAGAGAGAGAGAGAGAGAGAGAGAGAGAGAGAGAGAGAGAGAGAGATGGATAAATCCCCTAGATTAGTGGTTCCTCTTTCACCCATCCTATCAGCATGGATTCAATTCAATTTCATTTTCTGGTGCAGATTACTTAGAACAAGTAAATAGCATTAGTGCTGCTTTAATTATTGAAAAGGAAGTTGAATAGCTCCCATAGAATTCGTTCTATCCTTCTCTTCCTGTTTTAATCAATTGTTTGTCCATACAGGAACCGATTCATAGCCGAGGTCAGCTAAGTAGCTTCTGTTGAAAGACTATCAATAGTTTTTTGACTATCCAAGTAGCATTTAGTGGATTTTTGCCATGTTCTTACTTGTTATCACCTTCAAAATAGTTGGTGATCCAAGATTTTTATGTTAAAGCTGTATGGATGCTTTCTTAACAAGGCTTATTCCTCCAAACATTTAAAACATGTAAGCAACTTTCTACCAACATAACTAAGCACAATAGTTAACCTTTGAATTATATTCCTGCTTGAAAAAAAAATATCAGTGATACTTTAATGTCTTTTTTTATTCTCTTGGTTGACAGGATAATTTTTAAAATGTACATTTTGTATTAATTATACTTTTGGATGAGAGTCATTCCCCTAACACAAACCTTCTTCCCATTCATTCTTGTTGTTTTTCGTGTAGAGGGAGGATTTTCTGATAACACAAAAGAAAGCTCACTTTGAATTGGCTTCGTTTGTTCTCAGTAATGACATCACACAAATCAAAATAGTCATAAAGAGACAATACATAATCTCCATATTATAACACCTATGTGACAAGTCCCAGAAATAAAGAGAACTAATAAACAAATCAGAAAGGAAGAAATAAAACACTGGCCCTAAATAGAGATAGAAAAGTGCAAGTTCATGTAATCTATTAATTTGTAAAACTAAAACTCCAGATTCCTCAACTAAGCTCCATCCCAAAGGAAACCGTACATTTTACCCAGCACCCATTCTATACTCATATTAGATAACGTTTGGCTCTCTTATGTCCATGTTTTGGTTTAAGATGGATGCATAGACATTACATGGGAGTTCTTATTCTTTATAACCAAATAACGAAAATGTACTCTCCGTATTGCTGAATTGAAACCCCAACCAGTGTTATCAATAAACAGGAAACTTAAGAGTCTGAAGTTAGAGCCATAGATACCCCACTACTGCTTTCTTTTTGTTGTTAGTTGCGAAGCCGTGTCCAACCCATCGCGACCCCATGGACAACTTTCCTCCAGACCTTCCTGTCCTCTACCATCCTCTGGAGTCCGTTTAAGCTCACGCCTACTGTTTCAGTGACTCCATCCAGCCACCTCATTCTCTGTCATCCCCTTCTACTTTTGCCCTCAATCTTTCCAAGCATTAGGCTCTTTTCCAGTGAGTACTTCACTGCTTGCTATCATGCAACAAATCTACTTATAATCAGGAATGAAAGAATGATGGAAGAAAGGGTTATCTCTTCCCCCTCCCCCATGGGATTAGATAAAAATAGAAAACTGCATGAAAGAAAAGGGCTATAAAATCAAATGCAGGACTTGCATTTGAAATTCTGACCATAAGGTGTTTTTTTTTAAACCTAACCCACCTTATTGCATTATGTATAATCGAACAGGTTCTTTAAAATTAGGACTTAAGACAGGAATATTGAGTCACACTACGATTTGAATTGGTGGATAACTAAGGGATAAGGTTAAGTACCTTTATACTAGAGGCTGGCTGGATGAGCTCTGTGATGGATACCTTGTCTTGCTGAAGCCTTCTTTTGACCAGCTTGGAACAGCAGATGTTGACAGAGTTGAGAACATGCCAGGAGTTGTACTCCACAAAGGAGCGGCTGTCAATGACCAACATTCCTTCGGTCCCACTCTTCAAGAGGCTGGCAAGCTTCTTGGGATCTATCACTTTGGGTAGAAGTTTGTCCCCGGCCATGGTAGACTGGTCCCTTCTGCAGCAAGTAGGAGAAGGAAAGGAACACCCAGGGAAGAGAAGCCAGCTCAGATATCCCAGAAGTGAAGGAGGAGTGGGAAGGGGGAAGGCAACTTGAAAACAGCCAACTTCTGCCACGCTGCTAAAGCCCTGTATGACAAGTCATTGTGCCAAACCTGTTAGGAAGTGCAGAGAGAAAGAGAGAAAGAAAAAGAGGAGGAAAAAGTAGTCAGATTTTGTAAGTATGCCATGTTGGTACTGATATATTTTGCTCTAGCTCAGATCTGGGAAAAACTATAGTCTTTAGATCAGGGGTAGTTGGCAACTCTAAGACTCGTGGACTTCAATTCCCAGAAGTCAATAAGTCTTAAAGTTGCCACGTTTGGAGACCCTTGGTCTAGAGCAGGGGTGTCAAACTCAATTTCACTTAGGGCCACATCAGGGTTGTGTTTGACCTTGGGGGGGGGGGCATGTGCAGCTTGACATAACTCGTATCAGGGGTGCCTGAGCTCCATTTTCGGCCGCAACGGCCTACTGCAACCCTCTGCCAGTGAAAACAGAGCTCAGAGGGCCGCATGCAGTCTTTCGCTGTTTCCAGGTCGGCCCCACAGGCCAGATCTAAGCACTCCGTGGGCCTTGACATCCTGGTCTAGAGTCTAAAGAAAGCTCTACCTAATGCTACCTTTTCAACCTGGTATCCTCCAGACGCATTCAACTTATTCCCCATGCAGCAGGCACCAAGTTGGATAAACGAATCAGCTAGAGGAAAGGAAAAAGGTATCCTAAAGTTATAGCTTATATCGTTTCACACCTGATTTTGATTTAATCCTAGATGCTTCATCTATACTTCACATAATTTACTGATTACTGTCTTACTGTTCCCTAATAATCTTCTTTACAATACAGAGTTTTTGATGTTTTGAAGAGTCTAAGGCTTCTGCAAAATACAGAATTCTTACTTTTATTAAAGTAATTTGCTTACTTCCATCCAGCAGCCTTCAGAATCACATATTCCAGGTTGCATATACTTTTAATTCACCTGAGGCAAAACTCAGCCTTCCACATGTATGCCTCAGAGTACATTGTATGCATTTTATCCCTTCAAAACTTTTCATTACCCAAACCATTATGAGAGGGATATCCGGAATATTGAGCTGAAAGCTACAAAGCTAGCATATGAAACTCCTTTCCAACATTGCAAAAAATCAGAGCACAGAGCATGCATAATTTAATTTTGCACATTAAGAAATGCATATGTATTTCTGTTTGATCACATGCTTATTGAAGCATCAGGCAGGGATTAAGAGGAACTAATTAAAGTCTCCATGCAGACACAAAACTCACTGGATGATCAAGCCAACCAATATTGCTTGAATCCAACTCACGGGTTTATTGTTACGGGATAAAATGGAGATTCCAAGTAAACCAACTTGAACTACTAGAGGCAAGATGGTGCATATAACCATAATCTAATAATATTTTCTTAAAAAAATAAAACACCACCTACTGCATTGGGAGGACCAAACATCATCCAGGACAGTGATGATTAACTTTTTTGGCACCAAGTGCCGAAACTGGAGTATGCGTGCATGCTGGAGCACCAGAACCCGGAACAGAGCATTTGGCCATGCGTACTGGCCAGCTGCTCTCTTCCAGGTTCTGGAGTGCGCATGCACGCCAGCCAGCTGGTCTTCGCACATGCATGTGATAGAACCTGGAAGAGCAGCTGGTGTTGGTGCACATGCCCATAAAGAGGGCTCTGCGTGACACCTCTGGCAGACGTGCCATAGGTTCGCCATCACGGATCTAGGATATGCTTCAGATTGCATCCATACACAGCTTCTTTATAGTATTTAGTTAAAAGATTCGTATAGCTGCATACCTTAAAAAAGAAATCTGGGCAGCTGGTTAAAAAAATAATAATAGAAAGTCAAGTTTAATAGCAGCTTTTCATTTTTGGGAATTAATGGTTTCAACACAACCCAAGGTTGGAAGCCACTATATTAAAAAGTCTTACTTACCGAGATTCTCAGTAAAAGAATGGATATAAGAAACTAGCCTCATAGCTTAAACCTGTCAAACTGCATACGTTCTCTTAAAAAACCTATCTGAAATAGGTTAGTTGCGTATTGGTAATAAAACCATTATAAAACATAAATGATTTGCAGTACATTTGAATTAAAAAAGAAAGACAACCTGTCTTTCTTATTATCAGAAAACCTTGCACTGTTCTGGCTAGAAACAAGATTCATGAACTTCAATGGTACTTAAAAGGTACATATATAGTTGTATTTGATTAAATCCCAGTGCATTGCAATAGACCACATTTCCAAGTAGGTTTGAGGGATCCTTGGTGCTCTAAGCTTGGTTGTTTTCTTGCAGATGTTTCATTACCCAAAACTAGATAGCATCATCAGTGCTGAAAAAAACCAAGATCAGAGAGCACCAAGGACCCCTCATTTCAACCTTGAGCTACAAATATACTCCTTTATTGGTACCAAGTAGGCTTGAAAAGGAGTATATGTTAAAATATTCATGACTGGGAGAGACATGGGAACAAGGTCAGCCAATGAATAAGCATAGCAACTAAGTCAGCCAATGGGAGCTTAAACAGATCTGAGTCTGTGCAGAGAATTGAAATAGAAACTTAACCAGTCTGCTGCTGGGTGAAGTAAACTAGCAGTCTGTTTGGGCTTGTCTGCTGAAATGAACTAACTGCTTGTGTTTAACTCTTCTGCCTTGTGTTTACTTGGAAGAACCACCTGTTGATATTGTACATTTATTCAACTATTCTTATGTATATAAAGAAGTTAATGAATCCTGATGCATCAGTTATCTGTGTGTGCTTCTGGATTTGATTTTTCTGCAAAAAAAACTCCGACAGTATGCTACCATATATTCAGTTTACCTACTGAAACTAAACTGGAAAACTTGTGCACGCACCTTGAATTGTATTAGATGGGGGTGGGGAGGCATGAAAAGTATAATCACATCTTCTGTCAGGCCCATTGCTAAGAGACTCAAATATTATGCTTAACTGAAACATTTGCCGGGAGAAAGATGTCCTCCTGAGAGAAATCACAGTAGCCTATTTTTAAAATGAAAAGGGTATTGTGGAGGAACCCTGATAACAATACCAAAAGTCCTCTTTTCAATACATTATTTGCCCATTCCTTTCCCTCTCCAGTGTGGATTTTAATTTTTATTATTTGTATTTTGGTAAAAGATGAGCTGCTCCTTTGGCAGTTGGCTGGAACAACCCTTTGGTATTTTGGGACAGGCTTTTCAAGCTGAAAAGCTCCTAATTAAGAGAAGTCTGAAGGGGAAAATGGAGGCTCCTGTGAGTGTTAAAGTATACTTCATTATGTGCTTTCAGCCACCCGGAGGATTCCCTGCTGTACCTATTGCTACAGAAATGAAGATAATAAAAAAGGATGCAAATTAATTGGCTTCTCGTCTGCTCCCCACACTTGCCTTCTTCAATCTTTTATCCATGGAGAGGGAGAGGAGAGGAAAAATGAGGAAAGGACCAGCTGAACATTTCTCCAAATTCCACTTTGGAAAAATATTAATTGAAACAGATGGACAAAGGAATTTCCCTAAAGAGAGCTAGATTACACAGGCAAAGGCAAGAGAAGGAAACAGTAGAAAGAAATTGAGGATTGATCAAATAGCAAAGGTCAGCCAATGAAAAAGAATTCCATCTTTATGTTGAAACCTCTCGAATGAGGAGACGGAGGCGAATAAAATACAACTGTTGTTTATTGAATAAACTGACAGGAACAACACAACGAGTCGTCTGACAGCTATTTATACCAGGAGCTGTCAGACGACGAACCAATAGGGATAAAGTATTTCTCCCGCCGGCTGGCTGGTGCGCCTGGGCCAATCAGAGGATCCCTATTCTCGACTGCCCTCTGCTGGCCAGGCTCACCGGTACACAACACCCCTTTCCCCTGGATTGCGCAGGCGTAATCGTCTAAGTACGACGGACGCCTGCGCACGCGCTGAGAGCGTCTCAAAGAAGATGGCGCCTCGCCCAGGGAAGGTGGAGTGTCGGCTCCGCTCTTGTGGCGAACAGGCCTGGCAGCGTCCTGGATGGGTCTTCCTCCCGGCAATGCACCGACGGCCAATGGTAAGTGAGCCAGCGCACCGGGGGGGGCTGTTGCGAGGTCGGAGCTAGTGGCGTTTGGACGGTCGAGCCGGCAGGCGGCGTCGTTAGGGCCTGGTTGCTTTTCTGCAGGTGTGTTGTGTTCAGGTCCCTCTGGTCGCCGACGCAACTGGCTTATATGCCGCCGCCAATGTCTGCCATCATCGAGGAGGACCCTGTAAGAACAGGGCCCCGTGATGTCAGTCACTTTGCCAGGTAGCCACTTCGGCTCGCCGGTGTAGTTGCGAGCGAATACCCCCTCACCCACCAGAAAAGACCTGGGAGGGGAAGGAAGGACAGGAAAAGAAGGGTGGTAGAGAGGGTGGAATCGGTCGAGCAGGGAACGAATACGGCGACCCAGCAATAGTTCCGCTGGGCTTTTGCCCGTAGCGGGGCAAGGGGTGGAGTGCTGGGAACGGAGGTAGGTGGAGATGCGGAGTGGCCAGGGAAGGGTGGCCATACGGGCCAGGGCTTCCTTAGCGGAGCGAACCGCTCGTTCGGCCAGGCCGTTGCCCGCAGGGTGGTAGGGGGCAATCGGGGCATGTCGGATGCCCAAGGAGGCAAGGTAGGACTGGAATTCGGTGGAGGAAAATTGGGGACCGTTATCGGAAACGATAACGTCCGGAAGACCATGGGTGTTAAATAGGGAGTCAAGGATGCGGATAGTGGCCGAAGAGGTTGAGCTGGGCATAGGAAACAGCTCAACCCACTTCGACCAGGCATCCACCAGAAGGAAGAATAGGCGGCCCTCAATGGGCCCCATGAAGTCGACGTGGAGTCGGCTCCATGGGCCCATGGGGAGTTCCCACTCCCTAGGCGGGGAAGAAGGCGGCGCGGAGCGCACCTGCTGGCAAGGGGTGCAGCGTTGGACGTAGGCAGCGATGTCCGCATCCATGGACGGCCACCAGACATAGCCGCGGCCGAGGCTTTTCATCCTGACTATGCCAGGGTGGCCGTCATGGAGGCGAGACAGGACAGCTGGCCGCAGGGAAGAGGGGACAACCACGCGGTTTCCCCACAGGAGGCAATCCTGCATGATGGAAAGCTCCAGGCGGCGGCGGAAAAAAGGGGAGAGTTGGGGATCATTGGAGACTGCAGACCAGCCCCGGGAGACAGCGGTCATTGCACGGTGCAGGATGGGGTCAGTTCGGGAGGCCTGCGCGATGTCCAAAACGGACATCGGTAGGGAGAGGTCAGCCAGGAGGTTAATAGAATGGACAGGGGCTGGATCAGTGACAGGAAGAGGCAGAGGGCAGCGGCTCAACGCGTCAGCGTGAGCAATGTGGCCGCCAGGCCGGTAGGACAATGTGTAGGAGTAGGACGATAGGAATTCTGCCCAACGGGACATGCGGGGGGATAGAATGGGGGGTGTGGGACGGTCCCCTGCAATAATGCCCAGTAGGGGCTTGTGATCGGTGATCAGGGAGAAGGGGCGGCCATATAAGTAATAATGAAAACGTTTTACTCCCGCAACGGCAGCAAGAGCCTCCTTATCCAGCTGGCTGTAATTTCGCTCAGTTCTGGATAAGGTGCGGGAGTAGAAAGCTATGGGCGCTTCAGAGCCATCAGGGTACGAATGGCTAAGAACAGCCCCGACCCCAAAGGGGGAAGCGTCACAGGCCAGGGTTAGAGGTAAACGCTCGTCATACTGGGCGAGGACTGGTGGGGCAGTGAGTGAGCGCTTGACAGCCGCGAGCGCATGCGCTTCGCGGCTGGACCAGACCCATGGGGTGGAAGAGTCTAGTAAACGGTGAAGGGGTTCGGCCAGGGAAGCTTTGTGGGGAATAAAGGAGGAATAGAAATTAAGGAGGCCAAGGAAGGCTTGGAGCTCCACTTTGTTGGAAGGAGTGGGGGCGGAGAGAATGGCTTCGACCTTTGATGGGTCAGGGTGGATGCCGTTGGCATCGATGAGGAAGCCGAGGAAGGTGACAGAGGGAACGCCGAGCTGGCATTTTGAAGGTTTGAGGTGCAAGCCGGCGGAACGGAATTTTTGTAGGACCAGACGTAGGGTTTTGATGAGTTCTGATTGGTTGGGGGCGGCAATCAGAACATCATCAAAATAGGGGGTGACCCCGGGAATGCCATGGAGCAACCGCTCCATGAGTCCCTGGAAAATGCCGGGGGCCACGCTCACGCCAAACTGAAGGCGGCGACATTTGAAAGCGCCGCGGTGTGTGACGATTGTTTGCGCAAGCGCGGTCGACTCGTCGACAGGCAGTTGCTGGTACGCCTGCGCGAGGTCCAGCTTTGCGAATATGCGACCCTGGCCCAGAGTGTGCAGGACGTGCTGCACCACCGGCACAGGGTAGGGGTGTGATTGGAGGGCTTTGTTAAGTGTTGATTTGAAGTCCGCGCAGATCCTAATAGATCCGTCGGACTTCAAAGGCACGACTATGGGAGTCTCCCAGGGGGAGAAATCAACGGGTTCTAAAATGCCCTGGCCGATTAGTTTGTCCAGTTCGGCGTCGACTTTTGCTTTTAAAGCAAAGGGAAGTCGGCGGGCCTTCAAGCGGATTGGAGGAACTGACGGGTCGAGGTTGAGGGAGATAGGAGAGCCGGTATAGCAGCCTAAAGAGGGGGAGAAAACATCGGAGAAGTCGGAAAGGAGGGAGGAGATAGAGGGCGGGGTAACAGGAGGGAGGGGTGAAAGTGAGTTAACCCCAGCAATAGAAAGGCCGAGGGCCTTAAACCAGTCCAGTCCTAGAAGGGAAGCGAGGGGGTTTTTTACAATTAGCAAGGGAAGCTTTGCCTTGCGAGAACCCAAAGAGATGTTAAAGGGTCGGCAGCCCAATAGGTCTATGACATTTCCCTGATAGTCGCGTAAGCGGCAATCAGGGGGTTTTAGATGGTGAAGTTTAACCCAAGGCAGTAAGGAGTTAAGGGTGGCCCATGACATAACGGATCGGGCCGACCCTGTGTCCACTTCCATAGGGCAGGGCACCCCCTCAATGGAGATTAGGAGGTGCAGCTTACCTCGGCCCTCCAAAGTTGAGGAGGCCGAGTCTACAAGCCATTCAGGGTAGGCTTCAGCTGGGTCCCCCACGGAGAGGGAGTGCTGACGGCGGGAAGACGTAGAAGGTGGCTGACGGGCTGGAGGAGGTTGCGGCAGAGGGCTGCGGCGGTTCTGTTGGCCGGAACGGCAAACTGCAGCGAGGTGGCCTTTCCTGCCGCATTGGTGGCACAGGGCTTGCCGGAACCTGCACTGGGAGCGTTGGTGGCGGCCGCCACAACTGAGGCACTGCCGTCCATCCCGGGTGGAGAGGGTTTGAAGGCGATCGGCAGTTTGGTCTACCTCAGCATGAAAGGTAGAAGCGGTAGATGGAGCGTAGGCAGAAGAAGGTGCCGCGTAGGGAGATGGCGGCAAGTAAGCGGCATGCGGGTGCTGACTGAGGTGGCTGAAATCCGGTGTGGATTGATCAGCCATTTCATAAGCCCTGGCATCATCTACCGCAATCTTTAGAGTTAACTCAGGGCGAGCTAGGATGCGGCGATGGAGTTTTATGTCTCGTAGCCCATAGATAAATTGTTCGAGCAACGCGTCTTCCAAGTCACTAAATTCACAGAGACTTGCCTCAGCGCGGAGAGCGGCCACGTACTGGGCAATGGTTTGGCCCTCCTTTTGAATGCACCGGCGGAAATATTGCCGCCGGGCAAAACGAGACGGGGCGGGCTCGTAGTGTTGCTTGAGGCGAGCCAGGAGTTCGTCCCAGGGCAGCGAATTGGCAGGATCGGGAGCAGCGAGAGCCCTTGCAGTGGCGAACATCTCCCTCCCGCAGTAGTTCAGGAAGATTCCGCGCTTTCGTTCCTGGGTGAGGCTGACGAGATCGTGCGCTACGAGGAAGCAGTCGAACCTCTCGAGGAACGCTTCCCAAGCCTCAGCCTCTGGCCGGAACGGCGAAAAGGCAGCATTTGAAGCCATTTGCGGCACTGTATAGGGTTCCACGTCGCCCGTCCTCGTCGCCAGTGTTGAAACCTCTCGAATGAGGAGACGGAGGCGAATAAAATACAACTGTTGTTTATTGAATAAACTGACAGGAACAACACAACGAGTCGTCTGACAGCTATTTATACCAGGAGCTGTCAGACGACGAACCAATAGGGATAAAGTATTTCTCCCGCCGGCTGGCTGGTGCGCCTGGGCCAATCAGAGGATCCCTATTCTCGACTGCCCTCTGCTGGCCAGGCTCACCGGTACACAACACTTTATTTCCACTTTCAAGCTCACGAAGAAGGACCAAGATCCAGGGTTTTCAAAAGACAGGTCAAGATTTGGAAAATATTAATGTTTTTAGAAATCTCTCTCTCTCGTCTGTTTCTATCTATCATATCTATCATTATCTATCATTATCTATCTATCTATCTATCTATCATCTATCTATCTATCTATCTATCTATCTATCTATCATCATCATCATTTCTGTGTTGGATTTTCTCTGGACAAAAACTTCAGTAACAAATAGGAAATACGTAATGCAGAAGAGAAAAATAGCACTAATTGTTTAAAAATGTTATTCAAAGGAAGAGAGTATGTATTTAACATAAACCTGTTTCTGCAGAAAGGATTTCCAGCCACTGCCCTCCCTTTGTTTTCAACAGTGAAAATGGTTTGTTTAGGATGACTTAGCTAACTAAAATGTTCTGCATTTCTTCATGCATTTGCCTTGGTAATGTCAACCAGCAACCCAGACAGGCTCAGATATTCACAAGCTGCTTTCCAGAAATAGAATCAACAACTTTATGAGCGTGTGATGCCTTGGATCAGTATTTCTCAACCTCAGTAACTTTAAGAGGTGCGAACTTCAACTCCCAGAATTCCCCAGCCAACATGCTTTAAGCTGTCAAGGTTAAGAAACACTGCCCTAGATGACACATACTGTGGAGGTAGGCAATCTTTCTTTAGTGAGAAATAGACATTTTGACCATTTTTAAAACAAAGGAAGAACTTTGAGAGTATGGAACAAATCTGTAGTGAGCAGTCTCAAGTCTGCTATTGATATCCACGATGAAAAGTGATCATCCTTCAGAATTGGCAGAACCAGGCTGCTACCGAAGAATATTACCTCCAACCAATATTTTATCACCATCCCTTTACGTATGTTTTAGGCCCGTGGCGGCACGCAGAGCCCTCACCCCAGCTCAGCTCCACCGCGCATGCCTCCTGTCGGCCAGCTGATTTTTGGGTCTCTGTCGTGCATGTGCGGAGATGGTCCCTAACAGGCTGCATGGGGGAGACGCGTCTGCATGCATGGAGGGTGGGCAGAGGGATCATACATGCGTGTGCAGCGGGTGAGGGGAACAGCGCCCCTCCAATGGCCTATTTTTGGTCCCAGGAGGCTGACGGGAGGCCTACTAGGCCCCAGAAGGGGGAGGGGAGAGTCACATGTGCAAGCGCACGGGGCGGGGGGGAGTGTGAGATTTTGCATGTGCAGGGGGTCAGGATGCACAGGGGGTGTCGCATGCACATTGTATCCTGGGTGCGGGTGGGCGCACGCTTTCGGCATGCAACGACAAAAAGGTTAGCCACCACTGTTTTAGGCAATAGTGTCTCAAGCCTATAATCTCTTTTCTACTTTTTTTTTTAAAAAAAAACCACAGTTTTTATTTTATTCGTCTCCTATGAGAATAGTCTTTCTCCCTGAATGGGCTGAAACCTATAATCCTGTCCCTCGAAGTGACACCATTACATTACAGAATTTATTTCTTTTTTTGTTCCATGGTTATCTGTTCATCTTAGTAAGGCATCACTACTGTAGAAGCGCTGTCTCCCTCTCTCTCAATCTCTCTCTCTCTCTCTCTCTCTCTCTCTCTCCTAACCTTTTTTTTTAAATAATCACTTTATTAAACTCATCAAAGTATAAAATACTATAGTTTATAGTTTATAGTTTATTTAATTTATAGACCGCCCCCTCTCCCCGTAGGGACTCGGGGCGGTGTACAGACCATTCATAATCAAAACAATAAAAATGACATAAGACATAAGACATGAAACATAAACAACTCTCACACACGGTCTGTTATAAAATCCCAAAACCAATTTAAATATTAAGAACAATTTTAAAACCCGTTAAAACCCCAATATATAATTTAAAAAGCCATCCAGGAAGGTTTGAATAGATGTTAAATGCAGTTATGACTATGGTTGTAATTAGGCCAGACCTGCTACTCGAAACAGGTGGGTCTTGAGTTTCTAGCGGAAGGAGCGGAGATCAGAGGTGGTTCTAATATCGGGGGGGGGGGGAGGTCGTTCCAGAGGGTTGGGCCCATCACAGAGAAGGCCCTACTCCTAGGCACCGCCCGCCCGCACTGTTTAGCGGATGGTACCCGGAGGAGGCCCTCTCTGTGAGAGCGGATTGGTCGCAGGGATGTATGGGGTAGAATGCGATCCCGCAAATAACTAGGTCCCGAGCCATGGAGCGCTTTGAAGATGACAATCAACACCTTGAAACGCACCCAAAAGGCCACAGGTAGCCAGTGCAGCTCGCGCAGGAGAGGTGTTACATGGGAGTACTTAGTACTCCCCATAATAACCCGCGCGGCTGCATTCTGGACCAGCTGGAGCCTTCGGGTGCATCTCAAGGGGAGCCCCATGTAGAGAGCGTTACAGTAATCAAGGCGAGAAGTCACTAGGGCATGAGTGACTGTGCAAAGGGCGTCCCGCTCCAGTAAGGGACGCAATTGGCGCATCAGGCGAACCTGATGGAACGCCCCCCTAGTGAATGATGAAGCCCCTTGCCTAATTTTTAAATGAAGCCCCTTGCCTAATATTTAAATGATTCTGGAATTTTTCTATAGTTAAAATCTTGCCTTCATTGGGAGTCAAGAAGATACCAGTTAAATCTGAAGGTTGACCTCCCCATTCTAGAACTGACGCGAGTACCGTTATGAAAACAGCCCTCTGCAGAGTGCCATTCTCTCAGGAGCCTCTCAGGGAGCTTCTAAAGGAACATTTTTCTCCAAACGCTGCCTGCGAAGAAGCGTCACCTACAACAAAAGTCATGATGGATGAAAGGAATTGCTGCTGTCCACTGGCATTGCCATCCACTCAATCAATCGATCTTCCCAGCACCTTCCCTCAGCAATTCCCCAGCAAAATGCTGAAAGGTTGCCTGCCCAACCTTTCAGCATTTTTTCCATTCTCCCTCTCTTGGCTCAGACACTGCTGTGATCCCAGCATATCACCTGCCTGCTCTTCCCCTCCTCACCCCAGGAACTTAAAATTGAAGCAAATACAGGACTGCAGGCAAGCTGATGGAGTGTGAAGAAAACAGAAACATCGGTCAGGGCATAGGTAGCAGGGGGAAAAGAAAGGAAATGAAGGTACTAAGAAGATCATACGGTATGGGCGGCAGACTTGTGGATAAGCTGCACTGGGACACTGGTGGTGGTAGCTGAAGAGAAGGAGGGAAGGGATTAGGAAGATTAGGAATGGGCAAACTGGTGGGACATGTTGCGCTGATAAATCAACTGTTCAGGGGAGACAGGATCGGGAGGCGACAGAAGGCACCGAAAAGATTAGAATGGACAAGCAAGTGGGACATGCCTTGTTGGCAGCTGTTGTGGGATTTGTCTGTTTATTAAATGTTAATACTGTGTGTCTCCCCTAAAAGGTGACACTTAATTACTCTAGAATCTGTCTAGATATGTTTTATCCAAATTCTGAAATTATCAAAATGTTCTGGGTTTTCTATTCGCTAAACCTCAGTCCAACTAAAATTATTCAGCAGAATATCTGCAATGAACGTATTTTTCCATTTTTGTGCATACCACTTTACTTCAGAGACAAGCTCCTGGCTGACTTTAATATATTTATAATTTGCATATGTATGGATTATATGCATATACTATACTGCAAAACAAAGGCCTAATTTATAATATAATCTTTTTCTCCCATAGTAAATCTGAGCCAAACTTCATCTTCATGGCCATCCCCACAAAAATAAAACAATGGATGGCTGCAGCCCACTCCCAAATCACAAAAGCAACATCTTACAGGTTAGGAGCGATGAAATATACCTTCACTCTGTTGACAAATGAGTGTTTTGTGACTGATGATTTTCACCCCAGCAACCATTTTGTGAAAGCATCATGATATCACCTGAAAACTCTATAATGTCCTATGTTATATACTCACATTAAGCTTAATATAATTAAGTCTACAGGAATAAAAATATTTATGAAACACTTGGTGAAGCCAACATAAAGCTTTGGTAGACAGCAATCTGTCTTTTGTGATGTGGTCATTAAAAAAAAGTCAAACCTAAATATACTAGGTTGAAAATCTTACTTTTAGGCACTCCTTGTAGCTACATGACAAGCAACTGAAGGTTATTCCTTCAAACATCTTTTTAATAATTCTTAGATAAATAAACATGTTTTCAAGGGAAGAGTCTGAAACTTTCCCAGTCCTTTCTTGATCAGATTGCCAACTCAAGTAATGACACCTTCTTGGGAACCAGCAAAAAGAGAGCTTGACTTAAGCTGCGCACAATAGATTTAAGGTTACAATTTAGCCTAACTTGTTTATTAACCTGGAGGAATGTACTATTTCTCAATCTCTGCAAAATGGAAGAAGTAATGTTCTCTCAGACATAATTACTTTCAAAGTAAATGTGCTAAGAAGGCCTCATGTGTTCCAACTTTTAAAAAAGAAAGGTTCTGAAAGTCCATTTCAGATATCATAGAGACTTACACATAATTATGTAAGTTTCACAGTGAAACTATTCCCCAAAGCACCTGAGGGCAGAACAAGAAGCAATGGGTGGAAACTAATCAAGGAGAGAAGCAACTTAGAATTGAGGAGAAACTTCCTGACAGTTAGAACAATTAATCAGTGGAACAGCTTGCCTCCAGAAATTGTGAATGCTCCAACACTGGAAGTCTTTAAGAAGATGTTGGATAGCCATTTGTCTGAAATGGTATAGGGTTTCCTGCCTAGGCAGGGCAGGGGGTTGGACTAGAAGATCTCCAAGGTCCCTTCCAACTCTGCTATTGTATTGTATTGACTGGTCACAGATGAGCTTTACCAAATTACATCACAAGTATTATGAAGTAAATGTGTACTCTATCAACAAGAAGGCACTATGGACTTCCATGCCAACCTAGTGATAATCCTAAATAGTTCTGAAGTAATTAAAAATTAAGGCATGAAATAAAACTAAGGGTTGACACATGTCTTACCATCCTAGGACAATAAGAGCATACTGACACTTAAAAGAGGGAGAAGGTTAACATAGGACCTAAATCAGGGTTTTGGGGACCTTTTTATCAGTTTATCAAAGCCACCATAATCCTCTTGAGTGCTTCTTAAGAACATTTCCATAATCCTTTAATCCCACACTTCACTCTTGAATGGTAATAATGAACAGACAGACACTGGGCCTGAATAAAAGTAATAAATCTGGAGATCCTCAGGCACATGCTTAGTACAAGGTGGACATCTTATTAAGACAGGTGAGAATTAGGAAGTCATATAAATTGATTAATAGCTACCTATTTTAAGTACAGCATTTGATTCCCATGGTGAACCAGGATGGAGGAAGTCACAACAGAGATAGTCATGCCAAGAAAGCACTAAACTCCCTGAACGTAAATGCTGAAGAGTAAAGATAGGCAATAAAACTGAGGGAAGAAAACAGCGTCTAACTGTTAAGATTACATTGCCTATTTCCAATTACAGTACAAGGGACTGAGATTTCAGATAGTTGAAAGTTCTAGCCTAAATCCTAAATAAATGACCCTCACTCTGTTTAGGACCTAAGAGTACTCATTTCAAATTATCTAAGTCCCAGAGCTCACTGTCACAGAATTGTCAAAAAGGCATTAAGAGTTGTTAACCAAATTTTGCGAAGCTTCTTCTCCGATAACATTGTACTTGCAAACTAGGGCATACAAAACCTTTGCCAGACCAATTCTCAAATACAGCTTGTCTGCCTGGAATCCACACTGCATATTGGACATTAATACAATTGAGTGGGTCCACTTACTGTCTGACCTAAGCATAATACACAAAATTGTCTGCTACAATGTCCTACCTGTCAGCTTGGTGGGCATGGCAGGGGAAGGATACTATAAAATATCCATTCCCTCCCCACTCCAGGGGAAGGTTATTGCAAAATCCCCATTCCCTCCCAATCAGCTGGGACTTGGGAGGCAGAAAATAGCTGGGGGCGAGGCCAGTCAGAGGTGGTATTTACCTGTTCTCCGAACTACTCAAAATTTCTTCTACCGGTTCTTCAGAACTGGTTAGAACCTGCTGAATACCATCTCTGATCACTATACTCCAAATTTTCACATCCCTAGAAAAAGCTGATTACATACATGAGGATAGTGGGGTACTGCAACCATCACAAATACATGCCAGTTGCCAAGCATCTGAATTTTGATCACGTTACTATGGGGATACTGCAACAGTCATAAGTGTGAAAAACAGTCGCAAGTCACTTTCTTCAGTGCCATTACAACTGCAAATAACCACTAAACAAATGGTTGTAAGTCAATGACTACCTGTATTTCATCCCATAGAAGAATCTGTTTCAATGAACAGATTATCTGATGGCAAACATAGACTTGATAGCTTCACATCTGAACACAATACTGACATGAGCACATTAGTCTTTCTAGGTCAAACTCTCTTAAAACACTTGAAGAAAAAAAGCATCAATCGTTTCCTTCTTTTTAAAAGTGAAAAGTCAGAGTTGGATGAATGAGACAGAGCAGCCACAAAGCATGCTACAGGGTTCTTTTCCTCTCAAGGCAAGAGAGGGGAAATAGTTATGGGAAGCCTACGGTTCTCCAGATATTCTTGATGAGGGATTCTCAGAGTTATAGCAACCAGCATCCACAGATATATTTTTTTGTTCTATAAAATGATAAGCTGTGAATTTGGTACCTACCGTACTTCCTAGGACAGCAATTAAGAAGTAAAATATGAGGGGTCTTTGGTGCTCTCTGAGCTTGGCTGCTTTCTTACAGATGTTACATTACCTAAACGAGGTAACATGCTAGTGACTAGTGCTGATGATGTTACCTCATTTGGGTAATGAAACAACCAAGTTCAGAGAGCACCAAGGACCCCTCATTTCAACCCCGAGCTACAAATATTCATGTTTATTGGTAAAGTAAAATATACTTCTGCATGTCAAACTTCACAATAAAGTAGCTATAGGAATGCCAGAGTGTAATCCTTGATTCAGCCTTCAAGAATGGCAGTTTATTATAAGCAGGATGGATTCCCACCCTCCTCAAAAGGAACTGTTGGTTTAGAATCCGAAATGGTGGCAGGGTGGCTTAAACTAAGCAGCTATCTATTCTTATTAAGATGCAAATTGGGCATTGCAGAGGAAATCCCCCAACCATCCCTGCTTCTTTTGAGAGCTTAACAACTTGCTTTCTTACCACCCACTCAGTGCCTTATGAAAAATCCCCTCAAATCACAGCGCTACTACCGAATTATTCATATTTTTGCAGCACTGCCAATCAAAAGGCGTAAGTCTTATTAAAGAATTAGCACCTTACGTTTCCACAGCAACTTCAGAAATGCCAGGCAACCGCTCTACCTCAGAGGCCAGGCAAAAGTTAATCAGGATTTGCAGTGCAGATAGCCTGGCTCTCAGGTTTCTCAGTCACTGAAACAAACATCTTGCAGCTGGAACATCTGGCAATAGGATCCAAAATGTAAATTGCTGCCCTGTTATAGGTAGTGCACTTTAAGCTAAGGTGATCTGCTGGGGGAATTTAATATATCTGAGTCAGTGTAACCGGGGATTTGTATCTACTGTATCAGAGGGATTTCCACTTGGCTTGTTCTCTTTTCTGATTGGTCCCTACAATATATTTGGCTGATTGTAAAATGAAATTTCACGAGAAGAGTACTCCACTCCTCTGCTCAGAACAGAATTCCTTATGCCACCAGACTCAAAATTTTGACCATGGACAATCTGGAACTGCCAGATTGCCAACAGCCAGCAGTTGGACCTAAGCATAGTACACAAAATTGTCTGCTACAATGTCCTTACCTGTCAACGACTACTTCAGCTTCAACCTCAATAATACAAGGGCAAATAATCAATACATACTCAAGATAAACCACTCCAAACTCGATTGCAGAAAATACGACTTCAGCAACAAAGGGGTCAACGCCTGGAATGCTCTACCTGACTCCGTTGTTACATCCTCAAACCCTCTCAGCTTCAACCTTAAACTGTCTACCATGGACTTCACCCCATTCCTAAGAGCTCCTTAAACGGGGCATGCATAAACGCACCAAGGTGCCTACCGTCTCTGTCTTACTGTCCCTGTTTATTTGTATTCATTTCCTTTGTTCATGTCTACAGTATGTTCATATTTCTACCTGCTATCTTGTACATGTTTGACAAACTAATAAATAAATAAACCAACCAATGTTCTAAACAAGCACCACTAAAAAAAGCACACTGCATATCATCTGCATACTTATAATGCTTATTACCATACTTGACAGGGAAACTGGGTATACTGAAGGATGGAATGCAAGCCCAAAAGCTTACATACATTACATAACTCTTTGCTGTGATGAAGTACTATGCTTCTAAACGGAAGAGAATAGCATGGCGATCACTCTTCCCTGATCCAATGAAGTCCCTTAAAACATAATGCAAGGATACATACACAGCCCAAAATCTATAGCCTATGTAAAATTTAATTTCTCTTGACTAAGGATAAGCAGGATTGTTTTGCAAAAGTTAATTAGCATTGACATTTTCAATTACATGAGTTATGAGCATGAGAAATACTAGATTATACACTACTGTATCTTATATAATTCCAGTTATAAATTTGTAATATATTCTAACTGCATTTATTCATATGTCATACAATTTTGCGCGTCTTTTTTCACTTTAGTATAAATAAGTAATAGTCACATTTGCGAGGAGGGTGGCTTTATGAGTTTGATAAATAACCAATCCCTGCTTTCATATTACACCTGTTAGGCCTGGAAGCCATCTTTTGCATTGGGCCTTCAGACCTGCCACAGGGAAATTGGCAGAGGAGAATCATATGGAGTGGGATAGATATAGTCAAAATAAGACTCCTTTCTCAGAGAGTCAAGGACGTCTTGCCCTGCATCTGGAGTGGTGTGACTGGGAGATGGTGCCTGATTGGACTACGTGATGGATCTGTGGGTGCTGGGGCAGGGACTTGAACTTTGTTTCGGTGGGGAAAACCTGGAAACTTTCAGATTCGGGTTTTCACAGATGTGCCAATATGACATCTCTAATAAAATGGAGCTTTGAGGAACCTCAAGCCTTGGAGTCTTTTTTCGTTAGGGGTGTTACTTGGAACGCTGACAACACCTTAATTTCTGCTGTTCTCTTTTGGTATACAAAGGAACCCAGATTTAATACTGAAATATTATAAGAGAAGTAAATATATCAACACTTAAAAGATGGCAAATTTATGCTAAATTACGCTTCACAGAATAGCTGAAATTTAATTTGACACTGAAGAATAGTCAGTAGAGGCTATCATCCAAGTCAATTTGACACATTGATATTTCCAATAATATTACTTTTGAACACATTATTTCCTACCGTGTTACAAGTCCCACTGTGTCTCTGCAAAGGACTAGAGTTACTTTACAAGAGTCCAACATATACAGCTGCACTGGGTCTTGGAAAGATGGGATGTCTGAATAGAGAGGCAGACCAAAGCAGGCTACGGTTGACTGATCTGGGGGCAAAGTTACTTCCTACTTCTACTACTTCACCTCTGAGAGAGCACCTCGTGCTTGCTTCACCCTGATGGGATTCTTGAGTAGACAGGCTGACTCAAAGAGTAGACTAAGAAAGGCCTGTGTTAATCAGTGAGTAATTCAGGTAGATGAAGTTTTTTTTTTAATGTGGTAAGGCAACACTTGGAATAGTGAATGCAGTTTTGGTAACCATGATGTAAGAAAGATGTTGAGACTCTAGAACAGGGGGGTCAAACTGGGGGCCAACAGGCCAGACACATCATTTACAGGCGAACGTCCACCCCAGCTCCATGAATGGGGAAAACGTCATGAAACATCACATGATGATAATATGCTGTGGCGAGTTTGACACCCATGCTCTAGAAAGAGTACAGACAACAGCAACAAAGATTATTAGAAGACTAGAAGTTAAAACATATGAAGAAGAGTTGCAGGAATTGGGTATGTCTAGTTTAATTAAAAGAAGGATTACGGGTGACATGATAGCAGTATTGCAATATCTCAGGGGTTGCCACAAAAAAGAGGGAGTCAATCTATTCTCCGACTCACCTGAAGGTAGGCAATAGATGGAAACTAATCAAGGAGAAAAGCAACCTAGAACTATGAAGAAATTTCCTGACAGTAAGAACAATTAATCAGTTGAAACACTTGTCTCCAGAAGTTGTAGATGCGCCAACTCTGGAAGTTTTTAAGAAGAGATTGGGCAACTATTTGTCTGAAATGGTATAGGGTTTCCTGCCTAGGCAGGGGGTTAGACTAGAAGACTTCCAAGGTCCCTTCCAACTCTCCTATTCTATTCTATTCTATTCTATTCAAATATAAATATAGAGATTTGACCATTGGAATGTTCAAATGTGGCAGGCCACCATTGTGAAAGCACCTCCATGCTAGTAAACAATCAGAATGAACTGAGGGACTTTTCAGGGTGTCAGGTCTACCCATCCGCTAACATGAGTAGATGAGTTCAACTGACTAAGCAACATTTTACTGAGAGAGAAGTGGTATTGTATTGCTCTGTTCCCAGATTGTTTTGCCCAAATATCCCTTCTTTTCATCCATCTCATTCTGCAGCAGTTCATCAACAAGGTTAACCTAGGAATAGGTGAAAGGATATTCCAAACATGATAGCACACTGAAATGTGTCACAATTATACGGCAAACTAGTTGTATTTAACACTTAACTGTCAGGTGCTGCTAACAATCTAATAGCTTCTTGTACACATACGCTTGTTACCACTATATTTTTTAAAAAACAAGAATAAACACTCTAGGAATCTGGAGAGATTCTGCTTATGACACCATCTTTACACGAAGCATAAAGGAGAAGGAACACCTGACATTCAGATGTTGGGGGCTAATATTATAAAAGACACCATTCTCATTTTTTAGTTTAGAATTTACAATTTAAAAGCAAACTTTTTATAATCCTTGGAGGATGAGAATGGGAAACCAACTACTTACTCTCGTTCCTCCACCCATATGTGGAACAATACTCACCATACTGCAGAATTAATGAAAAATTTATTATGTTGTTCCCACCTTCTTTTAAACAACTGAGAACAAGATAAACAATTTCAGATGGACTACACCATTCCAGTTGGCAAAAGGGATCCGCTCTTAAGTCAATTTGGTTGGGAAAGGAGAAACAGAAGATGTCAACATGCTTTCAAAAGCAATGTAGAAGTCTGTACTTTTCAGGCCATACACCCACTTTGACCAAGATTTTTCCTCAATAGTTCCACCCTGAAAGACTATTTATTCAACTGTGAACGATTTTAGATATATAATTAAAGTATTTCTAGCATTTGTCTTCAATTCTGAGAACTCTGAGAGTTTTTTCTGTTGGCCAAATCTTGTATTCTCACATATGAAATAAAGCAAGGCATGAGCAGATCATTCTGATGAGTTAAATAACCATGCCACTACAGGGATGAGCATGCTTAAATTTCTGATGGAGAACAGAAAACCAATCTTAATTGATTGGCCAATAGATCAGGACAGATACAGTTCAGCCAATCAATACCTTGTTCTTGGCCACAAACTGAGTGTATCGCTCACCTTCTTCAGTTTTGCATTAAAAAATAAACCCTACCATCCCAGTATAAAAAGCCAACAATAAGCCTCCCATTTGTCTGTCATTGTCTTGTCTGAGGTATCCAGGACCACAGTTAAGCTGATTTATTGATCATGCCTGTATACAATATCTTATCAACTAACTAGCTGGCACCAAATTGCACTAGATAAAAATCAACTGAATTCAAGGGGGCTTGGAATTAAGATCGTTTATGAGAATGTAATGACTCTAGGCTGATTTCTCTCTTTGCTCAACCCCCAGGGTCTGCCTGTCCTTCTCTTACAACCACAATAGGATTCGTGTTTTGGTATTAGAACTCTTTCATTGTAGTTCTGCTATCTTTCCAGTAAGGTGGGATACAAATACTGTGTGAGTGAACAGTTAGTGAACCATGCAACTCTCACTGCTTGCAAACATAATTTTGTAAAAAAAAAAAAACTTGAATGGTAATCCTACGCTTGCTCATGATAGCTTAGAAACTTGCAAGGGGCATGCAGAGAAATCTGTTCTGAGCTTCTGTTTGAAAGTTTGCCAGAAACACAATACGATCCTATTTTGTCAATGGCAAGGATTTAAGCTTGTTATGTAATGGCCATTACATGATTGATCACTCAGCTATAGCATTTCTATCTGCTTTGAAGCAGACATGAGTTCATCTGAAGGCTTACATTTGCCTTTGTTTATGTAACTGCCTATTGAGGGCCTTAACACTCAATTGCTACTGTAGAGAATATGGTGTGTTTGAATCAGATTTAATTATGCAAGGTTTTAATCTTTCCACCTCATCTATACTTTGCTGTGGTACTCAATTCAGTAGAATTAGAGTATGGTTGCTAAGAAGTAAATGTTATATCAAAATCGGGGAGGGGGGGGAAATCTCCACACCTTCTGTTTCAGTTCTTTCACTTGTGGAAATAAGAGAACTGTGCTGGTCTCAAAATCTATTCAGAAGAAGGATTTCAGAATGCATTCAAGAGCACACATAGAATCTTTAGACAGCTCAAATTTTTTGGGGGGATTCTATATGAGTCTGGAAGAGACAACACTGCTTTAAGCAGCTTTGTTCAAGATATCTTCAGGCTTGCATCAAAGCCTGCAAAAAAAAAAGTGACTGTTTTAAAAAGAGGGTCTTTGCTGTTTAGCATACCAAATCATTTTCAAAAAATATGCAGCCCTACAAAAAAATTAACAGCTTCACAGGCATAGCATGCTAAGCCATGATTTCCTCCACTTCACTTTGCTGAATCTACCTCAATTGCCAGGATCTAGGTAGCAGACTAAGCACAAGCAATCAAAGCATATTTTCACTTATCAATATTATTGTCATACCTGCAAGCCATCTTTCCTTTTTGGACTTCAAGCCTGCCACACTTTCTACTGTGGAAAAATGGGAGGGGGGATTATATGGAGTTGGGTGATATGTAGCCATAATAACATTCTTCTTAGAAAGCCAAGGTCATCTTTGTCTCTGTACCTGGCTGGATGGGTGGAATCTGTCTTCGTGGCAGTGAAAGATTGGACCATGTGATGAAATTGTGGGTGTTGGGGCAGGATCTTGAACTTTCAACTGGGTGAGAAAACCTGGAAGCTTTCAGATTTGGGTTTTCCCAGATTTGCCAACATGGCTCTTTTAATAAATTGCAATTTTCAGGAACATCTTGCCTGGAGTGTTATTTGTTTGAGGATACTATTTGGAACCCTGACAATCATATCAGTCAGCATCAAGTAACTGAACTGTGTGATAGCAAATGTCAATCGAAAGTTAGTCTAATCACTATGAGGTGTTTTTAGTGAAAGAAAAAGCAATTATATTTCTTGTTTCTCTAAACACAAATAATGGGGATGCTCTTATTGAAACACCACTTAGAAATAGATGTCCCAATTTTTGTTCTTATTTTGCGAACTTTGGTTGATGGACAAGCATTGCCAACGTTGGCACCTTCTATGAACCATACTTTAAAGACAGCATTAAAGTCCTTCAAAATATAGCCAACCAAATTCAAAGGAGGAATAATAGCAAGGCAGCCGACTATTCAAGTATCTCTTCAGAAGCCAACAAACAATAACCAAAACTAGTGTAAAAACAGATCAGTACTTTTAAGGTTGAAGTGACAAAGTCAAGTACAAATACGTATAAAATTCAGAATAAGCCAAAGTACCAAAATATTGCATTTGAATGTCTGCTCCTGATGTCTTCTCCCTTGAAAGGGATGGAGATGAAGCAGAGAATTCTTGCTCCTGCTTTACCTATTTCACAGGATTTTTAATGCTGACAAACACTTCTGAGAGCCTAGATGTTATAAAATTATGTAAATAAGAAATGCAACATATCTTATTGCAAACGGCAGTAATACCTTACTGTGATAAGAAGAAATACCTGTACTGTCTACATCTGTATATTTCTATATATTTCTGCTATTCTGCTACATATGCTTTATTAACTATATTTTCTCCTCCTTTTCTCGTTTCAGTTTGATGGTGATAGATGCAAAATTCTGGAATTTTATTCTCTCAACAATCCATTAACATTACTGTAAGAAGCCACTCTGTGTCTGTAGGAAAATTGCCAAACGCTGCCTATTACATTTTCAAAAGCATTTTGTCTTTACGAGGGCATCTGCTTTCAGTTTTCACTAACATGCCAGAAAAGTGAATAAACCAACGATAGCTAAATCAGCATAAATGCACCATGAAGGCTCCATTATATCGCTACAAAATAAAGTCTTGGTTCATCTAACTGCTCAAGTTGTAAAGAAATAAACACACTAAAACAAATCTTATGTCCCTGTGATTTTATTAGCTCAGCTGCAAGATTTAAGATTTCAACAATGACTGGAAATATATACAAAATAATCCCTAATTATTTTGTATATATATTATGCAAATACCCATCAAGGTCTCCATGGGGGACAAGGTGGCTGAAATCATGCAATCAAACTCCATCCCTTTTATTTATACAGCATGGGGACTCTATATTAAATTAAAGATTGACAGCCATAGACCAAAAATATGTATAAGGGGTTGGACTTCTGCTGTACATGCCATCTTGTATCTTGACCTGTACTATATGAAAACATGCTTAACAAGCTTTCCCTAACCTGATCATTTCCAGATGAGCAAACTTTCAATTTCTACCATCCTTCACCAATATAATCAAAGATCTCCCCAAAGATGTACTTAGGCATATTAAAATATAAGCAGCAGGTTTACATATAAGAGAGCAAGCATGGTGTACAGTCGTTGTTAAGGAATGAAGCTAGAAACTGGGATTCTTATGAGTTTTATTCTTGTCTTAGACACGAGGTCAACTATCTTTCTTGGGAAGGAAGCAAAGGAAAACCACTTCTGAAAAATCTTGCCAAGAAAATTCCTAGGCTTTGCCCAGGTAGCCATGACAAGTAAAAAAAAAAACAATTCAAAGGCACCAAAAGAAAAAGAGTTGCTAATTAACAGAAAAATACATTCACCATTTCAGAGCCCCCTTTGCCTTCTTAAACCCAACTCAACCCACTAGAGGCAGCTACCAATAAATTAAAATAAATAAACAAATAAATAATTCTTCATATTAAAATTGATGCACTTTTTTTTGCTGAACTATCAGTTATATTCATAACCACCAGCAAATTCCAATTACACAATGAGTTCTTACCCAGGGATCCCCAAGCCCTGGTCCATGGCCCAATGGGAACCAGGCTGCACAAGCAATGGGCGAGTGCACAGAGTTCCATTTGTATAAGTGGTAAGCATGTGTGTGAAACCATCCCCTCCTTCCGCCCCTGCTGGTCTGTAGTGCCAGAAAGACTGGGGACTGCTGTTCTGACCACTTATGTTACCTTGCCCTTTCTACTTCAACTTGAACGGCTCTTTAACAGAATTCCCCTTCTCTTTCCAAAATTTAGAATGAGGTAAAGAAACAGGAAAGAAGTATGTCATGGAAACATCAGCTTCAGTTTTAACCTTTGCACATATGAGGATGCAAGACACTACAAACCTGCAATATTGCAAAGATTATACGCTGCCCATTATGTCAGCAACGGAACTAATGCATATTTTTCACAAATACTCAGAAACCTGAATGTAATTCAGAAAGAACGTATAAGTATGATGCCTTATTTAAATGTCATGCACATTTTTTCACCACTTAAAAAGCCCAATGAAATATCATCTTAAGATGGCACATGGATATTTTTTGTCTTCTCTGCTCTATCAGAATATACAGTATTCTATGCAGTGGCTACTATTCTCAATATTTTAACCACATCAGATTTCAACATATAAAATGAAAAGTCTAGGTTATGAGATGTGTAAAGGGACTGCCTAGAGGAGTGTTAGTACTGTTTTATAATGCTTTGGTAAGACCATACTTTGAATATTGCATCCAGTTTTGATTGTGACAATATAAAAAAGATGTTGAGACTCTGGAAAGATGTAGAGAAGATCAACAAATATGATTAGGGCTGGAGGCTAAGACGTATAAAGAATGGTTGCAGGAATTCAGTATGTCTAGTCTAGTGAAAAGAAGAACTGGGTTGACATGAGAGCAGTATTCCAATATTTGAGGGACTGCCATAAAGAAACGGGGATCAATGTATTTTCCCCAACACCAGGAGGCAGAACAAGAAACAATGGATGGAAACCAATGAAGGAGAGAACCTACTTCAAACTAAGGAGAAATTTCCTGACAGTGAGAACAATTAACCAATGGAATGGGTTGCCTTCAGAAGTTGAGGATGTTCCATCTCTGTAGCTTTTAAGAAGAGATTAGACAGCCATTTGTCCAGAATGGAATAGGGTCTCCTGCTTGTGCAGGGGGTTGGACCAGAAGACCTTCAATGTCCCTTCTAACTCTGTTAATGTGTTCTGTTCTATTCGTCATTTCACCATTTCCAGTCAGTAAACCTTTACCTAGAGTGCTTTCTCAATCAATCCTGATTTATTTATACAGATACTGCACAATGAATATTTTAAGGAGCAAATTGTCTTTATACTTCCCTAAACCACCAACTTTATATATATACATAGTATATACATTCACACTGTCAGGGGCAAGTAACAGGAGCCAGGATAGAGTTTAAAAGCACTGTGAGTTTGTTCCATTCAACCTATACACAAGAATCTGATCTACTAACAGTCAAGGCAAATTGGTGCCAGATAACAGTCAACAGACTTCAGAGAAGGGGGGCTTAAGTCTCTTTCATGGGTGCAGGGACTATAGACTGATGATGCCTTTGACCCTGCCCTCAAGCTCTACCTGGTCATCTCCTATACACACTTTATACTAAAAAGCAACAACAGAGTTGCTTTTATGTAGGTACAATCTGAATTTCACACATTTCTGAACTTTAAATCCAACCAGGCCCAACTACAATGGTAAGTGATACTCAGTAAGTGATACTCAGAGTTATAGTTCAACATCAGGTGAAAGACTCACTGTGATGACTTGGAAATAAGTCCCATTCTACTCAATACAATTCATTCCAAGTCATTCCAAGTTATTTATGCATACAATTATAGCTGAGAAGAAAGTGCTATTTACAGAGATAGTGTAAAATTTATAATTAGATTGTTGGATTCATAATGGTAAGCTATGAGCTTAAATATCAGCTTAATGATGAAGTTCAGCCCACTGAATAATTTACTGTACAGCAAAATACAAATAAACCGAAGTGCCATCTTAATCATCTGATGTTATTGTTGTCACCCATATTAATCTCATTTGCAGAGCAGACAGCAATGAGGAAACAACTGCCAGAATAATCTAAAATCAGAGTGTGTGTTTATTAAGATCCATCAGAATTCACAAGCTTTTTGAACTTTTAGAATTATTTATTTGGCAAATTAAAAGAGCAGGCCTTAGGAGTTCTTGAAAACTTTCTACCCTACTGTGTGAGTCAGGCCTACATTCGGAGAACTACATTTGGAGAACAGGCCTGTTTACACAATCTGATATCTAAATCCAAAAAGGATTATTTGCGGCTAGTGACATGTAGGATGATAGCCAGTAAATTGGTCCAGAAACCAATCATCTGACTTCTACTCAAAAGTTTCAAAGAATGAAAAATGGAGAATGAGAATAGGGTCCAATCAAGGGTTAATAATATGCTAAAGAATCTAAGACACAAAGCATTCAGTCTCACAAATTCACAAATATTTATAACAATAAGCCACTTCTAAAGAGCTTTCTAGTAAAATATCCTATTAACTCCTCCTTAACTCAACTTTTACTCATTAAGCCTGATCTGTTTGCAAGTTCATCTAAATATTCCGTAGATTTTTCATGCCCAAGGTTGTCTTCATATATGTAAGAACTCGGATGTGTCTTCATAATCTGATATGGCAATAATCTCTCTTCATTTTGGGCTAGATGACATCAGTGCAGTGGTGGGTTCCAGATACCGTTGCAACTGGTACGGTGCAACGGGGCCGGGCATCCACCAAATGCACATGTGCAGCACCGGAGAACCAGAACTGATTGTGGCCCAAATCCTGTGATAGTTTGGGATAACAGTCTTACCTATATAATGGTTCATCGCACAGTTAGCCAGATGTTCAGATTGGATTTGGCATTTTTATCCAGCTGTTGAGTCCTTCCCAAGAGCCTGGGATAGGATGATGTTCTTGATGTTTTATGGTGTTACAAGTATTGTCATAGGTAGTAAGCTGTTTTAAGTAAAGTTGCAACTGACTGATGTTGATTTTGTCAATGTTGATGGTATTCAAGTGATGCTCCAGGTGTTTGTGAGATTGCATCCAAAGCACTTATTGGTATTACTTTTGCTTTCCTTTGCCACAGTCGTTCTATTTCTATTTTGCAGGGCTTTGCTTTTTGTTATTTTTTATTACTATTGTGGTGGTTATTATTATTTTATATTTGGAAGAACTGAGAAGATACCACAACACTATCATGCTGGTGCTATTTTGCTTAGTCCAAATAAAAATATATTACCCAACTGTGGAATCTGCATTTTTCTCATAGCCCAACATGGCTATAATTCCTTCTTTTGTCTGAGAATAAAGGGGTTTTATTTCAAATGTTTGCTTCCTTGAGTGCTTGGTTTTGTTCCAGTTCTGTATTGGTTCAAATATTTCTCAATGAAAAACCAAACTCTTTGACTCTGCTTAGCAAAAAATGATTTTTGGTTAAAAGAAAAAGAATCGATCAAAACTCAACCTCCTCATTTTATGTGTATGGAGTCATTCCGGATTACGCTTTGTATTGTGTCGAAGAAAATCCTCCACCTTTGTTCAGACTTATTTTAGTTAGACTCTAAATGCTCAAGGCCTTGCATTTGCTGTAAAATATGCTGTTCATTGCTACAAAAGAATTGCACACTAATAAAAATGTTTCTAAATTGTCCTTTGTCTAGCAACTGACTGGGCCTTTGACTGCCACAGACAGCATCAAACTGAAAGTTAGGAAATGTTTACCAGGAGAAGATATACTATCACAAAGGAAAATGGATTTCTTGCCTAGCCAGAATATTCTGCAGGGGAGCAGCAAGACCTCTGGATTCCCCTTGTCTCTTATGGTTCAATTCCCCGGTACACATTTTAGATCTGACTCTATTTGGAATTAGGGTGATTTCTCTTGGTCAAGCCTTTCTTCCTGACCAGATACATTGCAGCCGTGGTGACTGAGACTGCATGCAAATCAAGTATAAATCACAACACACAGACCTTCCCCGTAAATTATACCGATATAGTACCGCCTTTTGAATAACCGTACAGTAATTGTGGCTTTTTTCCAAATGTACAGTTCTCCGGCTGACCAGCCATTTCTACCTGCCTGCCTGAGCAATCAGAGATCTTATGCTGCTCTCGATAGATTATAAGGAAAGGTAGGGAGGAGGGAGGCAAGCATGCAGAGAATGGGAAGCATCAATGAAGCTGTGTCTTTTGCAAGCCACATCTGTAATAGGACTGAAAGAGAGGTGGGCTGCTCTCCTCTGAACCCTTTGGGACTTTATGAATGGAATAAAATAGGGCTATGTGGTAGCCTTTGGCAAAATATATGCCAGTGTGTAATTGTATGTAATCTTTAATAACGGTTGATTTCAAGTCTTCAGAAAGACAAACAGAATGCAACTAGGCTAGTGTAGCTAAAAGCTTCTTATTCCATCATACCTTTCACATCCATGCATGCTCACTAGACAAATACGTAGAATTGCGCAGGCACAAATGCATAAATTCATTCAGGCTTGCACGTTCACATGCAAAATGAGTCAGCTGACCCATCAGATTTTCTCACTGCTTGCCTGCTCAGCACACTTCCCTTGGTTTGGGTGTACACAGGCTCTTTAAGCTTCCCGACAAAGGGCTTTTTCATCCACAGCAGTAAAAGTGCTATTTGAAATGTCCAGATATAAAATATATTAGTTGAACTACAAAGGTCAAAATGCATGTTGGGTTTAAAAATAATTTTCTTTCATTTACTCTTTCTCTCTTTTCTACGTCAAGACAGTATATCAGGCTCAGACATTAAATCATGTTTCAGAGTCACTTTGATTTAGCAGCTTGAATGATTACAGTCACATCCAGCCTTGCATTGAAGAATTCAAGGGACCCTCCTTCCTCCTACTTTTCTGAAAAATGAACTAGTAAGGTAGCCTTCACCAAGACAGACAGACAGACAGACAGACAGACAGACAGACAGACAGACAGAAAGAAAGAAAGAAAGAAAGAAAGAAAGAAAGAAAGAAAGAAAGAAAGAAAGAGAGAATATGGCTGGCTTGAAATCATCCACCGAGCTTGTATGACTAGTCTTTCTGGTGCCATTTCAACTCCTTAACCACCTGCCCACATAGACACTAAATCAAGATTCAAATCCCTATTCACCTTTACTACTTCATAGCCTACCTTCTCCTGTAGGTTTGGAGATGTTTTAAATTCCTTAGATGTTCTACAATTCTAAAAAGTAAACTGTGGTACTTTGAAGGCATGTGGCAGCCAAATTCTAGTTTGCAAAATCCAGTAAATGTGGGGCTTCCCCTCTATGATTTTTTTCCATAGCTCAGTGAGGATCTGCAAAAACTTCTGCAAAAAAAGCTTGCAGAATTTTAGAAGTGATATGTTACAGTTCATTCTAAGGCTACAAATTAATCAAAAACAGAACTTCAATTTATAGACCATGAAGCTGAGAACGATGCTATGAAGCTATGAAACAAGCACACATCACACCTTTAGTAAAAGGGAAATAAAGACAGTTCTACCTATTATTATTTTTTGAAAACCTGCTGAAAAGGCCTGGTTGTTGTAGAACCACAATACAATAGCGGAGCCAGGATCTTTATCTTTAAGTATCCCCATTTTCCATCACTATTACTCTTTCTTACAAGAAAGATTTCAACCTGGCCTAGATACTACATGCCAAATCTTAGCAGACTTCCTTCTAGGGGCTACACGGGCTTACAAGTCCGTGTTTTGGAGTAGTCAAGCGCTGACTCACAGTATAAACACGGTTGCTGGCAGGAGCCCTGGCTCCAAATGCTTTGTGGTCGGAATCTCTTTAATTCACTATGTATTGACTTAGCCCAAAGACACCAGACACCAGCAAGTGGAACTTTGCACAGGCGCGGGTTCCCTATCGCCAAGGCTCTGGGGGCTGCTGAGCAAACTCTTGGTAGCATCAGGAGCATAGCCAGTCCTGTGAACCCCCCCGCCCCGCCCCGCCTCCCAAGAGCATCAGAGCCTTCAAATGCCAGCATCCCAAAAAGAGTGTGTGAACCTGGTCTCCTCCCTTTGGGCTTTCTTTCCAAGCGTCTCTACATGAACGACAATAAAGGGGAGTAGAGGCTATTCAATATACATACTCACCACCACAACCACCACCATCTTCTGATTTTTTTTTTTTTACTAACCCTGAGTATAACCTGTATCTCTCCCCCCCCCCACGCAACCCCCTTTATTCCTCCTTGTACTTCGACACACGTCATAAATATGCGATGGGTTGGTTGCAGGTCTGCTTTCTCCGCATCGCTGCTATATCGCTGCTGCGGATTTGCGAACGCCCGCAAGAGCGTTTCTCCTCGACCCTGCAGCAATTGTGCATTAAACGCGCACACGCAAACTCCGCCACCAAAGGACGTGCCCCCGCCCGAACAAACTTCCTCTTACTGGGGGGGGGAGGGGGGGGAGGCAGACCAAATTCACGCACCGTCGCAGCGTAAACAAAACCCATTCCGCAGCCACATTTCATCCCCGTTTCCATCTGCGGCACGCAGGAGGCGTTTGGATCCTGATGTGGAAGGCATTGCGGTACATACAGGGGGAAAATCCTTGTCAGGTTCCCACAAGATTTCGGACCCGCAACGTACCAATGGTCCTGCAGTGCTGTGCGGGATGAGGAAGCCCCCCCCCCCCCCCCGCTCTATTCTCCCCGGCTCTCATGCAAGGCAACCCCTTCATACGTGGGAACACTTACCCGCCTGGCACTTCCTCCGCAGCCCAAGATCAAAGCCCCTGCAGCGCTCCGACGAGTTGCAAAATGCTGCACATTCGCCAGGATGATTAAACCACAATTACGAGAGGATTTGATGGGAACCGCTTGGAAAGGCTTGGGCAAGCGCTGAGAAGGCAAGTTCTCAGCCTTTTGCAAACACAAACACGCAGCCACACCGAACTGCGGTCATTATGCCAGCCGAGGAAACTAGGGAGCAGGCATATTTCCGCACCGGGGACGCGGGCGGGCGGGCGCGCGCTGTGTTATGTGGGGAGCGGGTGGGGGGGAGGGATAGCACAGATAAGCATTAAACAGGGCTGAAGGATCCAGGAAGACAGAAGGTTGCACTTTAGAACTAAAAATGAACTGAGGATTAGGTCATGCCTTGAAAAAAAGCACCTGACGTCATCCCCAGCCAATCAGAGAGGGAGGCTCAGGGGCAGGATGACGTCAGCCTCTGATCCTGGGCTTTGGGTGCAGATTAAAGAGAGACAGGCAGGCAGAATTGCAATTTAAAAGGGGCTAGATTCTTTTTTGTGCTTCATTCCCTTTCAGGTGTTTTTTTTTTTTTTTTTGCAAGCTCTTAAAAAGGAAATGCCCCGGTGTTCGGGGAGCGGGGGGGGGGGCGGGGGAGAGGAGGGGGAGAAAGCCGGTGCAGAGGGATTGTAGCAACATAATACAAACCCTCTCGTTCTAAATCTGCATGCCATTTATTGTTGCAGAAGGGAGGGTAGGCTTACGTCGTTGGCACATAGATAAATCCTGCTGCTGGAAAGAAAAACTGAACATTGCTCCCTCTCTCCTTCCCACAGTGCTAAAAGCAAAGGGAAGGTGGATTGACTAGTTTCAAAATGAATTAAGACGCCACTCTGAATTACAGAGATGGACTGAGTAACCTCCGATACATAACCCTGACACTCAAATTTCAGCCATGCCTTTGATGAGGAAAATACACACCAAATACTGGGGGAGATGGCCACTTCTTAGGAGAATAGGCTAGCAATAGGCTAGTTGTGTTATACTGCTACTATCTGTAGTTGCATTGCATAATTGTTTGATATCGTTGTGCTGCTACTCCTGCAATAAACAATAATGCAGGCAAGCGTCTCACACAGTATTTGTTATTTTATTTATATCATATCCAGGATTGGCTTGTATTGAGCAAACTCCCTGTACCCCCTTCCCATTTTAACTAGTATCCACTCTCTGCTTTGTCATTTCAGGTGTTGTTGCTCTTTCTTTCCCTTCCTGGGTGATATATCTGACATATATGCAGTCAGGAAAATTGTACCTGAGATTTGTACACTTAATCCTACAATACTCTTAATCCAAAAAGCAGAGAAATAAAAGAGAATGAGTAGTTGTGATCTCTCCCAAATTCCTGTCTTGTGTAGGCTACAGTTTAATATATGTCTTCCCCTCCTCGTTATAGATGTATGGGCTTTTAATAGGAGTAATTTCTGAGGAGACATGTCTTAATATTATACCGCATCCAACTGGTTCCTTATCTGTTCTGAAAAGGCATGCCCAAGCTTTTCCAGTTCTTTCTCAGTCATCTACTTTTCCAACAAATGTACATTTTCAAGAAGATATGCTAGCAATTATGTAGAAATTGATGGCAACATACCGGTACTTTTCAAATTTTACTATAGTAATGTAGGACATTTTTTTTCCAAGTTTATTTGTTTTTTTAATGTAACATCAAATTTTCATCGAACTCTGTGTTCTGGGTACAATTGTGTTTACGTAATCATATACATTTTTGTTATTATTCCTCACCATCATATTAATAATATAACATAACAATATCGTAACATTAATATTTAACATTTGACATCTTCTTTAACAACTTTCCTCTTTACTATTTGTTGTAGTACAACTGTAGTACTCCAGTTGTACTCCTTTCTAACTTCTATTATTTAGCCATTGATAAAATATGTCCCATATCAAAAAGTATTCCATTTCTTCTTTATCCTTAATAGCAAATGTTAATCTATCCATTTTTGCACACTCTAAAATTTTCTTGATCACATTCCCCTCAGGCACAATCTCATCATCTTTCCATTGTTGCGTGAATGCAATTCTAGTTACAGTTAAGATATGCAAGTTCAAATATGTGGTCTTTTTATCATAGGTTTATGATAATGAACGCCCAACAAAAATATCGTAGAATACCCAACAAAAATATCTCTGGTTTCAAATCTGTATATTGTGTCATTTTTCCAGCCATGTATGTATTTTTGTCCAATATTTTCTTGCTTTGGGGCATGTCCACCACATATGATAGTATGAACCAGATGTTTGCCTACACTGCCAACATTTAGCCGATCTATGTTTAAACATTTTTGCCAGTCTTGCCAGTGCAAAGTGCCATCTATAAAACATTTTATACAAATTTTGGTTATATGTAGTCGACATCGTCAATTTAATATTTCTGTCCCAAAATGTAGGACAAATTATGTGATCTACAGATTTGAGATATCCTAGATTGAAGGGGATGGAAGCAGATTTTATTATATGTGTTTATTAATCAAATTTACATAGCCATCCATCTCACAAGAGGTAATCTATGTCTGTCTGTCTGTCTGTCTGTCTGTCTATCTATCTCTATCTCTCTACCTACCTACCTACCTACTACCTACCTACTTACCTGCCTACCTACCTACCTACCTACCTATCTATACACACATACAAGACATTAAAAAAATTAAAAAGTAACATTAGGATAAAGATTAATTAAAACTAAAAAGTATGCAAACCCCATACTGAGAGAAAACGAATGCATCCAGCCTCAAGAGTGGAGCCATCTAATCAAGCCTCAGGTTCCTTGGGTTGATCAGGCCTGATGACATAACCAAATCTTGAGGGACTTCTGAAATAGCAAAAGTGATGGAACTGATATAATGTCAGGAGGGAGAATGTCTGATAAGGTGGATGCCATGACAGAGAAGATTCACCACCCAGGTAAGGTGCACATGTGTGCTAGTCTTTTCCATCCTAGGGGGGCGGTGCTCATCTCCATTTCTAAGCCAAAGAGCCAGCACTGTCCGAAGACATCTCCGTGGTCATGTGGCCAGCATGACTAAATGCTGAAGGCGCATGGAGCACTGTTACCTTCCCACCAAAGTGGTCCCTATTTTTCTACTTGCATTTTTACGGCTTTCGAACTGCTAGGTTAGCTGAAGCTGGGACAAGTAATGGGAGCTCACTCCATTACGTGACACTAGGGATTCGAACTGCTGAGCTGCCAACCTTCTGATTGACAAGCTCAGCTTCTTAGCCACTGAGCCATTGCATCCCTTTCACCACCTGGAATCCACCAAATGTAGTCGCAGGCAGATGGTATCTTCAACATGCCCTCTCGTTCGAGTCTAATAAACCGGTTTATATAATCCTGACTGCTGGGATCAGAAAATAAATTAAATCATATAAATTTAGGCTGTCAGAGGATGAGGGAAATAAACTGTCATTTTTACAAGGTCACAATACACAAATGTTTGAATGGCCGCTGTTGGAAAATAGACCTAAATAAATAAATGAATACAAGATACTCAAAAAGTCAGACAATATTTGATTTCAAGGCTGGGTTTGCCAGATTGAGAGATAAGGACAAAAAGGGGTGTGTTTTCGCCTTTTGCCTAACATTTAATAATTCTACTTAGGTAGGACTTAGGATACAAATAGTCCTTGACTTATGACCACAATTAAACCCCAAATTTCTGTGGCTAAGCAATGGAGTTGTTGAATGAGTTTTTCCCCATGTTACAACCTTTTTGCTATAATTGTTAAGTTAATCACTGTAGTTATTAATCATATAGTCAATAAGCGAATCTGGCTTCCACCATTGACTTCACCATTGCCAGAGGCTGACTAGGAAGGTTACAAAGGGTGATCATATGATCCCAGGACAGTGCAATTGTCATAAATACATGCCAGTTTCTAAATGCTTGAATTTTGATCACATGATCATAGTGATCCTGCAACAGATGTAAGTATGAATACCAGTCATAGTCATTTTTTTCAGTTCTGTTGCTAAACAAATGGTTATAAGTGGAGGACTACCTGTATATGAATTTCAGCTTCACAGGTCTTACTAAAGGACCAGGCCTGGCTGGAAGCCATGGAGCTTAACTACCCTATTGTATTAAAAGTTAGATGAGGGCAGTTTGCTAGCTTATTCTTATATGACCTAAAGCAGAGCTGTCAAACTCGTGTTGTCAAGGTGGCGTCACATGATGTATCGAAACTTTTTCCCCCTTTGCTAAACCGGATGTGGGCGTGACCAGTGCCTGATGCATTGGGCCCGTGGGCCGCAAGTTTGACAGCCCTGACATAAAGCAAGTCTTCTTGAGCTGATGATTGAAATTCCTACAGGTTTGTGTGACAACCATAAGCTCAATCACTGAACTGTGGTGGCACAGTGGTTAGAGTGCAGTACTGCAGGCTACTTCTGCTGCCTGCAGGCTGCCTACAATTTAGCAGTTCAAATCTCACCAGGCTCAAGGTTGACTCAGCCTTCCATCCTTCCGAAGTCGGTAAAATGAGGACCCAGATTGTTGGGGGCAATATGCTGACTTTGTAAACTGCTTAGAGAGGGATGGAAAGCGCTGTGAAGCGGTATATAAGTCTAAGTGCTATAAGCAGTTGGGGAGGTACAATATTTAAAAGTCCCAATCAAGTTTTTTTGGGCAAAGGGGGAGCTTGCTCTGAGATTTTGCTCTTTGCTTTGCTTGCACGAGCCCACCGTGGACAGTTGCTGTACATATTAATATATAGATGAACATTTAATTATTGCAGGTGATATATTTATTTTTCATCCAGTCATAACCCCAATAAAATCATTCGTTTTACTCCATGCAGAGTCACTTAATCATTTGGGGGACTGTGGTCCCACAAAGCTTGAGAATCATTGACAGAAATATCTGGGAACTGCACCGCTCTGAACTGTTTAGTGTTAAGATTACCTCCCTCCGTTTATACCTACACTGAATAAAGAGCTTTCTTAAAGGAATGTACTGGGGAAGAAAACGGAAGGATGAAGAAGAATAAAACAAACATTAGGAAGCTTGATATCAGTCAAGTCGTAGGGACCACCCAGCAAGAGTCACTGAAGGGCTTATTCCTACAATGAAGGGAATAGGAACTGAATAATATTTTCAAGCTTTCATTAAATGAACGGGGTGGTCAAGCAGCATGTTCCTCCAATCCTGTGATTTGCACATAGGCAGAAAAACCCTGCCATCATTTTGGGGAGCTGGGAGATGTGATTGGAAAGGCACTGAATAAGAAAGGTTTCAGTACCTGCTTTTAATGATCTTGGCATAATAAAAGAGGCTTTTCACTGACATCCATGTACAATGATTTCGGTTATCTTAAATGAAATATTTTTTTAAACCAAACATACGTGAAATTAAAGGATTTTCCTGCATTCATATTTAAATCATTTTAAAGTTTATTCTGGCAATGATTCCTCTTGATGCACGACAATGCTAGACCTCATGTGGCTGGAGTGTGTCAGCAGTTCCTGCAAGACGAAGGCATTGATGCTATGGACTGGCCGGCCCATTCCCCAGACCTGAATCCAATTGAGCACATCTCGGACATCATGTCTTGCTCCATCCACCAACGTCACGTTGCACCACAGACTGTCCAGGAGTTGGGGGATGCTTTAGTCCAAGTGTAGGAGGAGATCCCTCAGGAGACTATCCGCCACCTCATCAGGAGAATGCCCAGGCATTGTAGGGAGGTCATAAAGGCATGTGGAGGCCACACACACTACTGAGCCTCATTTTGACTTGTTTTAAGGACATTTCATCAAAGTTGGATCAGCCTGTAGTGTTGTTTTCCACTTCAATTTTGGGTGCAACTCCAAATCCAGACCTCCATGGGTTGATGAATTTGATTTCCATTGTTAATTTTTGTGTGATTTTGTTGTCAGCACATTCAACTATGTAAAGAACAAAGTATTTAATAGGAATATTTCATTCATTCAGATCTAGGATGTCCTATTTTTGTGTTCCCTTTATTTTTTTGAGCAGTATATATACATTGTATTTTCAGAAGCTATTTTGTGGTATAAAAGGAATGTTCTGAAAAATACAATCTTGTTATTTAGTCTTGATATTGGATATACAGTGATACCTTGGTACTCAACTGCTGTCATGGCCCCATTGGAGCCTGAGTCCACAGAGGAGGATGAGCTGGAGCTGGGGCTGACAGAGGTCAAGGGAGCGGCCTTGTTGGCTTTGGACGAACATGGGGAGAAGCTGGATGAGGCAGCCCCAGGTCCCTTGGGCTTGGGATGGCTTGCCAGCATGGAAGAACGGGGGCAGAATGAAAGAGGGATGGGGGGGGGGGAAAGAGGGCAGGCAGTGGAGATGAGGAGGGACGGAACTCAGGCAACAAGCAAGGACTGCCCCTCCTGATCCTCGAGCATGGAGAGTTGAGATGAGACAGGAACAGCGCAGGCTGACCCAATGACGGGAACAGCGCAGGCTGACCCAACGACTTGGGAGGAGAGCACCCCGCCCTCTTCACAAGGCACACCTGGGGACTGTGGCAAGGGGCGTTTTTCAGGAACAAACACTGAATTCATGGAGATTTGTGTGCTGTTGCCAATGTTTGGAGTTTGTGGATTCATTGCCTAAGTCTTTTGCTTTGTGGAACTCATTGCCTTGTTCACCTGCCTTACTGGATTTCTTGCCTGGAAGCCATTGTGCTAATAGCATTTTGTTGGACTATTCACAGTCAGAGGCTGCTGGACGTATGTGTGCGAGTGTTTTGCTCTGGGACTTGCCATAAACGTGGGAGCGTTTGGGGGAAAATTGGAGCAATAAAAGGGGAGTTTGACCTATCAGCTGACTGTATTGCATACGTACCTCATCACAACTGCTTTGAAACTCATAGAATTTGGTATTCAATGCATTTTGATATGAAAATTCTGTCCCAGTACTCTTCCTTGGTTTGGTACACAATGCACAAGCTAGAACATGTTGGTGTCAGCTGCCTTATAACTCACTACATTACTCCTTATGGGGGAAAAATTGTTTGGTAATCATTATTTTTGGTATTTATCATACCACCCGGAACCAATTAGCGATGAGTACCAACAGTGACGTGCAGTCAGGTGAGGCAAGTGAGGCACAGCCTCACCACTCTCATCATGAAAAAAAAAAGTAAAAGGAAAAAGCTGAGCTAGTTACTGCCTCACCGTGGATGACTCTGCTTAACTGTTAAAAAAAGCTGGAAAAGGTATGTGTGGGTTGGAGGGAGGGGGAGGAATTCAAACTTCATCCTCCTGGTGCTGTGCAGGGCTTTGGGCAAAGGCTGGAGGGAAGGACCCTGGCTCGCTTGTGCTCTCCCTCCCCAAGAGTAGTTTGATTGCAGGCAGAGCCACATTGTGGGGCCGGTGTGTGTGCTACAGCATGGCTCTTTGCCTGGCTTCCTGCCTCCTCCTGTGGTCTCCTCACTGGTGCTCTCCCTCCCCAAGTGTAGTGACTTCCTCCCCAGGCCCCCATTCATTTCTCTCTCACACACACACAGCTGGATAAAACTATATAAAAATCTAGCCCAGCTTCACTGATTACAAGTTTGAAAAGGCAACGTGGCTCCGCCTGCAATCAAACTACACTTGGGGAGGGAGAGCACAAGCGAGCACTGAGGAGACCACAGGAGGAGGCAGGAAGCCAGGCAAAGAGCCATGCTGTAGTACACACACTTCCCCCCAGCCTCTTTCTTTTGGAAGGCTCGGATCGGCTCCCCTCCAGCTTCTCTGCCTCTCCTCTCACCCCAGCCTGCCAGCAGGAGGTGGTGGGTGGGCTTTATTGTGTTCCAGGCATTTCCCACCCAGACAGCAGGCTGCATTTGCAATGGTGGAGGTGTTTGGAAAAGGCAGCAGGGGAATGGGGGGGATGGCAGAGGAGCTGCTTTCAAGCCACTGGAAAAGATATCCAATCCAACTTTTGTGTGTGGGGGGGGGGTTGTTTGAGAGTGAGTGAGAGAGGGAAGGGGTAGGAGAGATAGTCCAATCCAACTTGTGTGTGTGTGTGTGTGTGTTTGAGAGAGGGGGAGGAAGGGAGAGAGGGAGGAAGGAGGGGAAGGAGAAGAAAAAGAAAAAGAAAGAAGGAGCAAAGGAGAAAAACAAATGCTGTCGCTTTAAATTGGAACTGAGCATGCCTGGCTGTGGAATTCTGGGAGTTGAAGTCCACAAGTCTAAAAATATTTGAAACCCAGCACTGTGTCAGTGCCTTACCAGTCATAAACCTCACCGCACGTCACTGAGTACCGAGATAACACTGCATTCTGAAATCTGGATGGTTGATCCTGAGTAAGGCAGTCCTATAGAGCATCTTTAAGAGAGGGAGTTGATTCCCCAATTAAAGATTTGGATAGTTCGTTCCATTTCTATGAAACACAAAACAGACCTACCATTATTTTTTAATACCTATAATTTAATATCTGTTTCATAGTAGGAAAATAAAATTTTAAATAGTTTATCTTTTTTAGCCTGCAGGATAAAACAACAATGAACTCAATCTCTATGCAGTAGTACTTACATGCTCATATACTTTCGTGTTTTGTTTGTGAAAATATCTAGACCAGTGCCCAAAGGAATATTGCGAACATAGAAAAAAGAGACTGAATGCAATGATGACCTCTGAAAAATAGGCAGTTAAATATTCTGTGCAGTTTAGCTAATGCTTTTTCGTTTAAGACCAAAAATCCAATAGGTAACAACCTGAACAAGGCCTCAGTTGTGGTTATTACATAAAGAAATGCAGCTGAAACATTCTGATTGCTAACACCCATTTCTCATTAAACAGGTAATATAAAAATAATTATACATGTGAACTTTTTAAAAAGTTCCTTTTGAGCAGATAGCTTAGACGAGTCTATGATGATGAGCTTACAGCAATTACAGCAAGACGGAGTGGCTGTGGCTTCCGGCCTCCCGGTACAACCAGGTGCTTCCATCTCTGGCCATCGGGGGCGTCCAACTAGCCCCCATGGAACAGGTGCGCAATTTGGGCGTCCTCCTGGATGCCCGGCTGTCCATGGACAACCATGTAACAGCCGTGGCAAGGGGGGCGTTCCATCAGGTCCGCCTGATGCGCCAATTGCGCCCCTTATTGGACCGGGATGCCCTACGCACAGTCACCCATGCGCTAGTGACGTCTCGCCTGGATTACTGCAATGCTCTCTACATGGGGCTTCCCTTGAGATGCACTCGGAGACTACAGTTGGTCCAGAACGCGGCCGCGCGGGTGATTATGGGGAGGACTAGATACTCCCCTGTAACACCTCTCCTGCGCGAGCTGCACTGGCTGCCTGTGGTCTACCGAGTGCGTTTCAAGGTTTTGATTATGATCTTTAAAGCGCTCCATGGCACAGGGCCTAGTTATATGCAGGATCGCATCCTGCCCCACACATCCCTACGACCAATTCGCGCACACAGAGAGGGACTTCTCCGGGTGCCGTCCGCCAAACAGTGTCGGGGGGCGACACCCAGGAGCAGAGCCTTCTCTGTGATGGGCCCAGCCCTGTGGAATGACCTCCCCCGCGACATCAGGATTACTTCCGATCTCCGCTCCTTCCGTGTACAGCTGAAGACCCACCTCTTTCAATTATCCGGCCTGGCTCAATCGCAATCGTAATTTTCCCATTCCTCCAAACTGTTTTTTAAATTGTCCTTAAATATTAATTTTTTGGGTTTTTACAATTGGGGTATTTTAAAGCTGATTTTTAACTGTCTATTGATGTAATTTGTTTCCTCCTCCGTGTATGTATGTGTGTTGTGTATGTATGTACGTTTGGTGTTGTTATATATTTTTTATGTTTTATGCTCCATTGTACGCCGCCCCGAGTCCTACTTGGAAAGGGAGCGGCTAATAAATCCAAATTTATTATTATTATTATTATTATTAGTCAACTAAGTTTTTCAAGGTAAAGAAGATTAATGTTGGATTATCCTGAACATATATGGAATCCAATTTTACATGATAGTTGATAAGATCTAAAGTTCTAAACATAATAAATAGTTGCCCCAGAAACTTAATTGGTACATATGTAAATTTGCCATGTTTACATGTACTGGGTTAGATCTTTTTGTTCTGTCATTTCATCCCTTGCGCAGTGAACCATGTTTACATCCAGAAATATTTCCTTGCTGTGACCCACAACCTGAAATTGGGGGGGGGGGTGTCCTCCAAAATGCCTACACAGATGACAAGTGGTAGAGGAAAAAAATCAGTTTGAACTTCAGTAAAGAGTGTGGATAATGTTTTTGCTACCAGCATTTTTCATAGTGAACAAGTGGAAAGAACTGGGTGATGTTGCAAATGGAGTGGTTGCATGATTTAGCATTCCAGTTAACTGGTTTAAATGGAATTTATTGCCATGTAGATATATGTGAGATTGCATGAATAATGGTAGGGTGGAGTAGACAATCCTTTAATTTCAAGAGTGAATAATATGTGTTTCAGTGTGAGAAAGAGCACGCATATAGTAAGCAGGGTTCTTCAAATGCCATTTTTACTGGAAATTTCCCAAGTAATCTGAAAAAAAATAAATCCTAAAAGAAGGCAGTGCTGAACTGCTTTCAAGAAAACTGCATGACTATAGTTCTCAAGCTGAGCTTGACTTGGGAGTTTCTTTACTATTTTGGATCTGCCAGCTCCAGTGGGGACTAACCTAAGGTAAGGCAGTATGGGCATTCTCTGCTGTAGAAGTGAAAAAGCCAGTGCTGCACTTAACATCTGCTATGGGCAGAGATGAAGGAACACAATTTCCAAAGGAAAAGTTTGTTCTCAGTGAAGACTATGGTAAAAAGGCAGATAATTATGCAGAACCTAAAAGTAAAGGTTTTCCCTGTCCAATCATTTCTAGGGACTCTAGGGAATGGTGCTCATCTCTGTTTCTTAGCTGAGGGAGTCAGCATTGTCCGAAGACTCTTTCCATGGTTGTGGCTACCATGAGTATACACTGAGGTGCACAAAATCCAGTTGCCTTCCCACCAAAGTGGTACCTATTTATCTACTCACATTTGCATGCTTTCAAACTGCTAGTTGGCAGGAGCTGTGATATGTAACAGGAGATCACCCTGTCACATGGTGCTCAGGTCTCAATCCCAGGCTGTCAACTCTCCAGCTGACAAGCTCAATGTCTTTAACCACAGAGCCATTGCACCTCCTACACATTAAGATATGAATGGATGTGAACGAGGTCCAGGGCACCACCTCTAAGAAAGGAAATACATCCTGCCCTTGCAGAACTTAAAACTGGGGTGCAGTCTTACCCAGGGTTGAGCCAAAGACTTCTCCCCCAACCCCATCCAGACTCTTACAGCTTCCAAGCACTGGGAAAAGACCAGTGTTGGCATCATATGGTGGGTTCAGGGTGGAGATAACTAGGTATCATCAACATACTGATGAGATTGCATCAGGGGTGGGTTGCAGCTGGTGTTACTGTGTGTGCCCGCGCAGTTATCTGTAAATTGTTCTGCGCATGCACAGAACATTTAAAAAGTACAAAAAAAACCATGCTGGCAACGCCAGAGCGACCAGGGAACCAGTTCGGGGGCATGGCCAGCCTGGGTCATTGCCCGTTCTGCGACCCAGGCCAACAAACCACTACCGGTTCACCCAAACCAGTGTGAACCGGTAACAACCCACCTCTGGATTGCATCCTATGTTTGCAGATGATCTTCCCCAGCAATTTGATGTAGATAGGAGGTTGTTAAATAGGAGCAGAGACAGGGTAGATCCTGAAGTATTCCACAAACCAGTGACCTCAGACTTAATTAACCTCTACTCCCTACCCATGGAATCATAGGGCTGGAAGGGACCTTGGAGGTCTTTTAGTCCTTGGAGGCAAGAAACCTGATGCCACCCAGGACAAATGGTTGTCCAGTCTATTCTTGAAAACCTCCAGCGATGGAGTACCCACAACTCAAGGAGGCATGTTGTTCCATTGATTAATGGTTCTTCTCACTGTTAATCTGGCACTGTCTGGCCCCATACAAAAGAGGAAAATCACCACAAGATTGTGTCTCTCATTCCCAACCTTCTGAGTCACCCAGAAAGCTACCATGATTGATGGTATTGAAAGCCACTGAAAGATCAACAAGGGAAAGAATGTATGCACTACCGCCATCTTAGGCCTGCCAGAGCGCTTCCACAAGCGGGATTAATGCCGTCCTGTAACTGGGCCTGAATCCTCACTTTAAAAAAAGCCCAGAAAAATCCAGTTCTTCCAGGGTCCTCTGGAGCTGTGAGCTAATGGTCTTCTCCACCACCTTCCCTAAAAAACTGTATAAGCTGCACTGGCTTGCAAGAGGCTTCCAGGTACAGTTCAAAGTGTTGTTTAATACCTATAAAACCCTTCATGGCACAGGGCTGGGTTATTTGCAGGATGGTCTGTCTCCCATTAGAGCATGTGCATCAACCGGATATGGCCTGGGGTACATACAGTCAAGGGTATAATTTCAATGTTGTAAATACAAAATTTAGTGCTCCTAGCTTTTGAGAAAGTGAACACGAGGAACTATGGGAGGAAATAAGAGACTAAGCAATGAAAAGTCCCTAAAATTTCAAAAAGAAAAAGATCTAAGTGGCTTTCACAAGAAACTATTCAGATGGCCAGATATAAACAGAGAATGGAAGCCCTTGGGCAATAAAAATAGCATATGGCAACTGAACACAGGCTGTTAACATTAAGTAAGAAAGGACAAGAAAGGATATCTCAGATCAGAATGTCAACCAACTAAAATATAACAAGAGAAGGGGGAAAAAACATTCTTTTTTAAAAAAAAGAAGATCAAATAAATCACAGGATTTTTTTTTCAACTGATCTAGAAATGCTGAAGTATTATCATGAAAGAAATATGATAAAAGCAAATGAGGTTAAAAGAAGATAGAAAAACCACACTGAAACCCTTTACAAACGGGACTCCAAATGACAGAAGCATTTGTGGGGAGAGACTATATTCAGGAACTAATTCCAGTAGAAAGTGAGGTCAATAGACCAGCTGTCAGACAGGAAAGCATCAGGCGCAGATGAAATACCCAGCAAACTATTTAAAACCTCAGGAAAAGAGACTGGGAGCTCTTTGACAATAAATAAGGAACAAGCCTGTATGACCTAGAAATTGAAAAGATTGGTGTACCTGCTTTTATTGAAAAATGGAGGTGCAAGAGATTGCCCGAAACACTGGATAACTGCACTAATCCATCAGATCAGTAGAGTTGGAGTTAAAAGACTTAGAAAGAAGAAGATAGCCATCAATGGAGAGAAAAATGCCAAATGAATGAGCAAGTTTTAGAAAAGGTAGAGGGACGCAAGATCCACCAGCTACTATAAATGGATAAGGGAAAGAGCAAGAAAGGACATCGCTCGTGGCATTTGCAAGAAGTCAGGAGACAAGTGACAAAATAACAGTCCATTCTTTTTGTACCTTCATTGTGCTGTCAAACGCAGAAAATGGGTGGAACTTGCATGGCAAGGATGCAGTGCTACTTTCAACACTATTATGAAATCTATAGACACCCCATCCTCCAGGATTTGCCTTTGCTTCATTTATTACAACATGAGTTTTGACTGCATAGGTTAGAGTATGAATGTATTAAGGCTGCTAAATGTATTTGAATAACTGGCTCTGGTAGTCTTATGAGGACTCTTGACAATCAATAGGAGATTACTATAATTGAATTTGGAGAAACGGAATGGTTCAGCTTAGACAAGAATGTTCCTTTTTCTGTGTAATGCAAATTGCCAAATGTGGCAATTTTAAGATGTGTGGACTTCAACTCTTAGAATTCCCCAGCCAGCACGATGGTTGAGGAATTTTGGGAACTGAAGTCCATACATCTTGTGTCCTTGAAAAAACACTGGTTTATTGTCTTCAGCACAAATATTACAAGTTTGGCAAGGAGATGACCCCTGGAGGTCAAAGTACTAGCAGTTTGAGCCACATCTGTATATCTGTTTTGATTGTACGTCGCCCCGAGTCCCTTTGCGGAGAGGGGGCGACTGATAAGTCAAATAAATAAAAATAATAATAATAATAACAGGCATCGTAAACTATTTCATTAGTTAAATGTAATGATGTGTGATGTTTTGACTGCAATGTGAAAAAAGTTGCTTTGAGTCAGTCATGGGTGCTAATGATGTCTTCTTAAAGAAGCTGGGTCTTTTCCGGAACTCAGGAGACCATATCCCAGAAAGTGTTCATGTGTTGTAAAGAAAGGCCTGTCAGAATGTGACAAGGTACCTCAGAATGGAGGTGGGCACTGTTGACCCCTCCTTAAATCATACACCTACTTTCTGGGATTGCATGGTTATGGTCTGCCAACATAAAGAATGCCTGAGAAACCTGACATAGAAAGAAATGCTTTAATATATGTTGAAGTTGTGATTAATTGAGGATGTCAAAATAGTGGTGGGTTTCTACTGGTTTGGACCGATTTGGCCGAACCAGTAGAGATTTGACAGCTTGGATTGCTGGAACCGGCAGCAACCCAGGCCTGCCATGCCCCTGAACTGGTTCTCTGGCTAGCGCCATAGGCGCCGCCATCTTGTTATTTGCTTGTGCGCATATGCAGAGCAATTTTTATTGCACTGCACATGTACATATAGTGAGCATCAAGCGCACACACTCATGGCACAGCCTCGAGCGAACCGGCAGTAATGACTGCCGGAACCCATCCCTAATATCAAATAGCCCACCTACATTAAAACGTTACACAGCGGAGCACTAGTTGACTTAACATAAGCTATTGTATTTTTTGGACGCATCTTTTTCCCTCAAAAAAGAGGCTGAAAATCTGGGTATGTCTTATACACTGAATACATTTTTGGCCTCATGAACCCCCCCCCCACTTCATCAAAATGGCCGTGCAGAGCCTTTAGGAGCCTTGCAGAGTGCTCCTGGGGGCTGGGGAGGGCAGAAATGAGCAAAAACCAGGCCATTGTTTGCTCAATTTTGCCTTCTCCCAGCCCCCAGGAGCACTCTATAAGGCTCCCAAAGGCTATGCATTCCCTTTTTGTGACAAAAGATGGGCCTGTTTTTGTGAAAAACTGGTATTTTTGTGCTTGTTTTTGCCCCCCACCCTCAGGAGCACTCTACAAGCCTCCTAAAGGCTATTCATGTCCTTGTTTTGAAAACAAAAACGGACCCGTTTTGGTGGAAAATGGGCTGTTTTTGGTAGGTCTACAGAGTGCAAAAACTTTTTTTTTAATTTGCCTCTTCAAAACCTTGGTGTGTCTTATACTCCAAAAAATACGGTACTTAGATCTTCTGATTGGTTTTTTTTATTAAAAGAGTTTTATACAAACAAATTTTTCCCCTTTTCACCCCCCCCTGCCATACAATGTAAATCTCATACAAATGCTATGCCCCCCCACCCCCCGAAAAAAAATTTCTCATTCAAATATTAAACACTTTGCCCCCTCCCCTCCCCCATCTTAAAATAGATTACTCATTCACATATTATACCCCCTCAACTCCCAACAAACATAATATAAGTTTCTCTTAAAGTAACAATAGCCCATTGATCCCATCTTCTAAGTTGGTTGAACATATATAAATCATAATATAAATTTCTCTTAAAATAACAATATAGATCTTCTGATTGTTAAAACCCTGTTCCATGCATGCCACAGCTTCTTGCCTCTAGATTCAGGGAAGATGTGGTATTCAGCAGTTTGTGACCAGTTCTGGAGAACCGGTAACAGAAATTTTGAGTAGTTCTGAGAACCGGTAAATACCACCTCTGACTGACCCCACCCCCATCTGTTCTCTGCCTCCCAAATCACAGCTGATTGGGAGGGAATGGGGATTTTGCAGTATCCTTCCCCTGCCATGCCCACCAAGCCACACCTACCAAGCCATGCCCACAGACCCAGTAGTAAAAAAATTTGCATCCCACCACTGGATTGGGTGTCAAACTCGCAGCCTACGGGCCAGATACGTTATGCACTGGCCATGCCCACACCCGATTTAGCGAAGAGGCAAAAGTTGTGATACATCACATGATGACAACGTGATGACACAAGTTTGACACCCCTGCTCCAGATTCTTGATTGCAGAGCAATAAATCCTTGTTCTTGCAACTTTTATGCAATTTAGCCATTCAATGCATGTGCATAGTGCCTAATGTATTCTTTTTCTTTTGTTTATTTTTTGTTACTCTGCTTAAGCTTAAAAAGTATAAAACAGTAAAGAACAAAGATGCAAAAGGCAAAGTGAAAAATAAAATATAAGTAAAACATTTTGAATGGAATTTTTGGTGATACACTTTCTCCTTCACTTCTATTTTTTTTTTCTCCCACCACTAACCACTCCTTAAATAATTGTGCTATACTTTACAAAGCATTGGAGGTTTTTCCTTATATCTATTTAAGTCATTTCATCCATCTGTTGTTTTTAGTCTCTTGACTCTTTTCATAGAAACCATATTCCAAATGCTTCAATCTGCCTTGCTGCAAGGAGCCACTGCTGCTTAAATTTGGTTAAACCTCTGTTATAACTATAGACAGTCAGTTTTGCTACTACTACCTATTCAGCGATTTTAATTCCCCAATTTTCTATCAACAGCAGAATTTCTTTCTCAGTATTGTGTTAGGTTTTTTTTTACTGCTGTCAATATATATCTTCAAAAGTTTGATACTTTTCATTTGAGCTTTCTGGAATTATGCCCAAAGTATTTGTGGTTTCAATTCAAATTCAGCTTCAGCTCACAAGCTATTTTGAAACACGGTTGCTAAAACTGCTTGCAGACTGTTGCTGTTACTGGAGGATCTTGAGGGATGATTCTGAGACTCTCCCTAACCCAGGAGAATCAGATAAACGAAAGGAACCCTGTTTCTTCTCTGTTGTTGAGTTGGAAAAAACCACAATCCAAAGACTGCTGGCCATGTCTTCATTGGAATCATGCTGGCTTTTAGTAATTTCCCTGTTCATTTCTAGGTGCTCACAAATCCACTGTTTGATTATCTTTTCCAGTTTCCCCCCGGTATTTATGTCAAACTGAATGACATAAATTGTTCACTCCCCTGTGTCCGCATTAGAGTGAATTCTAGTATACCATGTTTGCTCTCCCCCAAAGTTCTTGTAACTTTCATTCCCTCAATCATTTTATCTCTATTAGTTAGAATTAAATCCATGGCAGGGGTGGGATTCAGCTGGTTCGGACCGGTTCGAGCGAACCGGATACTAATTTTACATCTGGTTCACCAAACCAGTAGTTGCAAGGAGTGGCTGACCCAACCATCCCACCTCACCCTTCCCAGGAGTCTCCACACAGCCTGTTTTGGATGTTAGGTAAGTTCAGAACCCACACAGAGGCTTTGGGAGGGTGAAAAACTAGCCTCCCAGAAGTTCTGGAAGTCCAGAAACAGGCTCGTTTCCAGCCTCCGGAGGGCCTCCGGAGCATCGGGACGACTGTTTTCACCCTCCCAGAGGCTTGAGGAAAGCCTCCAGAGCCTGGGGAGGTTGAAAATCACCCCCACCATGGTGCAGGAGGCAGAGTAGGCCATGCCTACCATGGCCAACCCCACTCAGCAACCAGGCAGAGAACCGGTTGCTAAAACTTTTGAATTCCATTCTGTCCAGTGGAACATAGAATAATAGAGTTAGAAGGGACCTTGGAGATCATCTAGTCCAACCCCCTGTTTGAACAGAAGACTCTATATCCCTGATGGTGAATCAATGGCATGCGTGCCAGAGGTAGCACGCCATCGCCAGCTGCTCTTCTGGTTTCCAATGTGACTGGTCTTCATGCAGGCCAGAAACAGAAGACCAGCTGGCTGGTACACATGCGGGTTTCCAGCACTCTGGTGCGCGCAAAAACAAACTGGCCAGTGCAAAACCCAAAGACCAGCTGGTCTTCGAGTTTCTGGCACCCTGGCACGTGCATTCACTCGGTGCTGAAAAACTTCGCTATCACTGCCCTATATCATTTCAGAAAAATGATTGTCCAGTCTCTTTTTGAAAGCCTCCAGTGATGGAGCACCCACAACTGCTGAAGGCAAGCTGTACTACTGGTTAATTGTTCTCACTGTCAGGAAATTTCCCCTTAGTTCTAGGTTGCGACTCTCCTTGGTTAGTTTTCATCCATTCTTTCTCTTCTAGCCTTTTAATGCTTTGGAAAATAGTTTGACCTCCTCATCTTTGTAGGAGCTGTTCAAATACTGGAACACTGCTATCATGTCATCCCTAGTCCTTCTTTTCATTAGTCTAGACATACCCAGTTCCTGCAACCGTTCTTCATATGTTTTAGCCTCCAGTCCCCTAATCATCTTTGTTGCTCTTCTCTGCAGACTTTCCAGAATCTCAACATTGTTTTAATATTGTGGTATAGCTCAAGGGTGGGCTACAAAAATTTCAGCAATGAGTTCTCTGCCCAGTTGCTGGGTGGGCGTGGCCATGATGGGTGTGGCCTAGTCGCCTCATACACCATGGCTGGGGGGGGGGGATTTTCGTCTTCCCTAGGCTTCAGAGGCTTTCCTTGAGCCTTTGGAAGGGCAAAAACTGCTTCCCCCAGGCTCCAGAGGCTCTCTGGAGGCTGGAAACTGGCCCATTTCCAGCCTTCTGGAACTTTCCCCCCTTCCCTGAGCCTCCGCGTGGGCCCTGCACTTACCTCGCATCCAAAACGGGCCACATGGAGACTCCTGGGAGGGGGAGGGGTGGATGGGGCAGGGCCAGTCAGGGGCTGGATTTGGAGGTTCTCAAAGTGGCCATAACTTTAGCTATGGGTTCTCCTGAACTCATAATAGCTCACCCCTGGTATGATTCCTTTACTTCCTGCCTCCATCTTTTGGATGATAAACTTATCAGTTAGGCACCTCAGAAACCTGTTAAATCTCTTACTAACTGCACTTTGTTTATCATTTGATGTTAAGATATTTAAAGTCCCCATTACTACATTATTAAGAAAAGAGGGCAGCACCCCAATCCTACTTGGGACATTAAAGGAGGTATTTCCCTTCCTGCCTCTCTTCATTTTTTGTGCTGTTGTGTAGAAGAACCCTTAGAAACAGTGGAAGATTGTTACACCTTTTGGAAACGGGCAACATTTCCTTCTCTTGCTGAAATAGAAAAACGGCAGGATTCCAATAACTGCCTTATACAAGCTTTTCATCTGGCTTAACAAGTTTCCCCTGTTCATTTTTTGCTCAGCATGACAGGGAAAAAGATGAATCTTCTTTGCACAGAGAATGTTGCAGAGCAAAGGCTGTTTTCTTAAACATACTTGGGCAGTGAAAAAGTTAGGTAGGTTCTATCTTCACTTATCCCTGAAGAAGTGGGAATTCTTAGTCAATCCCCCCCCCCCCAATCTAGAACTGATTCAGCTTTTTTTCTATAAAATTAGATAGTCCAAGGGGGCCCTCTGTCTGCCACATCAATAATGCTGCTTAAATAACACTTTCTTCCTCCTGTGGAAATCTCCAGTATGTGCAATTCAACTCATAAATAACCTTGGCATGCTACAATTTTGAGTGGATTTTTTTTGTGCTCCGAACCAGCAATAACAACCCACCCCTGACTATGAAGGTTCTCCAAGTTAGGAGTCTCCAACCCTCTGGGCCGCAGCCCATTCAGAACTGGAGCGTAGAAGCAGCAGATGAATGGGCATGCAGTTCCACTTCGCTTGCATGTACCTACATTTGTGCAAGCAGCGAGTGCATGTGCCTGCCGCTTATGGAAATGGAGCTGCCCATTTGTGGTGGGATTCAAAAAATTTACTACCAGTTCTGTGGGTGTGGCATGGCTTGGTGGGCATGGCAGGGGAAGGATACTGTAAAATCTCCATTCCCTTCCTAGCAGCTGGGACTCAGGAGGCAGAGAATAGATTACAGCAGGGCCAGTCTGTTACTAGTTCTCCAGAACTGGTCAGAACCTGCTGAATTCCACCTCTGATACTCGCCCACCACTCACACAAAACAATCCCCTCTCCCCCCCTGCCAATCCACAAAGCCCGAAAGTTTGGAGACCGCTGCTCCAGAGCTCAGAGTTTTATCCAAAACATGGTCCTCCCTAAATCTTTTTCTCATTATCTTACAAGGCAGAATTCATTTCTCCCATTGCTTTTCCAGACAGGATGAAAACTGACTCCTTGGGGGGGGGGGGAAGCTACTGTTTCAAGGTGACCCTAGCAACTGAAATGGTCATTTCCTAAGAATCTTATCACAACAGGGAGGCATTTTGCGTGGAGAATAAACACTGCTCAGAAATTATCTTCCGACTTGCCTTCTGCATTTGATTCAAAGCTCAGTCCCAAATTTATTTTTCTCCCAGAGTTCAGATGAGAGATTATTTGAATAGTATTCCTCCATATTACCTTGCATGGTAATTCTTCAAATTATTCGTTGTTGATGATGATGATGAAGTCGTGGTAAAAACCATAATCCTTATTAATAATAAGAAAAGGCTACCAGACCTAGCCTATAAGCATCCAGTTGGCCACTAGATAGCAGCAAAGAACTATAGAAAAGACTTTGATGTCATTCAGCCGTCATCCAGATTTTGCAATCCGTCTCAAGGTGATGTTTAATTAGGTGTTCAGAATTATATATTCCCTCATGCAGTGTAATTGGCTCTTTTGATCCCAGTAGCCCTGTGAAAGTATTGATCCTCGTATAACAAAATAATTACTCAGTTTTCAGGGGGGGGGGGGGACCAAAAGATGGCATCCTGTTAGACGCCTGCCAATCCTTCATCTTGGATTTCCTGATCCTGGCAGAGATATCTCAAGGTGACCCCAAAGTCTGAGACAAGACAGCATTCCGCTAAAGCAGTGTCTCTCAACTTTAGCAACTTTAAGGTATGTGGGCTTCAACTCCCAGAACTTCCCAACCAGGATCCTGGTTGGAGAATTCTGGGAGTTGATTTTCATGTATCTTAAAAGTTGCCAAAGTTGAGAAATACTGCTGGAGAATCATTTGTCAGGATGAAAGCTGCTTTGAATTTGAAGCCTGGCTGAAATAAAATTAAATTATCCCCGAAATGATTTATAATACGAAATAAGGTTAGATACTCTTCCATTGTACAAGCTCTCCTCTATCTTCTAACATCCCATTCTCACAGCATTGCTTCAAGTGAAAACATAGGGTTAGTCTGTTTCCATTTCTCTGAACTTCAAGCTAGCCATGCAGGGCATTGTAAGAGGCACATTCTGTCTAATCTTGAGATGCACCCGAAGACTGCAGTTGGTTCAGAATGCGGCCGCGCGGGCAGTCTCGGGAGTCGCTAGATACTCCCACGTAACACCTCTCCTGCGCGGGCTGCACTGGCTACCTGTGGCTTTTCGGGTGCGTTTCAAGGTGCTGATTATCATCTTCAAAGCGGGCGGCGCCCAGGGGAAGGGCCTTCTCTGTGATGGGCCCGACCCTCTGGAATGACCTTCCCCCTGATATTAGAACAACCACGGACCTCCACTCCTTCCGTAAGAAGCTAAAAACCCACCTGTTTAATCTAGCCGGCTTGGCCTAATTCCAGCTCTCCCACCTCAGTCTGTATTTTTAAATTTTGCGGGTGGTATTAGGCTGAGTTTTTAATTTTTATAAATTTGTACAGGGGTTTAAAGTTTAATTCGATTTTAATTATATTTATGATTATTTGTATGGTTTTTAATTTGGTACCTGTACACCGCCCCGAGTCCCTTCGGGGAGAGGGGGCGGTCTAGAAATCAAATCAAATAAATAAATAAAATAAATAATCTTTTCTAAAGCTGCAATTATATGCAATGGTAGGCTTCAAAAATTTTAGCAAGGGATTCTCTGCCCAATTCCTGGGTGGGTGTGGCCATGGTGGGGGGTGTTTTTGCCCTCTCCGGGCTCCGGAGGCTTTCCTGAGCCTCTGGGAGGGCAAAAACAGCTGAACTTCCAGTAGGCCCGTTTTTCACCCTCCCGGAGCCTCTGCATTGGCCCTGTTCTTACCTGCATCTGAAATGGGCTGTGTGGGAACTCCTGGGAGGGGCGGCATGGGCGGGGCCAGCCAGGAGTGGGATTTGGGGGTTCTCCGAACTGCACAGAATCTTACCTAGAGGTTCTCCCGAACCCCTACGAACCCCCAGCAGGCCATCCCTGGTTATATGAGCCTGTTCTTTGGCTCTGGGTCCCACTAATACCTGTTCTGTGCAACCATCTACTCACTTCCACATTGCTAACTACTTGATTCTTCTGCTTCTTCTGAGGATCTGTGCAAAATAATTGTTTATACTTCACAAGATGAAAAGCAATTTTCTACTCTTCACATCATTTAAGTTACAGTATATGGGATTCTGTTTCAATAATGCTAATCTTTATTAGTGAGTTGAATAGCCTTATTATTGGCTAATATACTGTCTGGCTTCACAAGACATATGAAACTATTTTTTGTTGAACCATTTGTGATTAATACAGTTCACACCAAGTCAAGTGTGATGGCATTGTAACTGATAAGCAAACAAATGTCCTTATGGTGCATGTAAAATTAGCCATGGGCTGCAATTTTATAGTTATATACACACATTCTCTCTATCTCACACATGCATGCACATATATTACAAAGTCAACTCTTACTAACAGCTTCAAATATGCTTATTTCTATTGGACTGCAATAACTGTTGGTATAAATAGATTGGGCTATGTATGTGTTGTTTTCAATGTTTTCATAATATATTGTTGTTTTGTAAATCAATCTTATAGATATCGTCAAAAGCTAACCACTGAAGCTTGTTATCAAGCACTTCCTTCACCTAAAATTACTTTGCTTCTTCTTTATCTCCCAAATCTGGAAATACAATCTTAAGAGACAATGGGTGATGCTTCTTGGGAAGCATTGAATGACACCCACACACACACCCCCCTCCACTTCTAATCTAAAATGGATAAGCATGGATTGCAAGCATCTCAAATAGAGAAAAAGATGTTTACTCTTTCTCATCCCCTTATTTTCATCTCTAGCTTGTAAATATGTGTAGATGAACCATTTCTCAAAAAAAACAAAAAACTATTATACATCTCCCAAGAAAGAGGAGGCATTTTGAATCAATGCTGTGGGTGCCTCATGCTATAATGGACTTGTGTGGGCCTGTGTTTATGTGTATGTTATAGGTCTCTCAGCAGATGGCATAATTTGGTTGAACATGGAAGCTAAGCAGGTTTAGGCATTATTAGTATTTGGATGCGAGATCAGTAGAAAGTCCTAGAGCTATAGACTAGAGTGGAAAGTTGAAAAACATCCCAAAATTTTGCAGTGGCAAACTATTTCAGTACTTTTCCAAGAAAACTGCTTGGTTATGTAGCCCATGAAATCCATCAAAAATTGAGCTCCTCTTGAGGGTTAACAGTAACAGTATGCAAAAAAAACCAAAACAAAACCCAACTACTGTCAAAAGACCAAAAACCAATTTATATCACACACAGTACTTAAGCCATGGCATTTCCATACCATCATACCCCCCGACATTAGAACCACCACTGACTTCCGCTCCTTCCGGCAGAAACTGAAGACACACCTGTTCCGACTGGCTGGTCTGGCATAATTCTTAACGTCTACCTCCTGGCATATATATTTCCTACTGGTTTCTTAGGGGACTTAATTTTATTGGACACTGGGGTTTTAAATTTTGTATATTTTAAATTATTTATTTAGCAATTACAGTTCTGTCTATTTTATCCTCCTCTTATTTATGTATTTATCCATTTAATAATTTTTAATTGTTATTATGTATGATGTTTTTGATATGGACTGTACACCGCCCCGAGTCCCTTTGGGAGAGGGGGCGGTCTAGAAGTGCTAATTAAATAAATAAAATAAATAAATCATCATCCCCCCCCCCCCGCGCGCAGTCTCTGACACTAACAATCATCTTCATGGGTACTGCTAACCTCGCAATGCTGACCACCTTGTTATTGCTCCCTCTAGTGACCGTAAGAGTGAATTCAATCAAGGCCTCCTTTCATCACCCACCATTTTGGCTCCCTTTCTTTGGCACTATCCTTCTGCTGACATTCAAAGTCCACTGAGAGATGGCAATCAAACCTCTGCAGGGAGGAAGGAGAGGTTGGCTTGAGCCCAACAGGCAGAAATTTCCAGAGATGGGGAAATAGATCCCTTTAAGGGCTGCTTAGCATTTTCAATTTTGAAAAAAAAGGTCTTCAGCATGATTCCGGATGTGCAGTAGCTGCTTTATATATACGATTAATTGTCAAACTGCTGGCAGAACTCTCTTTGGAAAAGTGCAGTGAGATTGGAGGTCCCTGTGTTCAGCTACTACTACTACCCTTGTAGCTTTTTATCGATGGTTCTGGCAGCATCCGATCATTCACAATGGGTCAGAAGTTTCACTTGAGGGGAATGCTTATTTCTTTAGCCTATGCTTTAAAAAAAAAACCACTTCTCAATAAAAGAAAATATTTGTAGTTCGGGGTTGAAATGAAGGGCCCTTGGTGCTCTCTGAGGTAGATTGTTTTCTTGCAGACTAGCACTGATGATGTTACCTAGTTTGGGAGAGGGTCTGCAAGAAAACAACCAAGAGAGCACCAAGGATCCAGCGGTGGGTTCCAGATCCCATTGCAACTGGTACAGTGCAACGGGGCCAGGCACCCACCACATGAACATGCGCAGCACACGCATGTGTACTTACTGCCAGTGATGCTCTGCAACGCCTCTGCAATGCCTCCGCGACACTCCAGCTGCTCGGTGGAGCGTCGCACAGGTACCGCATGCCCCCTGCGTGTGCATTGAAGCCCTGAAAACTTCAAATACCAGTAAGGAGCGCGGCAGGCAGGTGGGCCCTCCGGAGTACCATACCGAAACTGTACCTGGTGCTCCCGGCAGGCACCGGTACACCCACCACAGTAACCCACCACTGCAAGGATCCCTCTATAAACACTTAATTCTGGTCCCAGGAAACTACTGGCATGATTTCACAGCTCTTCTTCAATTGTCAGGCAATGGGCATGACTTGATGCTGCACCCACTCAGTGCTTTGAAGGCAGGTTCTGTGATTCAGGGTCTTTGCAGCTGCTCTCTATGTTCTTCCTGTTCTAAACAGGCTTTGAAGCTGCCCCAGGCAGAGATAAGTCAACTCCAGATGTTGCTGAACTGCAGTTCTTCAACATTAGCCATGCTTCCTGGGGAATTCTGGGAGTTGCAGTTCAGCAATACTTTGCAGGGCATCAGTAACTTACCCCTTAGCTATGAGAAATGTTTCCACCACCTAAAGCAAATGGAGATAAGTTTGGATGGGTAGGTAGGTGAATTATAACAAGCCCTTTCCTGCTCAACTACTCACTGTGTTGTTTGCACGGTTCTGTAAGTTTATCACACTTATGCAAAGCCATTCTCTATTGGCTTCCTTCGAAACAGATGGAAACCTGGACAAATGATGAATATTCATACCGTGCAAAATGTTGTTCCTTCACGACTCCATACTACATCATTCCAGTAGAGTACGGATGTTAAACTCGTGTTGTCATGGTGGCGTCATATGACGTATCATGACTTTCCCCCCCTTTGCTAAACAGGTTGTGGGTTGGTCAGCATGTGATGCATCTGGCCTGCAAGTGTGAGTTTGACAAGTCTGCTGTCAAGCATAAAACAGCTATGTTAAGTAAGAGAAAAGTTCCCACTAGTGTTTGGATTAATGTACGGGACTGCAATATCTAGGCTGCAGAAATAGAACACGCTGATATCTAGCAGTAATTTCCAGTAGCCCTGGAACATCTAATCCTGTCTCTATAATTACAGTTTCACAATTTCAGATGTTGCCAAACTAATAGTGTTATGCAGCCCCAAAAACGCGGCTTCTTTGGAGAAGGTATGTACTCAGGGCTATTTTCAGTGGAATAAAATAAAAAAATATAAAAACATTTGGACATGTAGGAATCCCTGGTAAGTGTTTAATGTATTTGATATGCCATACCGTCAATCATTTAATTGATGGAAACTTTCTGAAGTTAATATGCTGAATCATTTAGGTTTCTAAAGATCTTTTTTGAAATCCTACTCCTATCCTTTTTTTTATAAATAACTCAAGGTGCCAAACATACTTAATATTTTCTCACAACAATCCTGTGAGGTGGGTTGGGCTGAGAAAAAGTGACTCATGCTTGCTTTGAAGCCTAAGGCAGGACTAGAACTCATTTGCAGTCGAGTGCCTTAATCACTAGACCAAATCGGCTCTTTTCTGTTATCAAACAAAGCAATATACTCATCCAATCCTGGAATAAAAAAATAATAAACAATATAATTTGTGTTTTCTAAGATGTGGAATTGCATTGCTACATTATGCAACTTTAAAGGGGGGAGGGAAACCACTTCCCCCTTTAATATTAGTGATATTAACATAATATTCAGATAATATAAAAGCAATGAGTGTTTGGTAAATAAAATCAAACAGCTTCAAAAGGGTTTCAGAAGTATACTATAGCTTTCTCCTATTAGAGAGTAAAAGATGAGACAGAAACATGAACTTTGTAGTAATTCATTATTTGATGGTTAGACGCTTTTTTTCTTTATTGAAAGTTGGCAACGATACAAGAACTATGTAAATTTTCAGGGTCTCCATGAGGTTCCAAAGAAAACTTTTTTCTATTTACTTTGGAAAACTCTAGAATTGATCAGGAGAAGTTGAGAATAAATTCCGAGGAATCCAAATTTCCTGATGGTTGTTCTTTTTTTGCTTTTGTTTCTTTTGTTGGCAAGCTATTTTGGGCTTCAGTCAAATGTAAAAACCAATAAAACATACATAGCAAAGGATGTGTGTTGGGGATACAGAACAGGGAGGCAGTAGGCACAGACAAAGCAGCAGTCCAGATGCAATGGATCAAGTTCCACAGAGTCATGCCTCTTCCTTAGCTCATTCTCTCCTCTGCAATGGAATGGAAGTTGTATACAGACTTGGTTGTAGAGCCCAAAAATTCCTCTGGATTCCTCAACAGAATTATCCACCCCAAATTTTCAATTCCAATTAGTACTCAGCTTGGTTGTGTGTAACATTCATCTGAGGCTCTGGTACTATCTCTCCTTGGACCAGGGGGAAAAAAAACATTCCCACCATCAAATCCTACTTCTTTTTCAAGAAAATAAATATTTTGTGTACAAAATGTAAAACTAAAAGTTTTTGCTACTTAAGTTTGCATTCCAGCCAGGCTGGGTGCAGACAGGGGTGGCTGGGGCAGAGGGTGAGTATATGTTGAAGCTTGCAGCATACTTTTAGTATTGAGGAGAGGAGGCACCTGCCATTAAGATGGGACTATTGTTGTTTGTGTCCCTTAGGTGAGTAACTCCACGGCAGCGACCTGCGGCACGGAGGACTTTGAGCAGCAATGGCTGAGCCATCTTCTAGTAGTCAGTGAGTGGGTATCGTAGGAAGATAAAGACAAGGATGATGCAGAAGGTGGCAAGTGCCGAGCTGGTAATGTTAAAAAGGCGGGCAGTCTTGGCATCTTCCACAGCACCATTCAAATCGTTGAGGAGTTTTTTATCTCGCACCTGGAAAGAAACAAATTTGGGAACACAGGTTAAAAAAAAAAGGAAGCTAAGGAATAAGGGTGAGTTTAAAACTCCAAAACAAGACCAATTGTCCAGGACCATTTCTATTTTTGCCATTTTAAGCAAAGTTCTGACTTGAACCCAACAAACAGAAAGACCTTGAAATTTGCTGCTAGCATCTCACATCCAGCAATAGTATTTCCTCTGGCTGGAGACCCTAGCTACTCCTTTCAGTCTCAAGCAGTGAGGGCAGGACTGCTGTATTTGTTTCCCGTAAAGGAAAAAGCCCTCTCAATGAGAAGGTGGAAGGTGATGAATTGGGAACAGTTCGATCAATGACAGAGGTGAATGGTACTAATTAGCTTTGCTTAAGAGAAAAAAATGGTAAGGGTACTGCAATTCTCAGCAATTCTGGGAGTTTTGAAATCTACTGTTTGGGATATAGATCATGGGGTGAAAATGAGATGTGGGTAAATGTGCCATTAAGACCTTGACATGGGCTGAGGTGTCACATGGGAGAAGAAACCCATCGTACGCACTGAAAAGATGTTTTATTTTCATGAGATCTGCCACTTCATGGTCTTGAAACCTAGAAATGCCTCCTCTTCAAGTTATTTAAAGCCTGAAATCTGTGTATATTTGTGTGCATGCATATTCTGTTCCTACTAGTTAGGCAACTGCAGTCCTTTTCAAAGAGAAGGTGAAACATGTCACAGGTTTTCCTTGCAATAAGAAGCTATTGATGGGTAAAATGTAAAGGTAACGGTTCCCCTCGCACATATGTGCTAGTCATTCCTGACTCTAGGGGGCGGTGCTCATCTCTGTTTCAAAGCCGAAGAGCCAGCACTGTCCGAAGACATCTCCGTGGTCATGTGGCTGGCATGACTAAACGTCAAAGGAGCACGGAACACTGTTACCTTCCCACCGAAGGTGGTCCTTATTTTTCTACTTGCATTTTTACATGCTTTCGAACTGCTAGGTTGGCAGAAGCTGGGACAAGGAACGGGAGCACACTCTGTTATGCGGCGCTAGGGATTCGAACTGCCAAACTGCCGACCTTTCTGATCAACAAGCGCAGCATCTTAGCCACTGAGCCACCGTGTCCCTGATAGGACTAACAGACTATTAAGAGAATTGAGCTAACAGGATCTTCTGTAGAACAGCTACAGTTTAACAGGGATAGAGAAAGATAGAATTGTTTCTTAGAATGGATTTATATATTATCCTGCACATCACAATTATTCTTAAGACATGTTAAAGCACCATATTTTGGAGTGATTCTTGTGAAACCAATATATTTTAGAATAAGAGCTTGAAAATGAATACCGTGAGAATACAAAGTTGTATCATTGAGAATTGTTCCAGGTGCCCATATTCTATGCGCATGCAGATTTAAATTAAGGTAGGTATGATTTCAAGTATGCCTAAGAATTCTGTGCATTATACAATTCTGCTATAGTACTTGGTCAAAGTTTTCGTCAGCTACAATCCACTTCATCAGCCATAAAAAGCATTTGTCACAATTGGCAGATATATATATGTGTACGGGTGGAAGGAGGGAACGGTAATAAATGAGGTCAAGTGGCAATAAAATAGCAAAGGTACAGTTTGGGACAACACATTTAAATCAATGCAGAAGAAACATAATGATCTTTTATGACAGCAGGAATAAACCATTCATTCTATTATTAAATTAATTACATTATTACATTAATTAAAATTTGTGATGGAGATGAAAGTAATTATTGTTGTACTTCATGGTCAGACTTATATAACTGGACCTTTAAAATATTTTAATTCAGTAGCATCCTACTGGAATTTCAGTAACTAGAGATTTGGAGACCAGTTTTTGTCATAATGTCCTTGTTTATCTTGAACTTTCACAAGGTTTTGTGGCTGCAACTTATTAATATGGCAATCTGATTTTTTTTTCTCAATACAAATCCTATGAACAACCAACCTGGCTCTTAACATGACTGGCCAGTTACCATAAATCAATTCACAGGGTCAAGAGGAGAAGTAGTATATTCTGGAAAGGCCAGAAAGAAGCTAATTGATCCCAAGGGGTCTCTCTTACTCCAAATACCCCCCCCCCATGACCCTTGCCCCACAATATAAATGACTGAGCCATTCCCTTTCCTATTCAGTGGATGCAAAAATGCCAGCAGCCTATTTCTGAGAATGGCAAGGTTTGTGTTGCAACCATCATCCACACCACACAATTTTAGACAATATGATTAGCTATCTGCTCCGGTCCATTAAAGATACAGTAATAGATTCCAGCTGCAAAAAACAAAACAAAAAAAGCAAAATGTTGCATCTAAGTATATTACTCTCTAGTGCCTGTCAGCAAATAAATAATCAATACAAAATGTGATCTGGGAAATTAGCCTCAGAGGAGAGGCAGCCTGAAGCTTGCAGCATAAGAGTGTTTGCACCTCCCTCACTTTGCTGAGGCAAAAATCTGTGAGAGATTGCAACAGTATTTTATCTATTCCCAAAGAATGCAGAATGGAGGACATTAAAGCAAGAAGAGCTCATCAATATTCATGTAATTGAAAATGGATAAGTTGCAGGGAGGCTCTCTGGATCTCCCTGAGATGGTGATACATTCCTGAAGGTTGAATTAAATCATTTTGTCACCCTGTATCTTGAATCTCCTGCTCGATGATTATTTCTTTGGCTTTATCTCACTCTAACAATAACAAATATTCTGGAGAGGGACATATGATCGCCATTGATTCATAAGACTCCTCCATCAGTGTGACCTAAGATTGTCAGATATTAGAAAGGAAAGCAGTCTGGCTGGAGCCAGATGGATCTTTAGCAATGTTAATAAAACAGCTTGCCAGATTTTAGTTCTGATTCTAAACAACTCGACCTCTAATCTCAGGTCCACATTTAGGGGGCAAAAATCAGGGATTCTGATAGTGGAACAGGGTTTGGGATGGAGGTTCGAAGTTAGAATATAAGCCCAATTGCAGTCTGTATAAGAATCTGTTGTAAATGATTTAATGGGGGCTGTGATGAAGTACAGGTAATCTTCGATGTACGACCATAATGGAGCCCGTAATTTATGTTGCTAAGTGAGACATTGGTTGTGAGTTTTGTGCCATTTTACAACTTTTCTTGCCAAAGTTGTTGAGAATCACTGCAGTTGTTAAATTAGACAATTGCAAAAGCAATAGCAATTAGACTTATATACCCCTTCACAGTACTTTACAACCCTCTCTAAGCAGTTTTACAGGGTCATCATATTGCCCCCAACAATCTGGGTCCTCATTTTACCAATCAACCAGTGAGAATCGAACTACAGGCAGTTGGCAGTCAGCAGAAGTAGCCTGCAGTACTGCATTCTAATCACTGCACCACCACGGCTCAATTAGTAAAATGGTTGTTAAGTGAATCTGGCTGCCCCGTGGACTTTGCTTGTCAGAAAGTTGCAAATCACAAGACCCTGAGACACTGCAATTGTCATAAATATGAACCAGTTGCCAAGCGTCTGAATTTTGGTCATGTGACCCTGGGGATGTTGCAACGGTCGTAAGAGTGAAAAACAGTCCTAAGTCACTTTTTCTAGTGCCGCTGTAACTTTGAACGGCCACTAAATAAACGGTTGTAAGTCAAGGACTACCTGAACCTTCTCTGTGTATGATGAAATTTTGAAATGGCTGAAAGGCTCTTTTGGGCCACAGAGGAGGCATGATTGGCCTGGAAACAAGCTCTAAGTGCTTAATTCATTTAACTTGCTCCATAAGCTGTTTATCTGTATGTCACGTATGTATCATAAAACTTTGGAGAAAACCATTTTATTTGCATTTAGGACAAAATTGCCAAGATCTGATGAAGTAAACTCTAGAATGTGGAAAAATACATCATAGTAACTAGGTTTAGCCTATAAAATGACATGGACTTACTTCTTCTACCTTTATGCTACGTATATATTAACCTTCTACCATAACCTCTTTTTTCTAGCTAAAAGCAAATGCTTAGCAAACAATGCTGAGAATGGAATTACTATTACTGCTATAGAATACTGTACTAAATAATTGCTATTTATAAGATTATCTTTTGTTCTATGTGGAAAACCCATACAAAATGATTTAGATCTGTAGTTTAGACTGAGTTGTTGAAAAAATACCCCAGAAAAAGGCATTGACAACTTATTCATTTTTGTGTCCCTCCCTGCAGGCTAAAAATGTCCAGGAATATTTCCCTTAGTCACCAGGAATTTAGCTCAATTTTAAGAACATCCCATGAACTTCTTTTCAACAAAAAGACGAAGGTAGTTTCCTTTACCTTAGATTAGTGTAATACAATATGTAAAGAAGGCCGTTGTGTTAGCTTAACCATTTTTTAAATTGTAGTTAAAATCTTGTCACATTCACACATTGTGTGAATTAAACCTGCTTATTGGCACTTTCGGTATGGCTGTAACTAAACACCAATGGCGAAGAGTATCCAATCTTTTTTGGCTAGTGGGCACATCTGGAAATTTGGGAGTACATTGTAAGTACTGTGGTTGCAGGCAGTGAGGGTGGGGGCTTGCCCATTCATGCTAGCAAAGCCATTCTCTCTCTCTGTCTCTCTGGTCTGCAGAAACATTGGTGACCAGGGTCATTGTTTGGGGATCCCAGGATTAGTACTGTAAATCATTATTCTAAGACATTCTTTCAGATTGAAACATATATACTAAAAGATTATAGATAGTTGAATTTTATGGCTGGAAGCCTTTTGTTATGGACAAGGAACCGACTTAAATTGTTGTTTTGCTTAGTGTCTTCCACTGGATGAATAGCCCTTGCACTGAACAAGGCTAAACACAAGATGTCAGTGGTGGAGCATGCATAGAAAACCCTTTGTTCTGTAATGCAGCAGAACTGCATAGATCAAATGATTATTTTTTATGAACTCCAAAAATAATTCCACAAGTTCATACACATTACTTGTTTAGCACTATCACTGCATTCACACACATTTACCTGAAAGCACAGCATTCAATATATTTTGTGAACTGAGAGTTCTGACTCCACTCTAAGGCTTTATTGTTCTTTATCCCTGCCATCCTGGAAGGAAATTTTCCTAGAATTAAATTAGGATTTGACTTTCCTTGCTGGCAGCACCAACCAACATTAGAGGTTCTTATTCCCTGTAAGAGTTCATGTCAGCCCTTTGAGGTAGGCCAGATCAGAAAGACTAGACTCCACAGGAAGGCTAGAACAGAATCTGAAGGCAGGACAAGAAGTAATGGGTAGAAGGTCATTAAAGAGAGATCCAGTCTACAACTAAGGAGAAATTTCCTGACAGTGAGAACAACAATTAACCAGTGGAATGACTTGCCTCCAGAAGTTGTGAGTGTTCCATCATTGGAGGTTTTAAAGAAGACAATGGACAATCATTTGTCTGGAATGGTACAGGTAGTCTTTGTTCTGACCGAGGCTTCCTAAGAGCATGAAACAAACTCCTTGTCCCGGCAAAAAAACCTTTTATTAATTTACAGTGAATTCTGTTCCTTCACAGCCAGCAAAGTCTTTCAAGGGAGGATTTACAGTCACAGACCTTATCTGGCTTGGAGAGCTGACAGGCTGATATCTGCAGAACTTGGCCAGGAGTCTCGGAGAGTCATGAACCAATTAAGCAAACTCCAATCCCCTTTCGCTCCTCTTTTATTTCCTCTGGGAGGGGCCATTCATCATCTGGCCTTAGTCAGCCCCTGCTCTTTAGTTGTTCCCTTCATCTAGCAACTCTATGCATGCGCACACTGGGAACAGGCTCCAGCTGTTCGTCTGCCTCACTGATGTCTGAGTCTAAGGCAGCTGATAGCTGGCATATGGCTCTGGCGCCCTTTCTGCCTCCGACACAGAGCCCTCAACAGACTCCAGGACTGGCCCATGTCCCTCCCCAACCTTCTCACTGTGTGAATCTGCTGCCAGCTCTGCTGGCGGGTCACAGCAGTATTTGAGTTACGAATTTAATGGAGCCTACCAATTACATTTGTAACCTGAGGATTCGTTGAAGTGAATCATATAAAATGACAGTGTAAACTCCCCCTTTCGCCCATTTACTAATCAAATACACAGGATATTAAGTACACAAGGTATCTCAGGGTGGGGAAATCCAGGGTGTGTGTGGCTACTGATAGAACAGGACACCTACCTAAGACCACCCAAGGTCTTCCCTCATCCCACTTCGATATCTTCTACTCCCCACAACTGCTCCTCCCCTCCCAATCTTGCCATACTGGGTCACTTATCTAGCGAAGATCTAGCGAGTTGCCTCCTCTCTAGTCTCTCTGCCACGCAAGATCACGGCCCCCAGAAGCTTCCAGACTCAGCGGACAAATCATTTGCATGCCAATGGGAGGCTTTGGGGCAGGGAAATCACACTGTCTCGAAGTGTCCTATCGGCTTACAAACTCTTCAGCAAGCCTTTGCAAAAAAGCTTTTGATGGCAAGAATGCGCTGGCCCCTCCTGGGCTCCATTCGTGCTGGCAAAGGCTTTTTGCAAAGACAACTAGAACCTGCAAACTTTGACAAGGAAATGGCAAATGGAGGGAAGGCCTCAAGCACTGAAATCTTCCCTCCGTTTGCTGCAGATCTCATCCAGGCCCCAATTCGCCACAAACAGAGACCTAAAGTAGTGCGAGATCACGCAAGATCAGTAGCATGAGATCTCACACTACTGATCTTGCGTGATCTTGTGGTACTTTACACCTCTGTTATCTTCGAATGCACCGAAGGCCTGAAGCAACGAAGCAGGCAAATAGACTGCAGAGAGGAGACAGCTCGCTAGATCTTCGCAAGGTAAGTGAGTCTCCACAAGCCCAGTGCCTGTGGAGACCTGGCCGGGGAGGGGGGAATAGGCAGGGTGAATGCCTCTGTAGTGCCTCTGCGGTCATTCGTACAGGTGAAAGACGGCTGTGATGCTGCAACATTCGCAACCTCAGGACTGTGTCATGTCATAAATACTTGGGGGAGCTATGTTGCAACTTCAAACAGTCGTTAAGTGAACTCTCGTAACTGAAAGATTACCTGTATAGGGCCCCCTGCTTGAGCAGGGGGGCTGGACTTGTAGACCTCTAAGGTCCTTTCCAACACAGTGTTTCTGTATCCGCATCTTCTCTTATACTCCCTCTCATATCCCAGTCAGGAACCTGGATCTCTTTTTTCAGAAAATCTCCTTTCTGTATATGCAATAGATTTTGACTATTCACTTATAAGCTATTTCTAGGGCACTTTTTATTCTGATTTGTTTTTTTAAAAAATAGTTTGGTCCTATTTGTTATATCCAAGCCTTCCCCCCTCCCCTCCCCACAGTCAAAATCATATTGTTTTAAAATTGGCTGTTTTAATTTTGAGGCTGTGGGTTTTATTTTCTGGACATCATTGTTTTATAAGGTTATTATATTTTTAAAGTATCTGATTTCTATCAGATGCGTGTTTTTTGTGTGATTATTGTTATGGATTTATATTGGGAGCCGTCATGGCTTGGCCAGTTTTAGAGAGAGCAAGCTAGAAATCTGTTAAATAAATAAGAAAATAAATCACTGGTGAACTTGGTGCTGTTTGGCGAACATTCACCTCTAACTCTTGCTGCACGTCCAAGGATGCAGTTTGTGTTTCCAGCTCACCAATTTCTAAAGCCTGAAGTTTATTTCAGGCCATAGAGCAACATCCTGTGCATCCTAAATATGTGGAATCTTCCACTTCGTTCTTCTGTGAAGATAGACCTTGCTTAAAAATAGTCTGCTTGCTCATAGAAGAAGAACAGCTCACAGATGTTTACACAAATGCAAACGCAAAATTCTGAATAAAAATAATTCTTGCATGGGCAAAAACGTATCTGAGGAGGGGTGATTTCTCTTGCAGAAAATAAAGCAAGTTGACTTTTGTTTTGCCTTATCCGATGTCCTTTCGCTGCATTTGGCTGCTCACAATCCAGAACTGTTACAGTAAATGGGAATCAAACTATCAAGGGGCATGGAATTGGAAAGTACATTGATGAAGGGGTTCAAGGCTCATTGGGGAGAGGAAGAGGGGTGGGGAGAGAGAGAGAATTAAGAGAAAGGGATACAAGCATCTTCGGTTTGCTTTCATAGTGAGAGCTGCAATTTTCTGATGAGCTGGCTGCCTTAAAATTGGGGAAACAACAGATACTTCTAAGCCTTGGAAAAACCAGCAACTCCCACTGAGAGGATTAGTTGACTTCGAAAATGTGGCTAATCTTCTTATTTCTCTTTGTAGATTAAAATATCATAACTGATGGTAAGAAAAAGCAAAACCTGAGTTTGGAATACATTAATAACTGTAACTTGCAATGAGATTTTGAAAGAGGGATAATTAATTGGCAGTGACTCAGATTGTACAGGAAAATAATTTTAACATGCCAGCAGACCTAATGATAAAGCCTGGGTCACCATATTTAAACCTATGCAAAATATTAGAAAAGTGGTTCTTCTACATAATATACCAACCAAAGCCCCCCCCCCCAACCAAATTATCCCACTTTTCCTGTAAGAGTTCCAGGTAATTTACACCAATTTCTTGTTTTATATTTATCCCTGTAACTAGAAGCCGGCCGGGGTGGTGGTTGGTGGGTTGGTATTGAGCTGGGGGTAAAAACTGAGCAGACATCACCTACTAAGCTGTTGTCAAACAAGGATTCGAAGTTGGATATCTGTGGTCAGTGTCCAGCACATTCATACACAATTTCCACTGTGCTCTTCTCAACTCCTGTCCCCTTGTTGCCCATCCCATTGAATAACAAGACATGGAAGTAAGCTTTCTCCTGTATTGGGGAAAAGTGTCAGTAAGGTTGGAGGAAGCATAGTTGGGCACAGGTGGAAGAGAAAGACAGTCCAAAGCAAGGAGAGAGAAAAGGTATAACAGAGTGACTGGAAAGAAATAAAAGATTTGGGATGGATTGCAGCAATGGTTACTGGCTTCCAAATGGTGGATGTGTGATCCCATGGGAAAAGTCCACTCTTTTATAATGCATGCAATATAACCAATGCACCTTGATTAAGGATGTCCAGTTATGAATGCCATTTTAAAACTATTGTGGACATCCCTGATAATGACAAGAGTCACTTGATCTTTTCTCTATGAAAGGATAGCATAGGACTGCTTGGGGTGAAACTAGACTTTGGTTGTGCTTCTTACTTGTTGCCAAAATCTGGCAAAAACTGACGTCTTTAATTTTAGTGGAGAATGCTGCGGTATGCATGGGTAAGATTTAGGTTGGTAATGTAGTCTTAATTTTTCTGAACCCTAAGACTGAAAGCCTCATTTAACCAAGGACTTTAGATGATCTTCTCGTTGAGAGATAATATCTGTATCTTCCTAAGAGGCATTTCTTCTTGCTCTTGGGAGCCCTAGTGTGTTTTCTCCTAATGAGTTCCTGGGCAATGGAGGTTGCTTCTCTGGAACTTGCAACATTTCAGTTGCATACACGTTCCCAGACTCCCTTATCAGCAATTCCAGCTAATGATAACAGATTCTGGGAATTGTAGTTCAGTATCATCAGAATCCTTTGATTTCCTACAGCTGGTTTAGACTCCTTTTCTGCTGAGATCACAGTGAGTTCTTCTATCCATCTTTGCAAATGAGTTTGTCACTTCATTTTCCCCCTTGCATCAAAGACAAGGCAAGCTTATGAACATCATGACACATTTGACAGAAGCTGCTTTGTGGAGTTGTTTAAAATAATCTGTATTCTTCTGTCTTCCTATGTGCATAGGCATTGCAATCTTTACTGTCACTGCAAAAGCCTGTGTTCTTCAAATATCCATTGGTTGGGCAATAGAAGGAACAGAATTACAAACATTTACTCTAGCTTGGAATCAAGTTCTTTGAAACTTCAGATTCAAGGTTCTGCTGTGGTTGAATCTGTATAAATGTTCAACATGTCGATGGACACTTCCAATATAGAAAAGAACTGCATTCTTGTAATCTTTTGGTTTGTCATTAGCACTGATTACAGTGAGATGGAAAGAAACAGATAGCAGATTGTTCCTTTCTTCTTCAGTACTTTCCCCCAAATGAGTAAAGACTTGAAGGCTTCCAGAAATCACCTTTTAGTAAGAAGTACCAAAGATTGCAGGCTATTTTTAACATGACTTCTATGAGAGCTCACAAGCTGAAAGTCTTAACTCAGTGAATAATGTTGTCTATAGGAAAACCTTCCAATTTGATGATCCTAAGTCCAAGAAGGAATAGGAGTCAATGCTTCAACAACATTTTTTAAATCCTGCAGCACCAATACAATACTAATAGCAAAGCACAACTGCTTGGGCTTGTAATGAATCCACATAGATGGATTTCCTGCATGAACATGTCAGATGCTACTGAACCCAAGTTATAACAGATTTTTAAAAGCATGGGAGATGCTTTTAGCTCTATCTATACTATCACTATGCTAGTTTTTGCTTTGCTTTGTTCCAATCAGATTTTTCTCACTAAATTGCTGCTTTAATTAATTCCTAACCACAACCTCATATTTTTAAAACACATTTAGAATAATGCAAGCCACAAGGTTGAACAACGGAAGTTCTGAATTGTACATTATATCAACCACCAAGGCATAAGACAATGTAATTTAAAATCAGCACTCGTATGTCCACCGCCTCTATAAATTCAATATATTATCAGATTCCCAAGAAGATAGATAGTGAATGTGAACTAAAATGGTATGAATGCTCACTGATTCAGGTTAACCTTCCCTAATGTAAAACTTGCAGGAATTCCCATAATTCTTAGCCAGCACATTCAGGATCCTGAGAATATTGGGACATGTAGCCTAAGATATTTGGTAGGCCCCAGCTTGGAAGGCCAGTCAAGTAAAATCAATTGATAGCTGCCAATGGTAGGATTCTAGCCTAGCCTTTTGAATTCATGCTAAACTAATGATGAATGTCAGGCACCAAGGATTAGGACCATACATTAAATTATAGCACAGAAGGTTTATTCAAGCCTAAACACAAAAATCTAATCACCTAACAGTAAGCACTACACTGGCGCTAGATTAAGAGTCAATGGAATTCAAGGAGGGTCTTGGATCATTTGTGGCAATGTAAGGACTCTAAGCTTATGACATATTTAACTCTGCACCCAGCTCTGCCTGCTCTTACTCTACAGTGAGACTAAGAATGTCTATATATATTTTAATATAATTTTATACTTCATACAATTTACCTGAAGTAATTTCAAATCATCTGATACTTATTGTATGTGGAACTACTACCAAACTTTAGAAGATCCCCACTATATTTATTCTTTTCATGGTTCAATAAGACAGATAAGGTGTAATGCATAGCTGAGACATAGACCAAAAACTTATGTATACCAAAAGCTTCTCAACAGTTCCTAGAGGGATTTTAAAGGCCCACAACAATCACTAGAAGACTCAGATTTCATGAAAATGTGTTATCTATTATATAGATAATAGGCTGTAGAATTCTTGGAGTTGAAGTCCACAAGTCTTAAAGTTCCCACACCCCTGCATTAGAGGAATAATTTGGCCATGACAGTTGGAAGGAAAAGGAAATACTGGAATTGGGATATAGAATAATTTTTTATGTGAAAAGCGGAAAATGAATATATGTGGACTTGTGGGGAAAAGGCATTTCTGCTCCGAAGCCATATCAAAGATGTACAAGTCTTTAGAAGAAGCAACATCATTTTTTTGCTCTTCCTAGAGATTTAAAAATAAAAGCTACTGCAGCCATAGCAAAAAAACATTGATTACTCAGAGCTATGGGGGAAAAAAAAACTAATTTTGGAATGGAAATACAGGCAATTTTGAAAAGCTTTGCAAGCCTTTCATTAGACAAAATCAGGTGTACTAATATAAATGTGCAGGAGTTTAACCATTTTTTTTAAAATGAAGCAGCGGGGCTTATCTTACAATTATCTCTGAAATTACTATACAGCAGCATGCTAGAAAAATTAAATTGTATAAGTGATAAAATTCCACTTGCTCTTCCTGAAAATGTCATGATTTCTCTCACAGTTGTAGCACTATATGTTGATGTATAAGATAGAAATACATTTTAAATCAATGGATTCATTGAAATGAAGAAACCCAGAAAAACATTTACATTAGCATAGCAGTGTTTCTGAAACAATGTGGTAGGTTGAAAATCCCTCCCTCCCTCCCATTGTCTCAATGAAGAGTCATGGTAGGTTACAAGAGTCATCAGAAAACATCTATCTGCAGACAGAAATATTTATCTATGATAAATATACAAATATTTAAATTGCTAATAAAAATTATAAAACACAAAGGTAATTGTAATAGTAGTAATAAAGTAAAGGCATAATAAAAACAAGAATCAAGATAACATAAGCAAATTAATTTAAAATAAATTCAAGACTAAGTAAAGTAAAAACAAACTAGGCAACAAAATGCTCTTCCATCTTCAGAAGCTTCCAGAACATCAGAAGGAGTTGAGCAGGCTTGAATTCTAAGGGGCTAATCCATAAGACCAGGGCAGAAACAGCATCTCCTGACTTTCTTTCCTTTTATTTGTTGAAGACATCATCTTACAGTACTAAAGAACCCCCATCTTGTCAGCAGTCCACAGCTAAGAAGATTTGAGGCAACCAAGCTGTTCCAATAGGAACATAATGTTTTCCTTGGGAAAACAGAAGAGGAACTTCCAAGTGGAGGAATTGGCTTGAGTGACACAGTTGTGGTACTTGGTCTGCTGAACTACAACTGCTCCTTTCATTTTACCCCTGGGTTGGCACTTGCTCAGCATTACTGTTTTGGCTGTGAGGGAGACCATAATTCTGCTTCTCTAGCCACATTTTTCTTTTTTTTAAATGATCTCTGACCCGGACTGATGCCTTCAGTCCTAAAAGGTACCTAAGAAACCAATGCCATGTAGATTAGGACTACTTTTATTGTAGCAGCTATAGATGCATCTCTTTGGGGTCACATGGTGGTTGATGGATTAATCAGTTGACAAAAATCATGCACCTATGAGCATCCTTCAAGTCCAACACTTCTTTCTCACATACTAAAGGCCCTTTCTTAAACTCTGGCTCCAAGAACACTTATGCGCCAGATGTATGTTGGCTGCACAAATCCAGGTTCCTGCTGCCTTTCAATTAAGGGAGACAAGCTCTTGCCTGCTATGAAGTGGTCAATAGATTGACAGCCTTTTGATAAAAAAAATGATTAGAAAAGAATAGATTGGCTTAAACCTTACAATAACCATCTGACATGGAGAAGGCATGGCAACTGATGTTTCCCATGTCTGGGGATGATGAAGTGTTAGCCAGGGGAACATGCCAATCATTGACCTAACAATGTTGCATGGAAAAACTATATGGACATCAGCACAGCATGTTAAAGGCAAGCACGATTCATACTAACATGACTTCTTCCCACCTCTTAGATGGGAGGAAAGCACTCCAGAGATGAGTGTGGATGAATCTACAGATCTGCTGTTCATAGATCTGACGATCTCTTTCATGGCTCTCATTTGGAAAGGATTTTGGTTAGAAGCCTGAGGCACTATGTGCTTTTTTTAATCTCTCTGATCGGTCTGACTGGTGTGAATGGTTCCTTCTCCCTGTCTCTAATGATGGCATTAGAGACAGACTCTTTATCAGTTTCTCTTAACTCCAGATCTCAGGTGGTTACTGAAATTGTGGTACTTTGCAATTATGAACATTATCCTTGCCCCACCTGTCTATATTTACTTTACTAGCTGCAAGGCAAGCTTGATGTTTCTTAATTTCTATAAATCTTTGTTCTTCAAAGAAATATGATAAAATTATGAGAATTTGTCGACTGGGTTTCTTCATTAAGAGCTTGCCGCCAGCTGGCCAACCACCTGCGAGCTCAAGAGCTGCAAAGTCTTTGATTTCTCAGAGTAAAAACCGGAAAGTCAACATTCACTAAAATTGTAATTATAAATACCCACTTATTAAGAAATAATCTCATTGGACTAAGTAAACAGCAAGTTTGGCTTAATCTGCATGTTCATGTTTGCACTAGGTGTCCTATGCTACAATTCCAAGAAACCTAAAAATCTGGGTTTATATGTCTTGATTCCTATCTGTAAAAGAATGCAATAGTTGATTCATATGTGCATATTTATTACTAAGTGACTGCATGAAGAAATGACATATGACAAAAAAAAACCTCAAAAGAAAGAGAAAATTGTCTCTTAGACATATTGCCTTTAAATGGAGACAGTTCACACATTCAGATGTAAATAATTTATATGATGAAGCTTGAATCCATCTTTATGTTTAATACAAAACACAAACACAATTACAGGAGTCAGCAAGAATCAGCAGGGAAGATGAATTTTTTTAGATATAATCCTGAAGAAAATTATTCTTTGAAGCTGCTAGCTGCCCTGAAAAGGAATCCTTCATTGGCATAATTGGGAATTGGAATTATATACAAACATTTCCTATGTTTGTAGGAATGGGTTCTTCAATAGGGGCTGGATATTAAGAATTTGCACATGGAATTCTAGAAGTTGGAGTTCAGCACATTCAGAATGTATACTGTTAAAGAGGATGGCTATATACATTTAGTTGGGGTGCAATTATAAAAATGTCAGCTTTTGTATGGTCTTAAATTTGATAAAATGACCAAAAGGTTAAAGATAAGAACTTGAAGTATTGAACTATGCAATCTAAACATATATACAACCGATCTCTTCCTTTTTCAGACACTGGAAGAAAAATTATCTTTAAGGTAGCCATGAACAGATTCTAAACACACATACAACCTTAAATTTGAAATATAGGATTAGCAGCAATCTCAGAAGAAGAATGGTACCACTTTGAGCACAGCATAAACTGGATCCACAGTGCATACAGAGCTTACTTATTTTTATACTAGGATTCTGTGTCAGTCTGAAAGCAGGCCCCACAACCTCAAGTTTCAGTTGACGGCAGCACTAGTGGACAATTGAGCTAATTTATCTCAGGCTCAATTGCAGTACAGCTGAAGTTGCTGACATACTGCAATTCCTTTTCATTTTAGGATATAAACTTTACCTTACCCTTCCTTTTGGCTACGGTGAATCACTTGGGTCTCTCATTGGTTGGATTCACTCTTAATGTTTTGTGAATACAAGTAAAAATATGGCCATTGAAATGTCTTGGGCCAAACTAAAATCAGTGAAATGAACAACTTATCTATAATTGTCAAACTACAACTACTTGGTTAACAAATCATTCAGTTACTACCTGACACTCTAACTAGATAATTGCTACTGACATCTAAATTAGACTTAATAATTAAAATAATATTGGATTTTTAAAATTGGTTTGTTTTATTTATTTATTTATTTTATTTATTTGCTACCTATCTAGCCTTGCGGAGACTCTGGACAGCTTACAACATTACATTGTTGGTATTTGCCAAAAAAAAGCACACCCTTTTAAGTCAACTTCTTACTGCCTAAAAAGACATTTGCAAGGTTTTGAAAGACATGACAAAAATATCCTATCAATCAAAGTTAATCAAGATGTCCCTGGGCCCACAATTGCATTTACAGAATGTACAAACATGCTTTAGCAATTCCACCTGCTGAAAAAAATGAGACTTTATTAGGCAGAAATAAATATGTTATAATCAATCTATCCTCTCTCTTTCTCAATAGGTATTATGAGCAACTATAGTATGCTTACTGTGGAGTTGTCCTGGATGATTACACTCAAAGCATCAACTAGAAAACATACAGGAGAGGATCCAAAACGAATATGTTCCCTTTCTCCTTTGCTTTCTTTATTGTTTTTCTGTTGAATCCATTACACAGTTCAAACTATAGCTTTCGATCGATAAAATTCTTTCACCTCTTCAAAGGAACTTAAATGAAAATGCACCATTGGCCTCTGCCCTGCCATCAGGATGCATTGCCTAAAATATTTCTCTATACTATTTAACCAATATCTTTAAATGAAGGTGATGCTCCGATATAGCACCATTTTTTGCAATTTTGTCTGCATAACCTCAAGTATTTTGAAAAAAAGGGTATTTTTTTCCAAAACGGATACTATCACCTCCTATACTTGTCATATGATTCTATTTCCTATGCTCCCTCTGTCCTGAAGTTTTTATGTCTTTAACCTTTGTCACACAGTTTTATTCTGTATTTTTGAAGATATGTTTGCATTTTCCCCTTTCTCCCCAGCTTTTCCTCTCCTATAAAATCAGAGCCTAAAGACAGAAGAGCCCTAAAGGCTTTCTGCAGAAATTACTGATAAAAAAAAAAATCTTCCAATTCTATGCCATGGAGAATGTTGCAATAATGGATCTTAACAATCCATCACAGTGACAGCTATAAAGATGCAAAAGTTGTCTAGTCTAGCACATGTCCTTGCTAACATTTCTTATATTGTGTTTAAATGCAAATAGTTATATTTCTCTGGTTTGGTGGACCTGACTTAATGACCCATTTATCTTTGTCAACTTAAGTCAATATTTTTCAGAGCTGTTATGATGGCAAAAGTTTTGGTCACTATTTTTCCAGGAGGATTTCTAACATCATTTTCCCAATAGGTTTTACATCTGAATGATATTTAACTAAATCAAAATGGCAAGGTGCCTTCTTCAACCTTTCTAACTTGACCAAAATTGGAGTCAAAAACTGCTTTGTTCCTCTGCCTCAAAATGTATTGGAACTTTGGACTTGTTTTTTTCTTAAAAATAAGTTTTTGTTCTAAATTTTCTTTATGTTCATAATTGTTTTGGTTAGGATGAAAAAAGATATCACTGCATTTTCTTTATTTCTTTTTCCTTTTCAAAGTTCCATTTGAAGGTTTGCATCCCTTCTTGAGTTTTGGATAACTTCTTTGGGGCTTCTTATACATACAGTATATCCAAATTTCCCATCTATAGTCAGTCCATTTTCAATTCCTTTCTGATTATGCATGTGTAAATTTTTCTTTCGGCTTCACTCTTAAATGGTTTAAGCAGTGTTAATGCCATGCTTTCATGGCATTAACTCCCCAAGCCTCCTGCATCCAAAAAGTATTTATGTCTAGACTTGGTACTAAGCTTAGATATCCAGGCAGTTGCCTAGGACATCAAATTTTAGGAGATGTCAAAATTGAAAAGACTTCCAAAATACATAATACGAGTATAAAATCGTATAATCTTTCCTCATTCCTTTAGGACTTTTTCTTTCTATGCTTTTCAAACATGTCCACCACTAAAGTTGGATGTGACTTGACAACATTTGGGCGCTGATGTAATTAAAATTATTTACTGTTATTCATACTATAAAAGTTGAAAATTTTTGAGAAAGATAAAAATCTGTCCAGGGCTGAAAATTGTAAGTATAATGCTCAAACACTCAATGAAAAAAATAGAAGATACAAGTTGGCACCTCTTTGAAATTCCCTTTTTTTATAAAAAGGAAAATAAACTAAACCATAGGGGTGCTAAAATATGACTTTGGCTGTCAAAATGTGACGTCTGGCCCTGTTTGTGCATGTTTTGAACACAAGATGTGTCCCAAAATAGATGAGAAATGGTAGTATTCAAACCAGGATTTAATTTGTAGAATTCTTCAGCCCTAGAACTTCATTGCTATCCCTGAGGAGTTTCAGAATGCCTCAGTTTCTACAAAATTCCTTTTTTCTACTATAAAAGAACTAGATTTTATTAAGAGCCACTTAGAGGCTTAGAAAAAAGCTTGCAGAACATATAAGATGACTCTCAGATACTTCCTCCCCTCCATCGTAACACATTAACATTCAGTCTCCTCAAACATAAACATTTGTTTTTCTATTTGCTACATGTTTAGCAAACTCCTCCTCACAATGAGATTTATTTATTTTAAAAACTCTGATTTCCTATTTTACACTGTGAAATATTCCATGTCTCCCAGTTGTTACATTTCTGGTAGAACACCATTCGTGGCAGAATCAGTTTGATGAGATCCTTCATTAAGTGTTCTCTGATGGATCTTGGTAGAACCTGTAATGGTGGATATGTGACTGGCAACAGCGTTCTCTGACAAACAGCCCCAGTACATTCTGAATGGTGACATTAACTTCTACTTGCCTGTGCTCTACCTTGTAGGAAATCAACAGTGCCAATTGAGACCCACACAGTATTGATCAACAGAGGGATAGAATCAAGATCACGTGAAGTGTTAATACCACTTTATAATGCCTTGGTAAGGCCACACTTGGAATACTGCATTCAGTTCTGGTCGCCACGATGTAAAAAAGATGTGGAGACTCTAGAAAGAGTGCAGAGAAGAGCAACAAAGATGATTAGGGGCCTGGAGTCTAAAACATATGAAGAACGGTTGCAGGAACTGGGTATGTTTAGCTTAAGAGAAAGAAGGACTAGGGGAGACATGATAGCATTATTCCAATATCTCAGAGGTTGCCACAAAGAAGAGGGAGTCAAACTATTCTCCAAAGCACCTGAGGGTAGAACAAGAAGCAATGGGTGGAAACTAATCAAGGAGAGAAGCAATTTAGAACTGAGGAGGAATTTCCTGACAGTGAGAACAATTAATCAGTGGAACAGCTTGCCTCCAGAAGTTGTGAATGCCCCAACACTGGAAGTCTTTAAGAAGATGTTGGATAGCTATTTGTCTGAAACGGTATAGGGTTTCCTGCCTAGGCAGGGGGTTGGACTAGAAGACCTCCAAGGTCCCTTCCAACTCTACTATTGTATTGTATTGTAAGATACTGCTGATATTTTTTTTAATAGCAACTGAGGGCAGGGTACAGCATCTTCTACTCTTCTTACAAAAAACATCCACATGAAATCCCATTTTTCCATCCTTCTTTTCAATGAGGGACAGAATTCCTCCCTCCCCGAAATAGCAACTCCTGGGTGAAAAATAAGTGGCAGCGTTTTTATCTATAAATTGGAAAGAGATTAGGGAAATGGAAGAATTACTCTCACCTTTGCCACACCATTTCATCTTCCTTCATGCAGCAGATGCTGCACTTGAGAAAACTTAACCAAATATAAAAGGGATATTGGTCCTCTTTTCAGTAGCAGTCATGCTGGCACTAAATTGTTAGGGTTAAATCACAAAGAGATACTGTGAAGGACAGGATTATAGGGCATATTCTATGCCTTGAAAAAAAACGACACTGAACACACAAAAATGGATCAAATTCTAGGATATTTCGATCATATTTTGAAACATGAACACATTTAAGGCTTATGAAAGCTATTTTGCCATTACCCAGAACTTTATCACTAAAAGCCTGATGCAATAGTAATATAATCAGAACTCATGTATTCAGCATCTGCAAATTTGTTTTGATGTTGTAATTGAATGGAATTCAAAAGCCTGCACACCAAATATATTTCTTGCTGCCCTCCTCTTCGGCTTCTTATATTCATCATATATTTTGTCGTATATTTTGGGACAAGAGAGATTATTATTGTTTCTAAATAACAGGAAGCCAAATAGAATTGAACAACGGCAAGATTTCTGCATCCCCAGAAATCTACCAATAAGTATTAAATTATCTTCTACTACTTAGGTTTTTTTTTAATCTAACCCTCCTTTTGTGGTACAATAATTGTTCAGGTGTCTATGCTGATAAGCTTTAGATTATAGTAAAATGAAATCTTGCTTTTCCATCATTCTAGGTTATTCAAAAATTCTGTAATTGAATAACCTAGCCAACTCAACATAAGGCCAACTTTTATAAACACACTGACCACAAATGCAATAGCTTTGCCTAATCTTACGGTCCCTTTACTAACAGTATTGTAATGTAAATGAAACTATTTTCACTCAATGTTCTCACAAGCCCTTTGGGCAGAGACATTTGTCAGACTTTAAATCTTCACTTTTACCAGTAAAGGCAATCGGATTTCTAACCCTGCAAAGATATTAGAAACAGTCCCTACTACAGTATGCTGCATAGCCTTAGCAAAGGTCACAAAGGGGAACTATCAATTAGCTTCCCTCCTGTCTACCGCAATGTCCTGGGGATGAGCGGTTGATCACATGGATATGTCTATATTGTTTTCCTAATAACGGTACAGAAGTTGTTTGATTTCTTTTGCAACTTTCCAGTCTGATCTACACTTTTCAGAGTGTTTCTAATAGTCATCCATCCATCTAACGATCCATGCCTATTTAAATTTTCAACCATCTAGATTTGTGATATAACTTGGGATAGTGCTTGAAAAAAAGAAATGAACCTGAGGTGGGTGGAGAAAGAGAAATTTATCCAACACCAAACACAGTTCCCTGTTTTGGTGTGCTCTTATATACTCTATAAAGATTCTGCTCCCATCCTGTTTTAAAATTTTAACTTTTGCATGGAGAGTATTATAAATGCAGTGTTTTACATTAGAATTTGCTTCGAAGGTTGTCCCTTATTGCCCTCATTTCTCCTTCAACCAATAAGTTGGCTTAGAACCAGGAGAATAAAAAATAATTTATTAAGGGCAAGGACATGACATAAGAAGAACATTTGCCACCTGTGAGGCAAGAGCTATAGAGCCTAAACCTCAGGTGGAAAAATCTATGCCTGTGTTAGGTGCCTAGGACTGTGTGTATCCAGGGCTTTAGAAGGAGGTAAAAATGAATCATATACAGGCAGTCCTAGGTTAAGAACATTTGACTTTAGCACAACCCCTAGATATGACAGGCTGCCTATTACAAAAAAAATGGTGGACAGCATTCTCCTTCCTCAAGCTGATGAAGCACTGAAGCCGTGCAATGCTTGTAGGAACTGCTCAAAACAGGCCGTATATTAAAAACATGCAGCTTCAGCACTTTGTCAGCTCAAGGAAGGAGAATGCCATCTGCCATTTTTATTAATAGACAACCCATTTATAAGTATGAGTTCCAATTTAAATACAAATTTGAGTTAAAGATTTAGGGAAGAGAACTCATTCTTAACCCACAGACAGCCTGCATGCAATTGTAATTGACCCAGGATAATTATTGCCTGCCCTTAGATAATACAGCAATTCTTTGTTTGCTACATTTCAGTTTCAAATGCAGCCATTAATCTGAGATCTCTTTGCTCCGACACTGAACTTGGCTCAATTAAGACCCTAATATGTTCTCCAAAGCACTAAAACCAAGGCAGGTGCACGGGCACAAAACTAGTGAAGTCCAGCATGAAACACAGGAATGTAACCTGAAAAAGTTGGATGAGAAATCACGTGGAACCACAGTGGGTTATGTGACCAAGAACGATCGATTAATAGCCAAGACCGTGCACGGCCTAGAAGATGGATTTGTACGGAAATTCAACTCTGTCCTCAATGCTCAGAGATGCAAATTCGATACAACAGACTATTTGCAACTGTTCTCTATTGCTATAAGAAGAGCATTGCATTGAATGCATTGCATTGCATTGCATTTATCCACAGAGGACTGCCACAGTCGCACAAGGAACATGAGTTAGGGCATGTAATAATACAAAAAACAGGAGCTGCAATATTACACTGGGAGCAAGGGACCTTATGATCAAAATGACTTTCCTGCATTTTTCAAAGGCCATACAAGTCTTAGACTGAATACAAAGCCAGTTTTCAAAGGATGCCAGTTGTAATCCATGTATCATGGGGTTACCTGCAAAAGAATGCTAAGCCTGTACACTACAGCTGTTGGCTCAGCATATTAAACACACCCAGCCTCCTGAAATGTCTTTACTTTGCAGTAAAGCAGACTAATCACACATAATGCAACTAAGGAATGTAGGCCAATCATTGGGCTTCTCTCTCCCCACCCCACCCCAGCAAAATAAAAATGAGGAGCATAGGAACTCATTAGTCTAAGTCAAGTTTGGGGGTAACCAGCTTGTACTGCTAAAGAGACAAGAGTGCTAACTTGGAAATGATCCCACTGCCCTCTTGCACAATTTACAGTTGCTGGACACAGGCAATTAATTGATCTGGTTCTGGGATGAAATACGTAAATAAATCCTGGGTTACACCAAATTAGTATACATGCTGCCTGTGAAACATACTATATATTCCTCTCTAAGGCCAATTCTCAACTCCTCATTCCAGTTTATTAAAAAGGAGCAAAAAGGGGGGGGGAAGTATGTGGAGGGGAGAGAGCTATCATCCTGTGATCACTGACAGATGATCACAATTTGCTTTTTGGCTGCACTCAGCAGTGAAATTCCTGGAGTCCAGCTGTCTCATATTCCCCCTGCAGTTATGAGAAATAATCACAGCAGGTTTGCTGTGTTTAGAGGGTTACATTACATTAAAAATATTATACAAGATACAGAAGCTGTGGCCAGATCAAGCCCTCTTAATGAAACCATCTCTAATTTTGTAATGGCCAAATAAGCCAGAGTTTTCATACCTATGTAACAGTCTCCAGGTTCTCTTTAAATGAACTCTTTCAATGAGTGCATGCTGTTGATTTCCCATTTTTAAACAAAACAGTTCCAGATCTACTTTTCTGATCCATAATACATGTCATATCCATACCTCCACCCTCTCCAATAGCTTCCATTATTCTAGCTAGGAGTTTTGCTAGAAGGTCTCCGTTTCTGACCTTGCCATTTATGAGTCCCAGAGGAATATTGCCTGCTTCTTCTTTGCCTGGGTGATATGAGTAGTAGCAGCTGTGCCTTTCATCCCTTCCTATTCTTATTTTCCCAAGGAAGAAGGTAGTATATGGAGGGAGCAGCATGGTCTAATAAGAGGTTTAGAGGTCCTCCAAAAGGCAGTCTTAGAAGCTGACAAATGCAAATCTTTGTTCATGAAGTACACATCTTTGCTCATTATTTGTAGCTGCTCTTTTTCCTCAAAGGATCCTTTGCATCCGTAGCCACTCATATTCTAGAAACAAAAAGGTTTCGCCCTAAAGATTAGGATCCAATGATTGATTCTGTAGGACTATCAGATCTGTACTGAAGAACTCTGGATGACCACTAGACAATAGCAATGGGCTGGCATTTTCTGAATTTGTCTGCTGCCATCTAATAGTTTTCCAGATGTTTTTAAACACAAGGTAGCAACCCTAATCTTAAACTCATTTTCCCATTAGAATACTAAATACAAAGCATTTCATTGGATACCAAAATCAAAATGATTAGAATGTATAGAACCTGCAATATTCCTGCCTTTTAAGATGAGAATTATTTTATCTACATAACCAGTGAAAGTTTGGAAATACTGAAGAGGAATCGTGGCAGAGCATGAAATGTTTTACAAGCAGAAGATCTATGTTCGGTTCCTGAATTCTTGAGAGATGTCCTAGGCAGCTGCTACCAATTAAGATGGATCCATTGCTAGATGGGGCATTGTCTAATTATATGAATCAACTTCTCCAATGCTTCATAAACAAGGAGAGTTAATGAAAATCCCAAGCCCTAAGGCAAAATATCTCTACTAATGTGGATTCTCGTGAAAGCTATCATTTTGTTATGAAAATATTGATCTATTCTACATGTTTAGTATAAAGATAAATAAAGTATGTAAACTGATGAAAGGATTTCTATTAGAATATTAAAAAAAGGTTTCTGATTGTGGTAGCATGATGTCAATGGCATGAAGCAACTATATCCTACTAGGACATATATTCTTAAATCCTAACCACCCAACTTGTTCTTATCATTACAACTCAACCATTATAAAATTAATTCATCTTCCTGGTTTGTCAAGAAACTGAAAGGAGTAATTAAATTGCAATGAACAATTTAATTTCTTATTGAAGCCATCTAGAAGGTATATTATTTCATTTATGAGGATGCTTCCAGGTTATCTCCTCCCCCACCAAAAGAATCAACAGCACTCCTTTTCATAGTATTTTTGTAACACAGACCTGAATTCACAAATACTTTTTTTTCTATTAGAGAATGTTCATCGTAAGATATGATATACTTCCTCCTCCTTGGAATCAGTTCTCATTTCCAAACTGGAGTAAATTAGCAACAATTAGTTGGTCTTGTTAAATGAACACAGACTTAACTCCAACTACAGGCCTGAACCCAACAAGTTTAATCATGCAGGACTGAGATTCATACTTACTTTCAGAGAATATGCCAAGGCAATGAAGCCCAAACAGCAGAAATTGAGGTATACAAAGTTGAAGATGGACCAGAGATAATAATCATTCACTTCAGTGGTGTCTGGGTAGATTTCAATTACAGCAGTGGGATTAGTCATCGTTTTCTTCTCCACGGAGTGTTTGCATTGCACGGGTGGTCTCAGGCTGTCCCCTTTGCAGGTCTTGTTCTCCATCAGACACACAGCAGAAGAAGGAGACAGCACAGGGGACCCTTGCTGAATGGGGGGCGTCTTGGAGATGCAAGCGAAGCACCCCTGCTGGGGTACATGAGGGGGTCTTCGAGTCCAGAAAGCCCCATCAAGGGGACATGGAGGGCCCAAGGGGGGTTCCTGTGGCCTCTCCGTGATGGCAACCCCCAGTTTACACAACTATATCCAAGGAAAGTATGTTCCCCTGAGAAAGACAGCGATGGAGAAAGTGGGGAGGGTCAGGAAGGGAAAAGGATGTGAGTGTCAAAAACAAAATACCGGGATGCAGGAAATCAGAAACAGAAAAGAGGCAGAGAAAGGAGGAAGAAAAAGGGGGATTCCCAGGCAAGGAGAAAAGAGAAAAGAGAGGAGCCTGTTTAAACACATGTACCACAAAGGGAGCAGACAAGAGCAGTCATTAATGTATGCAGCAGTGTAATAGTTCCTGGATTCCCTGCAGCTGGGTGTCCCAGCTCCGCAGTAGGCTTGGCTTGCCCTCTCCTGCTTCCCACACAAAACAGCCTCGGAGTTCATTAATTCCCTGGGAAAGGCAAGGAGCTTGACACGTCGTCACATGCCTTCTCCCAGCCCTCTCTTTCTCTCCCCATCTGCTGGGTTTGGTTTCCTGTTCCATTTCCCCCCGTTAAAGTCCTTTGCAGTCGGATCGGGCAAAAACAACAGCAATGCTCTCCTCGCTCACTCGTGTAAACACAACCGAGGGTTTTGATTCATCATCCTCCCCATTCCAGAAATTGGACAAGGGAAGACGACTTCCAAAAGAAGAGAGAGAGAGAGAGAGCGTGGACTCAGGGTGAAAAGGACTCTCTCCCTGCCACGAGACTCTAGTCCTCGCCCCCCTCTTCCCCATCCCCGCCCCGCATCTCTCCCTCCAACCCGTTCTCATCCACTCTTTGCCCATCTCTTCCGCGGGGCTCTCCCGTCCCGCGTCGACATCAGGATCGAAGCAGCAGCCCCCGGGCGGATGGGGCGACGAAAGCCAGACTGTTCCTGGAACCGACTGCACAAGCTGCGACAGAAAAGCCCGGCCTCCTAGGCTTTCCTCCGCTCGCTCTCTGCCCATTTTACTGAGCGTTCTCATCTCGGGCTACATTTCTGCTTGACTTTTCCCTTCCTCCCCCTTCTTCACCTGTCAGCAGTTTTTTCCCCCCTTTGGACGGCGTCGCCGCGCGGTCGGGGGTGGCGAGGAAGAAAGAAGGCACAGGAGGACAAAAAAAAAAAAAAAAAAGCCGGGGGGGGGGATGTGTAAGAGTGAAAGAAGCGCGCCTTCTCTCGCCGGCTCCTCTCCCTATCCCATCGGCTTTGCAATTACGAAACGGAGCCTGCCCGTAGATCCACCGGCACCGGAGCCCGTCCCTCCGTCCATCCGTAGAGCAGGGAGAGAGCGGATACTTACGGGGAGGGAGGGAGGCGGGCAGTTGTGCTGCATCCCCAGCTCAACACTGCCGCGGTCCCTTCTTTAGCAACTGGAGTTCGCGGAGGCGTCGGGGGAGGGAAGGGAGGGGCGGGCGGGCGTGGAAAGAGGTCAAACGGTCCCGCTCGGCTTCAATCCAAGCCAGGCAAGGCGTGCGCGCACCCGTTCCTGAAGACCCCGCGGGCACTCAATTTCCCTTTCTCGCCTCGCCAAGCCCGCTACTTCCACGAGTGCGCGGGGTTTATTTTTCTCTCTCTCGCTGTTCTCGGCTCCAAGCGCGCAATACGCGCGTGCTCTCTCTCTCACACACAAGCTTTTTTTGGGGGGTGGGGGGAATTCCAGAGTTGTCAATTCCCCCACCGAAAAAAACCCTACCTGCTGGAAACGCAACCTTCCCGCACCTGCCATGTAACAGCGCAGGCATCTCCGTGACCGGGGCTTTTTAGCGTCTATTTTGAGGACTTTGAAAAAGCTGACGAAAGGCGATGGGGTCAACCTGAGGCTTGCCCTCATCGCAATCACACCACGCGTGGCTTAGTAACACTGAAAAAAAGATTAGCCGCTTCTGATCTCTTTACTGAGGGGTTTGGAGAGGGTGGTGGTGGAAGAAACTCGAAGTGAGGCGGAGAGAGAACAGGGCGCCAAAGGGAAAGAAGCGCTCGTCGTGCTCCGGTCAGGGGGCCAGGATAGGAATCGGATCAATATTGGCTCCAGGCTGTGTCAGCGCGCACGCATAGGCAGCCATAGCCTGAATATCAACAGCTCCCCTCCATTGTTTACACTTTTATTGAAGGGCCTGTGGTCTTCACTGCCTTGGATGAAAATAAGTTCTGAAGAACTTGGAAGTTTTATGTTAGGCAAAGGTGATCTCGATGAGTTCTCTAATAAATGTAGCCGGATACATTGGATTCAACAGACTGTCTTTGCACTCCACTCTGTTGATAAATAATGAAACACAGCAAAAAGTTCTCTGATCAACAGGAACTAGGAAAACAAATAGTAGGCCCTGTAGAGGATTTCAGCAGAAGTATACTATTATAGCAAGGGGAATATATAGTTGGTTTATGAAAAGGTATCTACAACAAAACCAAAGAGTTCTTCCCACAATATATTAAGTCCATCCTCCTAGAGGGCATAATTTTAATTTAGGCTCCTAAATTGTTAAGAATGTAGTTTTTACAAAAGTTTGTAGAAAAAAAACCATGTTATAATGAATAATAAGGGAAGTAGCAACCACTATACATAAGTAGAATAATCTAGACATATTTAAATTGCATTTTATTTTCTCATCACAATACACTAATAATATATAAAATAAAGAGTTAAACAGTACAATATATTCACTAGGTGATAAAACAAAAACGTTCTTGCTTATAAAGGTAACTTTGAATCTGTTCAATTAGTTTTTCATCTAATATTCATAAAATTGTATTTGACTTTTGAACAATTAGAAAGGAGTAATGTCAGTTTCAAAATATTATTTGTAATAGAAATACAATATATTGCATTTTAATAAGTCATCAATGTGATTTTTTTCTAAGTAGAAAGTAAAATTGTCAAAATAGTGTTTCTGGAATGCAATGGGAGATTCATAGATGTAAATAGGAAGAAAAATCTGCAGTCAAAGCAGAATAATTTATATAACTTATTTTCTTAAATCCCGCTTGGTTTATATTTCTTTCCTGATATGAACTGCCAGGAGTCTTGCAGATTTTGGTGACACATAAAGTGGTTGGGATCACACAAGATACTAAATCGCAAAGACATTAATGAACGCTTATTGTAATCAAACTTCCCATGGTGGGCAAATGTCTTGGTTGGTTAAGAATGAATTTTGCTCCTTTCATTTCTCCACATGCAAATTACTATTTAACCTTCCTTTTATTACTAGGACTTTCATTTAAAAATACTTAAGATTAATTTTATGTTTAGGACTGAGCAGCACAATCTAATCATAGTTTGAAAAAGTCAAGAGTCTGTAATAAACAAAATAATTGTGGCTACTTCAGTCAATTCATCAGGGTTTTTTTTAACCTTTGTTTCTCCCAGTATCAAAAAAAAAATATGGTCAGATTAGGGAAAAAAAATTAAATCAGAATTCTGAGTTCACTGCAGTAAGGCAAGCTTGGAATAAGCAGGTTTCATAAAACAAAAAACTTTTCTTTCAATTTTTTTTCCTGTCATGATAAAACAACAACCAAGTATATACAATATTAATTTGGTATGATAGCTGAATCAGGTCAGTGTTCGCTCCAAATCATGTATTTCCTTTAAAGTTTCTTCAGACTACTTTTTAAAGAATGACATGATAGTATGTGGCAATGGAAACTTTTTATTTTTAATTTATTTGATTACTAGTTGAAAAGAGAACAGCTATGAAACAGATTGTATCTTTTGAACAGGCAAGAACATAACAGCATTTCACAAATTAAGAGAAAACAAGCAAGAGAATGCTCCAAGCCACCAGGGGAATGACAGCGAATTGCTAATCCAGCAGTGCGATTTGCATGTCAAATTTACTAAGACGATTTCCAATAAGATGTGGTGGACTTTATTCTTCTCGAGAATGTGGGATCTGCTAAACAGCATCTTTCTCCTCCTTGACACAATGGCTTAGACTTCCAATATCATAATCTGCCTGGTCCAAATTTTGGTAATGGCAATGGAGAGACTTTTACACATCCAACATTAACGGCAATGTGACACACTTGCCAGTCTATCAATCAGTGCTGATTAGTTTTGAGTGTCTCATATATTTTATTATGGAGGTGTCATTCAATCCCACATTTGCATAAATCTTTAAGACTCTTTAAGACCCTTATACAAGACCAGGTGCTATAGACTTTACCTGAAACAAACCTGTTTTAATCTTAATCTCTTGTTCCATTGTCCATGGCTTCTCATAGCCTTATGATTGGGCTCAAGTATTATGAAACATTTCAAATGAACTAGCCTAGCATTAACAGCGGCCCAGCTCTGTAATCTATCAAGTCTCATTCGCTCTATAATAGTTGATCATATGACTTCTTAGGCTCAAAACAAAACCCAGTACAGAAACTATTCCTTTTCTGAAACACCAGATATAGAAATCTATGCAAAAAGAATTTGGATATATAGAGGTATTAACAGAATTTCAATCCCCAGATTAAATTCCTCAGAGTTGAACATATTTTTCTGAGTTGCCTACAATATTTTTCTTCACAACAGAATGCAATGGTAGAGTCAACCTCTCTAAATAAAACTTGTATTGCACATTAGTGATAAAGATTAAAAACTTCTTCAAAATTAACTTGAGTCGAAATGTCTCATAAATTGAGCCAAAATGTTTCATAAACTTTTATGTGAAATACTTTTTGGGAAAAGTCAGATAACTCTGTTCTCATAACTCAAAAAGAAACTAGGAATTACAAACGGTTTGGAAAACGGAAGAACAAAATATTCACAAACAGGACATACTACCTAAGTTGGGGAAACTTAGGCTAAATGGCCATTTAAAATTTATTTTTACTTTCACTTTACCTTTTACCTTTCCCATTACAATGGCTATTTCAGAAGTATTCATTACTAATCTTAACCATGTTTCATAAAATGTGTTAATTCAGAACCGCTCTTCTGCATTCCACATTCGTAGGTGACAGAAATGCAACCGGTATATACATATATATTGCATATATTTATATTCAACAGTGCAAATAGAGAATCAAATGCAATTTTAGTGGTGACTTCAACTATTCAGAATTTTTCAATGATCAACTGCAATACAAATACATATGTGCATACATATATGATATGTATGTACATATGTATGCATATGTATATGCATATATACATATATGATGGGAGAGTTGTATCCAAAAACATAAATAATTTGGGGGAGAGTGAGCAGAAAACAAAGTTGCTTACACAAGACAACTTGCGCTCGAAAACATACGAAAGGATCATGCTTCAAAGAACCAGACATCTGAAGGGTACATACAATATTAGGACCCTCCAAAATGTGTAATTTTATTAGAGCCTTTATATGGTATGTTATCAGAAGGATGACAAATACATTTTGGAAGATCAGTAGTCATTTTTTAAATTTAAAAACATTTCCTCTCATTTCTACTTTCTTGATTTTGTTCAGAATGAAATCAGTCACAATATAAAAGCAAAGCACAATGTGAGTGCATTTGTATTGAGACTGTGGAAGGCAATGACTAATTGCTTTTACACGTTGCCAGTACACTTTGCAAAACCAACGGAGTCATTATCTCGATCAAATACTGTGTAATAGGGCCCAATGAAAACATCACCAAGAATCCAAAGAGGCCCACCAGGTGGTGGGACATCCAAGCCTGAAAATCCACTCAAACAAAGGGTTTCTCCTTGAACAGTAACCTATAGGAGAGGAAAAAGTAAAACAAATAATAAGGTAATTTGTTTTATAGCATTATTCTTTTGTATAGAATTAATTATATGGTAAAATTTAAACAATTCGAATTTAAAGCTTTACAATGTCCATATATATATATATATATATATAACAGTGATCAATTTTTCTTAATGTCTATGGAGATTCTCAGTCATCCAGGTCATGGTTGTTTCAAACTTGCTTTTTCCAAAAGGCAACTGGACTTCCTTGGTTTTTTCCTTTGAAAATGTTTTGCGTCTTATCCAAGAAGCTTCTTCAGTTCAGTTCTTGGATGAAAAGTGAAACATTTTCAAAGGAAAAAAAAAAACACGAAGTCCAGTTGCCTTTTGGAAAAAGCAGCTTTGGGACATCTTTTTTTCTTAATAACTGTGTCAAGAGTTTTTAAGGAAAAGTCATATTTTTGTTCCTGCATTTCAAGGATTGAAAACACTATTTTAATTTTTCAATTCATAACATTTTCTTACTGCTTACTACAGATTTCTCAACTAATACAAGATAATATGCAGTTAAAATTCTTCTAGATCTTTTTACAAACGCATATGTACTATTTGTTCAACATTACTCCTGACTTATCTCAGTGTATTGGGATTAGTCCATTGTACTTTCGAGAGCCCTACTATCTTCTTAAATGTGTAGAAGCAATTCAATACATGTCCAAAAGAACTATCAATAGCTACATAGGGTAGAAAATATGCCTAAAATAAGCTAGTAAGCATTGAGAGAGAGAAAATAACAGAGTGTCATGGAACTTACTTTTAAGGCATACTGTTCTGGAGTAAGAGCATAAGACTGCCCTCCCAGCACTAGAGACACAGTGGGAAGTGTAGATAGCTTATCACATGGGAGCATGTACTGCAAACAAAACAACAGAGAAGAGTAAGAACCTGCTGTGGACAAACACTGGACTATTAAGAGTGGAGAAAAATCATCTCCTTTCCTGAGAGGTGATAGAAGCCAGTAGTTAAGATGGCCTTCTCCAAAATGGTCACCCTTAGATTTATATAAAACTTTCATTGTAATGCTGCTGAGAATGGTGGGAAATATAATTAAATTAATTTGGGAGCCACCAGGTTGAGGAAGGCTGCCTAAGAAACAAATGACTAGAGGTTCACAAATATTTGTTCAATGCACCTTGTTTTCACTTAAGAGCCACTTTCAGAATCTAGTACACCTTAGGCAGAATTAACAATAAACAATTATAGAAAAACAATAAAAAGACAATCCTATGCACCTGGACAAATACATCCTCTCAAACAAAAAAGGATAACCAGCAGGGCTTCCCAAACACCTTACCCCAGAACCTGGAGAAACAGCCATATTTTTAAAGACTTCTAGATCATCATCAGGGTGGCAGCTACATAGATCTTGGGGTTAGGAGCAGCATTTTAGAGAAGACACACTTCCTGGATCCTGACACTGTTTGACTAAAGGCACTCCAACTCTGCCTAAACGTATTGGTGGGCCATCATGGGAAGTAGGTTTCCTCAGATAATAAGGCCCTAAGCCAGTGATAGCGAACCTTTTCGGTACTGAGGGCTGAAAAGGGAGCACTTTGTGGGCATGTGCTTTGCAGGTGTGCTCGTCTGGGCTGCGACCCAGAAGAAGAGCTGCCCAGGGGCATGAACGCCCTGGAAAATGAACTTCCTGTTTCCGGCACATGCATGTGCGCTGGCCAGCAATTTTTTGGTTACTGCCGTGCATGCGCACATGCTGATCTGCTGGCTGGCATGCATGCTCGCACAGAAAAATGGAAGACCAGCTCTTCCGGTTTCCGGCACTGCCGCATGCACAAAGGCCACTTGATCGGCATGTGCGCCTGCATGCCAAAACCCCAAAAGAGGAATGGGCAATGCTGCGCATGTCAGCCAACATGGCTCTGCTTGCCACTTTGGGCACGCATGCCATAGGCTTGTCATCCCGGCCCTAAGCCATGAAGGACTTTATAGTTAATAACAGCACCTTGAAGTGCATCTGGACGTTTACTATCAAATAGCGCAGCTTGCAGAGCAATGGGTGTACTGAAACATCCTATTATTGCCAATGCCACTGCATTCTGGACTACTTGAAGCTTCCAAGTCTTCTCCAAGGGCAGCCCCATGTACAGCATGAATTTCCACTTGTATTTCTTCAGCCTTCGCGTATCCATTAACTCTTATCACTCATAACTGGCATTCATAAGATTAGCAGCTACTTCCCAGAGGTGGAATCAATCTGTCTCAAGCAGAATGTTTCTGATTATGGCATAGTTTAGTACATAGCCAAAGTAGTCCCCTCTAATTCCTTCCCTTCTGAAGAGAGATGATTTGTTTTCTAACATCCACTGAAAAATTAGATATGAACAGGAAAGGATCTAAGGTAATATTGTTCCTGAGCCTTTGATTAAAGGTTGTAATGCTTCAAGAATCTGTGAAATCCAGAGGAAGCAAAGATAAATCTTTGCTTCAGTAAATCCATTTGTTTCAAAGAAGCAAACGAGCCAGATTAGCTAGAAATCTAAATTAAGAGTTTATGCTTTATTTTACTGCATGGTTAACTCTATTGTCTCTGTCATATACTGTCCCTGATATTTATGTTCTCTGTAGTTGCTCAAGTAAATTATGTGTTTTATGCAGCTTGGCACCTCTTTACTCAATACAGAATATCTTCTTTATTAGGTGATCTATCATCTTGTATCTGCCAAGAATCTTCTACTGTTATTTAGACTTTTTCTATGGCAGGTCTTTTTCACATGCGGTTTTTGGACAGCTCTGTATTTTCATCTTCTTTGCCATTAAAGGCTTTAACCTGTGACTACTTAAATGAACAAAAGAAATTTTAATTCCCTCTTTTTTCTTTTTTAAAATAATTTTATCTACTGCTTGTACGATTGATCTCCAAAGAAGGGTAAACTGATTTCCCTAATCAGATGAATCACACTAGAGGCTGAGAAGGCGGCATTACAGAATATATTCTTTTTTTTATTATTTTTCCTCAGGGTTCTTGCATAAGCTATGGAGATCCTACCTCCCTCACGTGCCAGAGTTAAAAGGGACATAATGCCTTTCTCCATAAAATAAGTGATAACTGCAATAGTTGCCAAGTAGCAACCATAGCAAGAAGGGAGTCCCAAAGAAGCTTCTGGGAAAGGAAGTTTGAGAAATTCAACCTTTCACCCAAGGGGATCATCTCTGCTGTTACTTGGTAGCAACTATGGGATGGATTGAACAGTAAAGGCCAACCCAGAATAGCTTTTCTAGCAGAGACTGCAATACAGGGAAAGGCTTAGAGCAGGGGTCCCGAACTCCTAGGCTGTGGACTGACACCAGTCCGTGGCCCACCAGGAACTGGGCGGCACGCACAAGCAAAACCCTATCTGTGCACATGCAGGATCCAGGAGTGGACGAAACCATGCCTGCCCAGCCTGTGGAAAAACCACCCTCCATTAAATCGGTCCCTGGTGCCTGAAAGGTTTTTTGCGGGGGGAGGGTCACTGGGTTGGAGCACTCATATACTATTAAAGTATGGGAAGATATCATGCCTTCCCAGCTGGAAGACATCTTGAGGGACAACGTATCAGACTCAGGGTAGATAACTTAGCCATTGAGGAGATCAACTCACCCACTCAAATTAAAGCCATTAGAAATCCAATCCTGGTTTAAAAGAATGTGGTTCCAAAGGGCTACTATCATTCATTTCGTTGCTTCCTGTAACGTGAGTTGATTTATTTTGAATGCCTTTTTTCTCCATTTTTAAATCTCTGTGAACCATTTCATGGAGGGTAGATCACAACTGTTTTCAATACTCAAATGTGCCTTACAATTTGTTTGTAAGGTTATGATACTAGTAGTTTTACTTTTTTTTTTAATTCCTAAAATGAAATCTGGCTTTTTTGTTGTCATTATGAGGGACTGACGGCTGACGATTTCACTAAATCCGAAGATTTTTATTCAGTATTTATTATTTCGACTTGAAGGTTAATTAACATCTCAGCAAAGAAGCCTTTTTATCCAGAAAAGAAGGAATTATATTTCTATGTCTTCAAATATTATGCAGAACAGAAACATTGAGCAGTTATTACATTCTGACATGAAGAATTCCACTAGTTTGTGTTTTTTTTCTTAAACATTAGAAAATTTATTAAAATTTATTATGGCTAGGACTCCATATTTTGGCATGGGAGGCAAATTACAAAACTGTCAAATAAATTATTCAAAATAGTAGAACTTTGAACTAGAAAGAAAGCTATGTTTTGATGGCAAGTCAACACGAAGTAGATGTATCTGAACCTGACCTAAATTTAAACCAATGTATAAATAACAATATTTCATTAATTGAAGATGAATGCTTAGCATCAAGTTCAGACTGTAGTGAGATTAGAGTCAAATAAATAAGCAAACACACAAGTTAGTAAGTCTAACATCTACAGTACAATAGACTAATTCCTGTCTGAATTTACCTGTCCTTTAATGATTGGCTTGGCTCCAATGGCTTTCTGCAACTCTTTAATTTCCTTTGTTGGACCCGTAATAAGTGATGTTCCTGTGTCTACTATAGCTTCACAGCCATCCGGGCACACAGTAAGGCCATTGGCAACATCAACCCTGGAAGGAAAGATAGATCTCAGTTTTTTTTTTCCTTAAGAACCCAGGAACATAAAATCAAAACCTTGCACAGGTACATTGAATACAATTACTACTGGAAATTATATGAAACAGACTTTTACACATGTTCCAACATAATATATGTAGCTCACAGTTAAACCATGGGGTCTTTGGTGCTCTGAGATTGTTTGCTTGCAGATGTTTCATTATCCAATTATGTGACAACATTAGTATGAGTAAGTATTCCCTGTTTATATACCACTTGTCCTGCCAGTGTTGGTGGGTGTTTTCTTTTTGGTAGTTCCTTGATAAAGTTTTTGGTTTCTGTTTGACTGTCTGGTGTTAATCCCTGTTTATCTAGGTGTTGGTTGCTGGAGAGGATGTGTTCTGGAATTTTTGTTTGCTTCTTAGCTTTTTTATTATCTTTTGAATGGTGTGTAAATATGGTTTAACTCTATGTATCTATTGATGGCTGATTTGTCTGAATGTCAGGCTTCTAGGAATTCCCTAGTATTTTTGGATTTGGCTTGGTCTAAGATGCTAAAAGTTTTCCAATTGAGATTGTGTTTGAGTCTTTCTATATGTTGTGAAATAAATTTTCATTGTGTCTTCTGACTGCTAGTTGGTGTTCTTGGATGCACGCTGCTAATGTTCTGCCTGCCTGTCATACATAGTTGTTATAGTACTTACACTGTATGTTGTAAATGACTTTTTTGTTGTTGTTCTTGGGCCACTTGGGTCTTTTGGCTTGCTTAAAATGTTTAGGAAGGCTTTAATTGGTTTGGGTGCTAAGAGATGTACTATGGTTGTAATAATATGTTAGCTGTTTGTAAGATGTTTTTCATGTATGGTATTATCCTTTTCACAGCTTATCCTAGTTGTGCTAAGGGAATGGTAAGGTACTTTTTGATAAAAGTTGTGTGGGTAACAATTCTGTTGGAAGGTATTATATAGGCAGTCTTTTTTCTGATGTCCAGGTTTTTGCAGTGTGTTTGTGTCCATCAGAATAATGTTCTTACACAGAAACTCTTGTGGGAAATTGGACTCTTAATTTTGATAATGGAGCCCTTGGTTAGTGTGGGTTGTTTTGGGATAGACTTGCATTTCTAGTTTGTTACTGTTTTCTCTCCCAATGAGGATACCCAGGAAGGGGAGTTATTTTCTTTTTCCCCTGTGAATTTTATTTCTTTAAGGATATTGTTGATTCTCTCGTGCACCTTTTTAACTATGATGGTGTTATCTATATACTAGATCCATACTTTTGGTTTCTGTGTGGGAGCGCTTCTAGACAATGCATTAACATCTCTGCTTTGAGATTTGAGCACCAGCGTTAAGTTTCATCTCAGAACTTGGTTGCTGGTCCTGAAAAATCACCACTCTCTCCCAACCAAATCCAAAACGACTAGGGAATTCCTAGAAACTTGGCATTCAGACAAAGCAGTCATCAATCAATACACTAAGGGATCAAAATATTTCTCATTTCTTGTTTCTAATAGTACAGGGATGTGGGTAGGAATAAGAAACTGGACAACAGAAACAAATTCAACACATATTCTTCCCTGTACGTAACAAGCACAATATGCAGCAACAAACTGAAGTCTGTGGAAGTTACACTATTATACCACAGTGAAGATACCTTTCAGGAGGATGAGACATTTAAAACCAATCTTCCTCCTTTCCACCCCAATTCTCCTTCTGCAGCAAGTTAGGTCTAAAAAGGACCACCCTTTTTAGACATTGCCATCTATGTTACTAAATGTTATATGCCATAAGGCAACATTCTGCTATAGAATGGTTTAGACCAGTGGGTTTCAACCTTCCTAATGCTGCGATCCTTTAATACAGTTCCTCATGTTGTGGTGACCCCCCAACCATAAAATTATTTTATGTTTTCCATATTTTTTCAAAAATATGTGTTTTCCGATGGTTTAAGGCGACCCCTGTGAAAGGGTCATTTGACCCCCAAAGGGGTCCCGACCCACAGGTTGAGAACCACTGGTTTAGACTTATCTAAACCTATAGGCTAGTAAGATACAGACATTGTTTAACTGGGAGATGCCCAGAATTGGTTATAACATGGGTGGCTCTATAAATATTGTAAGTAAGTAAGTAAGTAAGTAAGTAAGTAAGTAAATAAATAATTAAATAAACAAACAAACAAACAAACAAACTAGGTATACAGGATAGCCAAAGCAAAGCAAACTTACTTATCCATATGGACTTGCCAATAAGCTTTACGAGTTACGTTCACCCAACTGAAGTCTCCAGAATAATACTGGGAATCTGTTCCTCCCAAAAGCAATTCCCCTCCAGTTTGGCCTTTTGGATCCCTTGAAGAGACAATACACAAGTGCAGAAAGAAAGAAAAATCAGTACAAACAAGGAGATAGTCTCTGAGCTGCTTAATTTACAGAAACAATGAAGAATAAAGGACACAAGCAAACCAAAAGGTTTACAGATCGTGTAGGATCTGACATACTTTCATAGAATCTTAGCAAAGCAACATTATTAAATATAACTTGAATGTTCCTTGAAGGATATCAACAACTTTGAAATCCTAACAAGTCTCACTCGTAAGTCCAAACTGAATTCAGCAGAACCTGCTTCAAAGACAAGAGATATCTGTTTGGGCATTTATTATTTATATAATTAGGAGCAATGACGTGCGGTGAGGTTTATGGCTGGTGAGGCTGGTGACATCATCAGGAAGGCAGGGAATGGGACCACGTGGGACCACCACCAGGCAGCCTCAGCCTCATGCACACCTGGTCCCATTCCCCGCCTTCCTGAGTCAACATGAAGGGGACCGCGGAGCGCACTCCTCCTGCACACATCCCATTCTGCGCCTTCCTGAGTCAACATGAAGGGGACCGCGAAGTGCGAGCCGGCGGAGCGTGCTCCGCGGTACCCTTCATGTTGACTCAGGAAGGCAGGGAATCGGACCACTTGTGCCTTTCCCCTTTTCCCTTTTTTTTTTCTTTTCATGATGAGAGCAGTGAGGCTCTGCCTCCCCTGCCTCCCCTGCCCGCACATCCCTGATTGGGAGTGTGCTCTGATAGTTCAAGGGCCTTCAAAAAGTTCCAAATCTGCATCTTTGTAGAAAGATCGCATTGTTTAAAACTGTAGGTAAAATGGACATGGTCTCCTAAGTATATCTTGATTCATATCTATTGACAATGAGGCTATTGCTTTGAAAATGGATGGGTCTCCAGCTCTTATGCTCTAAAAACTGGATATATAGCAAGGGTGGACATAAAATTAGACAAGACTGATACTCACCTGTTTAGATAAAAAGAAAATATGTTCTTTTCCAATAATCCCTGTCCTATTACATTATCAAAGAAAGGTGCTACTTTATCCACAGAAATCTTGGGGTATGCCAGGCCAAGAATGCCATCAAACTTTGCAGCAATAAAAGTGATGCCAGGCTCCTTGGTAGCTTCACCAAACAACTGGTCCTTGACACACAGGTCACCAATCTAATAGGAAAAGCAACAGGAAGGAAGAAGTCAAAATGCACACTTAAATCACATCTGGAAATGGCAATATTCAGTTGATACACCTCAATGAACACTGTATGATATAGAGCAATCAAAACACAAATATCTAGAAATTCCTAAATGGATTGCTTAGTGCTTTGCACTCTATGTAGGATAACAGTATCATCCTAATTTAGCCACTTCCTTCAAATGAACTGGGTGACTATGCTGCTAAATCTATTGTTGGGAACTGTAGTTCAGCCAAATTTAGAAACGGCATATTATTCATCAACCGTATAAACTCATATTACTTCGTTAAAGACTTAAAAAGTTTTAAATAAGCAATTCCCCCCTCCCCAAGGAATCAAACAATTAAATAACTTGCTAAAAAGGTTCTTGATTATGGATGAAAAGAGAGCTTCACATTTTGACAAAACTAAAATCCAATAAAGATAAAGGAAGATTATGCAGGGAAAAAAACCCATGAAGAATATCACCTGGATTAGGAAACACACAAGCAAGGAAATGTACAGGACAGAAGAAGCTAATTAATCCATTAAATAAATAGTTAGTAGGGGGAGGACATATCTAAAGACATATCCATTTTTTTAATTCTTAGCATTGGGACTTTTAATTTTTTGAGTGAAAACTCCTGCTATTTTTTTCCAAAGGAAGGTAAAAAAGATGACCCCATATTAGACTATTAAAAGTGAAGAAAAATCAGGATGTATAGATAATAAAATTATGAGTAAGGTAATAGCTTGGATTCATATTACTAGGGCTGCGAGATAAATGATCCATGAAGAGCTACACATTTCCTTGAAATGTGTTTTTACCTGAAAAGAGTTCTTTTAATTCAACGTTTCCCCATCACGAATCTTCACTGCTTTATTTGCTTTTCTGTTATAGATGACTAAAAGTGCAATGGCAGTATTTAGAGAAAAATAAAGCCAAGCTTGTAAAGAAGCTTGAGCTCATTTTTTATGAAATGACAAAATGGAAAAAACTTCTATTCCAAAAGGCCTGAATAGCCTCTTACATTTGTTTGTTTAGGATGGTTTCTTTTTTCTGAATAAGTAAGATGTTCAGTAAACATTTGCCTTTTAAAATGAGAAGATACAATCATATGATATCTATACACACTTTCAAATATTTCTCAGAACCGCAATGAAGTAAAGCTAATACAGTGGGGGTGGGGGGTGGGGGTAGTATTTTGGTTAAAGAAATGGAACCTTTTATGACTTAAATAATGAAATGCTGTCATTGTACTAACCGTCACAGTATCCTGGCTGAGATATCCTGAAAGGCTTCCAGTACCATAATGGATGGCAAAATCTGTGCCATTTTTTACGTATGTGCTAGATTTTGAAGAATCATACTTATGATGTATCACTGCAGAAAGAACATAAGGACTGTAAGATGACCACATGCATGAAACTAATGTACACAATTTAATTGACTGTATGCTCTAAATAAAAACCATGGATACTCAAATATAGATGTGGAAGGCAAGACAGTAGCCAAATTAATAGCATAGATATTCCTCATTTAATGACCACAAGTTCAGCAACAATTCAAAGTTACAAGGGCGCTGAACGAGTGGCACTTATGGCCAGTGTTTCTAGTGACTATTGTTGTATCTCCTGCAGTCCCGTAATTGCAACTCAGTTGCTTGGCATCCAACACACAATTATAACATTGTATACTGCAGTCATGTCATCATCATTTGCAACCTTCACTGTCAGTTTTTAACAAGCAAAGTAGATGGGGAAGCGGCAGGAGGTCACAAATAGCAGCCACATGTTACTGCACTTAGCACTGTCGTTGGATTCCCCTAATGATGGCAACCGGAAGTGCCAGAAGTGCTGTTGCTAAGTTGCATGGTTATGTGCCATCATGCTTTATGCCCACATTGCTTAGCGACAGAATTTCCAGTTCCAATTGCTGCCATTAAGCGAGGACTACTTGTACTTAGTTCTCATTGCGTTTTTAATTTGCTTTCCACGTTGCAACAGACAGATGGGATCGATATAAACAAAGGGAAAGAGATGTATTTTGGCTGACATCATTTAAGATCCGATAAGGAGAATGTACTTTGTGAATTCTATCTATAATTCTGAATTCTAATTCAATCTTGTGGTGAAAAAAAGCAGAGACATGTATATATTTTTTGCTAATGTCATCATAACCCCCCTCCCCCAATAGACAGATATCTCTATGGCTTATTTTATCTACTTTTCAGAACTCAATCTAAAGGATTGAACTTTGGTTTAAAACACTGGAGAAAGGCATACAAAATGCTTTATTTCAGCTGCAGGAAACTAAGAAACACTTAAAATTATATAATTTTAAAATATTCCACCCCTGTTATTAATCTGCATCGTTATACCTGTTCTGCAACATCTTAAGCAGAGGAAAATAACTAGAACAAGTATTATTTGCCTTAAAAATATGGACCAAAGCCATATACTTTACTCAATTCATGTACTGCTTTATTCATGCCCTCATAAAGAAAATCAATCAAATAGAACTAAGAAACCACAGAGGAGAAAAGTGGCTTTTGGAGTCTTTTATACTCTTTGTGAGATTCAACATTTATAAGTTTAAACCTGAAGTAGCTCTGTCCCTTTTCAAGTGCCATCTGCTGATAAATATCCTCTGCTGAGAAGTGTCCACTTGAATTAAGGAATTTTTTTTTTTTGAGTAGGGCAACTAACTACCAGAATGCAGCTTTTTATTTGGAATCATTAACAAAGGTGACTTTTTTAAAGTTTTCCTAAGAATCCAGAAAATAAATGGAAAAATCCCATTTTGGCTGTTAAATTAGGCTAGAAAAGAGTATGTGAGAATTGGCTAACCTGGCATATTTTTTTTTCAAGAATCTCCAAATTTGAGAAAGTAGAATATGAATACAGGACTTGTACTTTTTAAAGAGAATTGGAGATAATTTGAAACAGTTTACTTCCCATGTTGTTCACTTTTTTCAGCCCTATTCAACTCTGATCAAAATTATTTAATTATTCTTATTACAAATTGAACCTTTTCCTTCAGTTGTTAGCTCTCCAGTACAATGGAAGTAGAGTTGTATTACAGTTTCATCAAGTTTAGTAATTTCAAAAGAGAATGCTTAAGTCTGAAGCTACAAATATGAAAGATAATCTCTCTTTAACCTACATTTTAAATCATCTAGTTAATTTGGAAGGGTGCATTGGCTTCATTTTGTGTGTTGTAACTCTCATCTTTTTAATCCAACAGGGTTGGAGGATGGGAGAAGTTGCACAGAACTGTTTGGAAGATGAGTTTATTATGATCTCTAGTGGGGTATGGATTTGCTTCAGAAGTTCATCACACACAGAAAGTGGTCCATTTATTTCAGGAATTAGGAAACACACTTCAGTGAATTTAAGAGAGGCAGAGTAACAATAAGATACTTATCACAACTGTCAGTATTGAGAGAAAAACAAAACAGAATAATCAAATCAGGCATCACACATAGCTAAAAAGCTATGGAAGCTCTAGAAAATGAAGTAAAAAGCAGTACATAAACACAATATGACAACAGCTAGAACACCCATAATACATTAAAATATTGGCTTCATAAACCTCCAACAAAGGCAGAGTAACAAACATAAAAATACAAAAGAAACAATGGTACGGTGCTTTTTAAGAGAATGTCTTCCAAAATAATTCTATTTTCAACAGCTTCCTAAAGTACAGCAGAAAAATACAGGAGGAGTTGATCTTCATAAATAATTATTCCAGAGTATTATCACTACTACAGAAAAGTAGTGCCTTCTAGCTTTGGGCACTTTTGGGAAACCCGGGACTACAATTACTTCTCTCTCAGGGGTTGGTGAGTTGAGTCAGTTCTGGTTGGAGCATATATATGGGATTTATCTAAATGTCATTCTGCCAGAAATTAAAATTCCCCCTCCTTATAATATCCTCCTCCAAATTTCTTCCATTGAGTTGACCAACAACCTGGAATAGAACTGGAGGACACTTAAGAATTCAGTTGAAAGGAAGAGAAGAACTCCAGATTGATATATAAAAATCCACTGTATACGTTGGATATAGCCCAAGAAAGCAGTTGAGGGAATCTTCAGAAGAAATCAATTTCTTATACAGTTTCTGTACCTGTGGCGGGCTCTAGGTGGTACAGCCTGGTACAGCCATATCGATAGTAGCCGGGAGCAGCGGCCACCCTACCGGTACGGTGACTTGTTTGGCCCACCTGAGTTCTATAGCTGTTTATAACACATCTGGCCAATTGTGCACGCGCGCACAGCATGCGGCACTTGCACAACCACCACCAAGCAGCTGGATGTCGCAGGGTGGTGGCATGCTCATGCATGCAATGCCTGACTAGGGCGCCCAGCCCTGTGCACAACGTACCGGTTGTGACAGGATCTGGAACCCACTACTGCTACGTACCAGCAAAAGTTCAGTAGCTGGGCTGAGAAACAGTGTATAGACAACCAAGGTTTTCATATACTTTGATGAGCAATAGAGGAGTCATCCTATATTGATAGAACATACAGGTAAATTTATAATCGTATGGGATGGTCTTGTACAAATCAGCCAACTATGAGGTTTTACGAAAGCAAGAACGGATACTTACAGCAGGCAATATCCAGCAAGCCACAGTGAACAGATGGCACCCAGAGGTTTGATGAGCCAGTATCAAAGACTACAGTAAACTTCTGTTGTGGAGTCCCAATACCTATCTCCCCATAATACTGTGCCTGAAAAAGAAAATGACATGCAAGGACAATAAATAACTAAGAATTCCTCAAGTGAGAAACAGAGAGGGAAGAGGACCATTCCAAGCTGTTATATAACTCTATATAGATCCAAAAGATGCTTCATCCAGCTACACTGCTAATTACATTGTTCATTATTTTAGAGAACATATGAATGTCAGGACACGGCAATAATAATCAGTCTCAGAAATGAAAAGTAAAATACAAAATCTTTCTCACTTCTATTATTAAGATTTATAGGGAAAAGGCAGCAATAGGAAAGGATACTCATCATTAGGATGCTACAATAGGGAGGTTTTAAGAGAATGTCCAACAACAGAGTTTTTGACATCCAAAGTCAAAAAAATTCAGTTAGGTGTTTTCTAATATTTTATGAACAAAAAGCATCATGTATGCACCTTGAGTTGTACAAAATAAAGATGGGATATGATAATAACAGCAGCAACAATTTATTCCCTCCATCCTGGAATGAATTGTTAACATCTATTACGTGCAAGAAAAGACAAGTAAATCTTCTTACTGCCCAAACTCCCAGCCACTATGAAATAATCAATTATAAAAACTTCAGCTTGTTCTGCTTCTTGGTCACCAAGAACATACAAGAGAATGTAGGAAAAGCAATATACGGAGTATGATACCAACAAAAAAAACACAACTAAAGGAAGAATCCTTAATTCATTGCTTCAACAGGCTTCACTTAAAAATATTAATAATTAATATTTTGCAATTTTTTTCCAGAAGAGAGTAAGATCTTGAGCTTCTCCCTTTGTTGAATTTTTTCCCCTTTCTCAGCTCTCTCATTCTTCAAATTAGATACTGCTTTATAATGCACTTTTCATTCTGTTTTAAGACCTTTGCTGTTTATCCCAACATTTCTGTGTTCAGACCTATAACGTAACAAGCTTCCATGCAAAATTGTGCTACTTTCAACAGCCTTCAACTATTATTTAGCAAATGTATATTTCCTACTAATTGTCTGGAATAGAACTGGCACAGCCAAAAGGAAACTTAAGTCTGCTTGGCCAAGGTCCAATATGGAAAGGATCCGTTACCACGTGAAAATGACTCATTACGAGCTGCACCTGTCTGTGTATTGTTATACAAAATAAAAGAAAGCTGTTTGGAAGGACTAGTCGATAAGAGTGGCCAAGTGTTGCTATTCACAACTGTTGAACTGTTTCTACATTCATTCATATCTACTTTTGTTTTAGAAATAGAACTACAATATACACATTTATGCACACTGTAATTGTTGGTCCATATGGAGCATAGGTTTCTGCTAATTTAGAAATGTGTGTGCAGATTTCTCCAGCACAGTTAATCAAAGAAGTATAACAACAGAAGGACAATAGGTAACCTTCAGTAGCTAATATAATGGCAGTTTGGAATTGATTATACCAGTGATGGCGAACCTATGGCATGCGTGCCACAGATGGCATGCGGAGCCATCTGTCAGGGCACGCGAGGCGCTTCCCTGTCAGCTGGCCAGCGCGCATGCGGTTTGCTGAGGGTCGTTTTGAGTGCTCTGAAGGCTTCAGGGAAGCCTCTTGAAGGTCCCTGAAGCCTTTGGAGCAGTCAAAACGACCCTCCGAGCAAACCGGAAGTCACTTCCGGTTTGCTCGGACGGTCGTTTTAACTGCTTCGGAGGCTTCAGGGAAGCCTCCTGAAGGTCCCTGAAGCCTCCAGAGGGCTTCTGGGGACCGGGGGAGGCTGTTTTCGCCCTCCCCATGCTCCTATAAAGCCTCTGGAGCCTGGGGAGGGCGAGAAAAACATGCAAAAATGGGGGGGTCGCACTTGTAGTGCGCACATGTGCATTGGGGGGGTGTCACACATTGCATTATGGGTGTGGCACGCCTGCACACGACCCCCCTGCACTCCCACCACTTATGGCACGTGAGCCAAAAAAGGTTCGCCATCGCTGGATTATACTCTAGCTAAGCAATTCCCAAACTGTCAATTTTGTCAAAGTAGTTACTTCCATTGAAAGTGAACTTAGAAACTTTGGAGCAATTGTATAAATATAGTTCATAGCTGCTAACATACACATGGTGTTTTATTCTTGTACTTCTCATTCTAGCAACACAGCTGGCACACCATCTATCCTCTACAGGGAGTCATCAAATTATGACCATTCATTTAATGATGGCTCAAAGTTATGATGGCACTGAAAACAGTGACATGATGGTTCTCGCAGTTATGACCATTGGAATGTCTCCACGGGCACAAAATCAAAATTTGGGCACTTGGCAATTAGCCTGTATTTATGATGGTTGCACTGTCCCAGGGTCACATAATTGCTATTTAGGACCTTCTCAGGGGGCTTCCAAAAATTCAATGAGGAAAATCTGATTCACTTAAAGACTGTGGTGATTTATTTAAATGACCGTAAAAATCAGGCCTGACTCATTTAGCCATTGAGTAGCTTAGCAATGTAAGTTTTGGTCCCAATTATGGTTATAAGTCAAGGAATACCTGTACTGAAAGTGCCACAATTGTTCTTGTGTATTCCTGCCCATCTGTAAAATACATAAGTAAAATTAATTTTAAAACTATGAATAGGAGTAAAAATATGCCTTAAAAAACATAAGAAGGAACAGAAATAAACAAAATGATAGATTTTGGATTTAAATGGTTTCCTTGAACCTCCTATTCTGAGGCAAGAAATTCACTCACTTTCGTTCTTTCTTAATAAAATAGCCTTTCTCCCCTCAACTAAAGCCTTTCAATTATGTTAGACTCCTATTCCCATAATTCCCATCCAAACAGATTAGATCCAAACAGCACTGCTGTGAATAAGACACACTCAGATGACAAGAGCCAGATAACGAAGAGCAAGAGATTATAAGGAGGAGGTTTACATCTGACCATATGGGCCATGCCAGAATACAAAAAATATTGCCAATGCCTGTGCTGGATAATCTGATGATTATCTCTACAATAAAAAGATATAGTAAGAACTACTGTGTTTCCCCCAAAATATGACATGTCCTGAAAATAAGGCCATGCCAGATTTTTGGAGTGGGCAAAAATATAACCCCTCTCCCGAAAACAAGCCCCTTGGACAATCCCCCACTCCGGCCAGGCAGAGCGCCACTCACCAACTAGCGGTATCCCAAGCCACGGGAGCCACGGGGGAAGAGGGGACAGGTGCTCGCGCGGCTCGGTGCTTTTGGGATACTGCTATGTCAGTGAGTGGCGCTCTGCTCAGCTGGAGAGGGGGGTTGCTGGGCGGCTGCTTATGAGCATTGTCACCTCATGGCTGCTGTGTTGCCCTGCTGTGACAGCACAACACAGCCGTTTGCCCCTGAGGCTGTGCCTGCGTCCTCCCATCCCCGTACCAGGCTCTTCAAGAGCCCACTCTCAAGAGAGTAGTCACCCGGCAATCCCAAAACAATAAGGCCCCCGTGCCGATAATAAGGCCAAGGCTATATTGGGGGGGGGAGGTGTCAAAAGAAAATAAGACCCTGTCTTATTTTTGGGAAAACCTGATAAATTTGGGGAAGCAAATGATTGACAATTCGAAAGACTGAGACAAGGAATCAAACTGTTCCTTTATTGATTTAAATCATAATAGCAAAATCGAAAGAGATGTTAACTAGTATAGTGGCTGAAAGACTAGAAAATTTAGATATGCTTCTTTGTTAGTCAAAAATAAGATCTAAAAGATACAAATGGGAAATGAAAAACCTAGTTTTTAAAACTGATGTAAGACGATAAAGATGGAATTAATCTGCATTGTTTGATGAAATTACAGTTGAAACTAAAACTGAGATAGTTTTTGTTTTTTGGGTTTCTGTAAAAATGTGAGATTAATTCAAGGAAGGAATTCAAATTATAAACATGGAACTAAACATGAATGGCAAGTGCATTTCAATGGCAACAATTAAAACACTTAAAAGCAATGGATTTTTCAGTGACAATGAACAGTTATGAAAACTGAACAATGATAAAGGTGAAGAATGAGATAGACGTCTTAAATTAAGATTTTTTAAAACCTTCATTACAGTTACCACTGATTACAAGAACCAATTAGTGCTGGATGAAGTAAAATTGACTATTCTCATAAAGCAATGATTGGCCATGTTTTGGCCATATGAGATCAGGAGAGATGAGAGAACTAGAGAAAACTATTATGCTTGGTAAGATTGTGAGAAATAGACAGAGAGGGACACAATGGATAAAGTGGATAGATGAGATTAAATACATTACTGGAATGTCCTTGGAAGAGCTACAAGTTATTATTACACACGAGGCAAGATAATAAGCATTTGTCCATGCAGTCACCAGATTTGATAGCCTCTAATCAACTATCATAATCTATTGCATAACCAAAAAAAAAGCAAAAACCCAGGGCTTCACAACACTTCAAATTCACAGGGAAAAAGGTTCTCTGGCTTATACTAGGGCACTGATGCCAGGGTTGCAAAACGATCCGGGGAAAGATGCAAATTTGGTTTAAAGAATTATTAATTGCTCTGTGTGCACCTACGTGTGTTCCGAAGTACTTATTTTTCTTTCAGATCTACAGTTCTGCCCATCCCTATGGTACAAAACCCTGTTATCAAGCTGTGAAATATATGAAGAAATAAAATGAAATTGAGAGTTTTTTATCCTTCTGTTTTAATTCAGTCCTATTATTTAAGTTCCTTCGAATATGCATCACTTCAGAAAAGCACCAGATAAGCAAGGATTTCAAATACTTTTGAAAATCATTTCCCCAAATATGAATATCAGCTTCATCTTTCCCAGGTGACATTTCTAATATGTTCTAGCACCGCAAGTCAAATGTTGACTAAGCATGGCTGATTGTGAAAGAGCCTCATTATAGTATTTTCACCCATGTGAACAACTGTGGGGGTGGGCTGGGTGTGGCTGAGATGAGAACACTATAATGAGGCTCTTTCAAACAGCTTCAGCAAGATTGCTAAAGCTAGTTTATTTAGCAACTACAGTGGTTTTTCAACAGCTTCGAAGGAAAGATTTGCTAAGAAATCATCTGTGGTTCCATGTTTTAGTAGACAACTTTTTCTACTTTTTGACAATTTTGTATCACAAAAATTTTCATTTAGAGAAAGCTGAGTCATGATGGATCGACTGATGTTGGCACTACTAATGCAGAAGGCTGATCTCTCACTGAAAGATTGCTGAAGCAGATGCTCATCAAAGTTTCTCTCTGAAATAGTCATTGTGGTTTAAGAGAGAATTGGATGGCATTATACATCTCACCCATTCCTGGTCTGATAAAGATCTTTGGTCTCTGCTAAATGCAAATTTAATAAGTTCTTTGGGCTTCTAAACTGAGTTTTGATTACTTTGCACAAAGCAGAGAGATATGGAACATGGAGCAAGTTAGTTGGATATTAAATGAGTTATGCAATGTAATATTGTACCATTTATTTAGGATATAAGTGGGAGAAGAACAGATTCCAGATTCATTATTCAACACATTTGAATGTAATTCTAAATTATATAATATTAATTCTTCATCAATTGAAGGAGCAATGGATTCTTTTTAAATAGAAGGTGGATATACCACATTTCCCATATACTCAGAACTTGCTTCAAGGATTATCATTATAGTTAAATCTATGAAAATGTAGAAGACTCATGGTCAATGACTTTGGCCAATGATCGGTATAAAACATAAAGCAGGTTTTTATCTCTTCTTTTATTAGAGGTTTATAGTGCAGCTTTCTCAAATCAATCCACTGCATTTAGTTTTAATAAAGCAATCACTGTTATTCCCAGATCAGGCAAACATTCTAATATGTATTCAAACTATAAACCTATTTCCTTGATAAATTTGGAGACTGATTTTTAACAGCTACTTTGGCATACAGTATTTTTCCAGTTATAGTGCATCCGTCTTAGTCTAGGTTTAAACAGGGCACTCAAGCTTTTGAGTTACATTTTTAATAAACATCCAGGTAGATAAAGATGTGCTTACTTTTAATCCAAAATCTAAAACATACATGTTCTTGATAATATCCATATTATTTGGAATTTATTGAATATCAAGAAGACATGGGAGTTGGCTAAAATTATATAGCATTAATAAAGCTGACTCAGCCTTCCATCCTTCCGAAGTGGGTAAAATGAGGACCCAAATAAATAGGGGAAATATGCTGACTCTGTAAACACTGTGTGTAAAATCTGCATTCTTCTACAAAAGAACAAATATTTTGACAAATACAAAGGTTTTGGAATTGTTCATTTTTTTGGAATTGTTCATTTCTCATCGTTCTTATCACCCATTTCCTCTCTCTTATGACTGCATGACTGTAACTTTGTTGCTTGTATCCTTACGATTTCTATTCTATATTCCATTCTATTTATAATAATTTCCAGGAGGACCTTTTTAAAATCCTGTGCTCATCAACTCTGAAGTTCCATTGAATGCTATTGCATATATTTGTATTTTTCTTTGCTGATTAGCTTAAAATTGTGTAAAGAATGAAAAGTTAAGAGCCTCACCTATACAACTGAAAAGACAGATATAGTAAATACAAAGAAGATTGTTTCAATAATTTACACCTTTCCATTCAATTCAAAAGTGTAGGTTTTTTTAAACTAGGAGATTGAAACCACTTCAGCAAAGGAAAAGGAGGTACACTTATCTTATTCGTATTTCAAATGATAGCATGTCAGCTAATCAGGTGTGGCAAACAGAGAGAAAAATGCTTTTTTTGGAGAAAGGTTAGTTTGTTACACTTGTATTTAAATTGCATGCGATTCCTTAGTGCAATTCAGATTATGTTTGCCATTCTTCTGAAAAGCAAAGGTACAGAGAGCAATTTAGCAAGCTCTCCTTGACTTGACTTTCAAAGTTGCTTTCCTGTGTGTAATAAGAGCAAAGCTAGCTTGTTCTGCAATTCCCATGCTTGAACAATAGACAGATTGAGCATTTTCAGCGGATGGTGTGTGTTCATTCTCCAAAGAATTGCCAAGGGGAAGGAGAAAGCTTTTACAACATGATGTCAGGATAGGTGTGGCTAATTCAGAGGGGAACTAATAATGTTTAAAATAATGTTTGTACCTGTAGCCTAGGTACAAAGAATTCTTGTGAACCTCGATGATGATGTGAAAAGACTCATAGGCAGATAGAGACTACGGCATGTGCATGGAGACCAAAAGACCACATCAAAGCAGAGACGAATAATGAGACTCAAACATCATGTATTTGCTTCAATGCACAAGACATTCATTATGTAAAAAGCAATGTTTGCTATGCCTAGATGAAACATATGCAGATAAAAATAAAATTAATTAAGCATCAGATAATTTATTTTTTTTAATTTATTACAAAATTTATTTGCCGCACATCTTGTTTCAAAGTTACTTTGGACAATACTTATAGTCATGCCATAATATTCCCAAATATCATCCATCCCCCATTGCAAATACCCTGTTTCCCTGAAAATAAGACCTTCACGGATAATAAGCCCCATCAGGCTTTTGAGCACATGCGCTAAAATAATCCCTCCCCCAAAACTAAGACTTCCCGAAAATATTGCAACACAGCAGCAGCCATGAGATGACCACGCTCACCGCCTCCTGCACCTCAATAATAATAAGACCTCCCCGAAAATAAGGCCAAGCGCTTATTTTGAGGGGTCAAAAGAAAACAAGACCCTGTCTTATTTTCAGGGAAACATGGTATTACACTATTTTTAAAGATACAGAACTGTAGATTACCTTTCAACACTTCCTTGAGAAAAATGTAACACAAAGCAAAAATGTCAGCATCAAACCCACTTCTCTTAATTACCTGACAAGTTCCTGAAATACAATGGTGTCAAGATTCTCAGCATCCTTATAATTTTAAAACCAGGCAAGTATTGGAACAGCAATTATAATAATTCATAATTTTGTTCATAGCAAGTTGTATGGATGACTTGAACTCTTTTAGTTCAAACTGTCCTTGGCTGCATTCACTTTTGTTTGTTTTTTTGTTTAAATTGCTATTCAAATATCTTGAAAGTCTTATGACGTGAATGGCAAATAATAATAAAAAATAGAAATGCAAGCCTGATCAGCCCTCTGTCTTATTCTCTCTAGAATCTCCACCCACTGGATGCATGAATAAGCAGAGGTTTTAGCAATGGGACTTAAAGAAATCTATGTGCACTATAAAGTACATATAGATTTTGACAGCCTCCAGATCCTGTCGATTGGGGAGATAAATTGCCTTAGATTCTATGCAGGTTCAAATGCGTCTGAAGAAGAGCCAATTCCGTTCTTGTAAATGAAGTATGACTACCAGTTAAAGAGCAAGTTGGTACTTGTTTTATACAAACATAATTGATAGTATGAGAACGGAAGGAGTGTGAACAGCTAATTTGTTCAGAACCTTAAGGTTACAAGAGGTTTTAACATGGCTTTCGAATATCATGACTAAGCTACCTTGTTTTATGCAAATAACAGCATGAGAGCTGCAATATAGTTGGACTGGCACTTTGAGACACTTTTCATTTCTACCTAGTTTATATCACAGAAAGTATGCCAGATAGAGGAGTTTAGGCTGATGTTCCTTTTGTCCCTACAATGGCATTCATCCCAATTAACTTCACAGATGTCAACTCAATTATTTGAAAGCATTATGGGCTGGCCTATAAATTTATAAAAACAGATTGTGAAGATATGCTTCAAAACATTCGATATAGGTATATTTATGTCTGAATATCATCTAAATCACTGTAAGTCTAACCTGGAAAGGTATCACCTCAACAAGAAGGTCTTCAAGTGAAGATTTGGATATGTATTTAATTTCTTTTTAACTTTCGGGATGTGTGTTTTTTAATGTTGTACACCGCCCTGAGTCCTTTGGGAGAAGGGCGGCATATAAAAACAAACAAACAAACAAACAAGATTTGGACTGTATATAATTGCCAAATGTGATTTAATATGCTACCTCCTTCTCCCCATCCAAGCCAAAGACCAATTACTGTATATTTTTGGAGTGTAAGACGCATCGGAGTATAAAACGCACCAAGATTTTGAAGAGGCAAATTAAAAAAAATTTTTTGCACTCTGCAGACCTCCCCAAAACCACCTTTTTTTTCACGAAAACTGACCCGTTTTCTGTCAAAAAAAAAGGACATGCATAGCCTTTAGGAGGCTTATAGTGTTCCTGAGGGCTGGGAGGCAAAAGCAAGCAAAAAATTGGCTGTTTTTCGCTCATTTCTGCCCTTACCAGTCCCTAGGAGCACCCTGGAAGCCTCCTAAAGGCTCTGGACGGCCATTTTTGCAAAGGGGGCGGAGTTTTGGGAGGCCAAAAATGCTGCATTCAGTGTATAAGACGCGCCCAGATTTTCACCCTCTTTTTTGAGGGAAAAAGGTCTGTCTAATACTCCAAAAATAAGTTAAATTTTTCCAAAATAATAATAATACGGAGCCAGATCATATTGAGCAATTTTACTTGGTACATTTCAACATCACACATAAAGCTTGATTAAACAATTCCATACCATTCTTGTAGAGCTCACTTGGAATTGGCAAACAAAATGACAAACCACTAGAGAAGAAATATGATAAAATATAGGCCACTCCTTGACTTCATTAAGCAACTGTTGAAAGTTACAACACCACTGAAAAAGGTGGCTTGCAACCATTCCTTGCATTGATGACCATTGTTCCATGCCCCTGATTCTGGGATAAAAATTCATGCACTTGGCAACCAGCATGTTCTCACAGTGGTTAGAGGATCTCAGGATCATGTATTTGCCATTTGCGATCTTCCCAGCTAGATGCAACAAGCAAAATCAATGGGGGAAGCTGGATTTGCTTAACAACTACATGATTCACAACAACCATGGCAAAAAAACCCAAAGGTTTTAAAACTGGGTGCGACTCACTTAATCCCTTTGTTTAGCAACAGAAATTGTAGCTGTAAGTCAAGGACTACCACAGGGGTCAGCAACCCATGGCTCTGGAGCCACATGTAGTTCTTTCATCCCTCTGCTGAAGCTCATCACCGGCCAGCGCCACAATTTTGATAGCAGGGGTTGTGGGAGAGGGGAAGCATGGCAGACCAGAAAGAGACTCTATGCCAAAGGGAAGGTTTTCTGGTCAGCTCCAGAATTAATAAGGCTTTTGGTTAAGGGATAGGTAGAGGAAAAAGGACATTGCATTAGGAGACTCTATGGTAGGGAAACGGGCCTTTCGGTTGGCTCCAGAACTGAATGGGGGGGGGGGGGGCTTCTGGTTAGGACCTTTGTGGCTTTTTGAATGTTTAAGGTTGCCAATCTCTGTACTTAACTTTTCCAAATTGGAGGTACAGACCATTTAGATTCATAGCAGATAATGGGGGTGGGGGAAGAGAGGGAGAAAAGAGACACATGCTTCATTTATTTCCTAGGTTCCAGCCACACTGGCAGCTACTCATCTCTTCTCCCCAACACACTGCTGTTCTCCCATATGCCTCATAGGAATATGTGATGCTTTCAAAAGGAAGAGGAACCTCATCAACTTCACTGCAGTACATATCCTTTTCCAGATCGAATAAGTGGCAGTTTCTATTTAACAGTTTATTGGAAAGCAGGCAGGCATCTCAGAAGCATAATGAAAATCACTAGGACAATGGCAACAACAACTTAAAATTTAAGCTATATTTATAGAAGGACAATAAGCATAAGCTGAACAAGCATAGTGGAAATGGGAACATTTTAGACTTCAAATTTTGTTTTTGAAAGATGACATCAGCCAAGTTACCAGACACTGTACTGGTAACCAGATATAGACAGACTTTGACAGAGATTGACATGAGGAAACATGCAGAATATGGGTTTAAAAATAAAATCTCTCAACACCCAACCCTGAGCTTCAGGGCATTATTATCTCAAGAATAATGAAGAATGGTCTTCACTTCAATTTTGTGGTGTCTTAGTCTCCCAGGTCAAAAATGACTGGATTTCTTTAAATGCTATGATGTCAAACCAATAACAGCACCTATCAATACCACTGGAGTTTAATGGAAATAATTTCCAATACAACCTTTTTCTCATATTAGGTGATACTAGCTTGGAACAGTATCTGGATTTCAACAGACAACCTGGCTGTTCCAGTATAACTGCAGTTTCATAAGGACTCTCTCTGTAGCAGCTCCCCCTCCAGCAAAGTAACATTAAGAGAGAACAATGATTTGCACTACATAGGATTTGACAACTGGGAGAGCAGGCATGGGAACTGGATGAAGGAAAACCAAGAATTATTATGTGGAAATGATAGGTTGAAAGAGCCAAGTTCAATTAAACCAATCCCTAGTGCAGCGATGGCGAACCTTTTTTGGCTTGCGTGCCACAAGTGGGGTGAGCACAGGGGGGTCGTGTGCAGGGGTGCCATACCCATAATGCTATGCGCAAACCCCCAGTGCACATGCGCGCACTACAGGCGCGACCCTCCCATTTTTACATGCTTTTTTCGCCCTCCCCAGGTTCCAGAGGCTTTATAGGAGCCTGGGGAGGGTGAAAAGAGCCTCCCTCGCCCTCCCAGATGCCTTCCGGAGTCTTCAGGGACTGTCTGGAGGCTTCCCTGATGCCTTCGGAGCGCTCAAAATGACCCTCTGAGCAAACCGGAAGTGACTTCCGGTTTGCTCGGAGGGTCGTTTTAAGCATTCCGAAAACTTCAGGGAAGGGGCGGGGGAGGCTCTTTTCGCCCTCCCCAGGCTCTAGAGGCTTTATAGGAGCCTGGGGAGGGCGAAAAATGGCTTTAAAAAAGGGTGAACTCAGCTGGCCAGAACCCGCATGCGCACTGGCCAGCTGACATTTATAAATATATATTCTGACTACTTTCTCCAATGGTAGCTATATTTCTTATCAGACACAAATCTGTTTATGGTTTGATACAATGCCACATTCATAATATACATCTGATTTTATTTATGCAGAAAAGTTAGGAACCTGTTCTTCTGCAAAAGCTTGATAGACTTGCTTCATAATGGAACTAATTACTGAAGGTTCCTGATACTAACCTGCCAAGTGTTCAGCATATTCTAATTCTGAACCTCCTGCATGAAGCAGAGTGCTGGCCTCAGTGGTGGGTTGCAGGCGGTACGCCCTGATATGGGCGTACCCGAGCCTGTCCACCGATCTGGTACGGTGCTCCGGAGGGCCCACCCACCTGCTCTAGCTTCTCACCTTTCTTTTAAGCCTTTGGCGCTTCTGCACACCTGAATGGCACGTACAGCGCCTGCGCGACACTCCGGCGAGCAGCTGGAGCATTGCGGAGGCATCGCAGGCAGGTATGACGCATGCGCATGCCATATGCATCCATGTGGGCGACGCCGGGCCCTTTCCAACTGTACCGGTTGGAACGGGATCTGGAAGCCACCACTGGCTGGTCTGTAGGATATTCCCTCCAATTTGATAGCTTGACTTACAACCTCTTCTAAACCATGATCTAACTGCTTTGCTGTATAAACTACAATTGATGGGCTTCCATAGTAAGCTAAACTATAAACCATAATAATTATTTGCACATTAAGCCAAAACCAAAGAAACCAATTATAGTTTAGTGTATTCTGTAAACTAGTCACCGATTCTATCCAACTCAAAGGAAAGATTCCCATAAACTGCAAGCCATAATGTGATTTCTTTGGGAGTGTCTGCTGTTTAAACCCAACCACTATGGCTTATTCTACAAATGTTAGCTACAGTATGGCTTAATGTGACATTTAAACAGTCACACAAGAAAAATATATTTTAAAGAACATTAGTTGTCACATGTATTTATATGTCTGAACAGTTCACTGTGGCTTATAGTTGCAGTCTCAAATCAAAGTGTTTATGAGCAAATTCCAATTACCATAATGAATAAACGTTCACTTGTGGGGTGCTGAAAATAGTTTGTAGCAAGGTTTATACCAGGACTTAATAAGTATGCTGTCCATGAGGCAGGAGTAAGTGTACAGTTCTTAATACTGGCAGCTGTTGATATATTTCTATAGCCGATTAATTTGCCTAGTCTCATTTAGTATGATATCACATCGATTCTTCTCATAGCTAAAAGACCAAAACCAATAAAGCTGATAAAAGATGAGGAAACTGCCGCCCTACTTACATCCATGTAATTCTTCAGAGCCTCTGGGGTAGGTATTTCTGCACCGGGACCTCCAAATTTATACTTCAGCATTTGTCCCAACTCAGTCAAGTCTTGGATATTGGTCCCATATTCATTGTAGATGCTACGCATGGAAGGGAATTTCTTCAGAGGGATTCTGTTCAGGAGAAATTATCAAGCAACAACAAAATGAAACATGTATTAGCCAGCAATTTTCCTTGATATTCTCTTTTTCCTGAAATTCTTCAGGAAGATTCAGTTTAGGTTAACATTCACAGCACATAATATGTTTTTAAGTACAAGTAGCCCTCAATTTGCAATTTAAAGTTACAACAGCATGGGGAAAAAAAGTGACTGGGAACTGGTCATCACACAACAGTCGCAGCATCCCCATGGTCACATGATCAAATTTGGGAGGTTGGCAATTGACAGGTATTTCCAATGGTTGCTGCATGCCATTAAGCTGGAGTCACTTAATAACCATGTCAACTGCAGCAATTTGCTTAACAACCGTGGCACAAAAGGACATAAAATTGGGCATGACTCACTTAATGACCTTACTTAGCAATAAAAATTCTGATGCCAATTGTGCTGGTAAGCCAAGGACAACCCACAGCATAGAAGTAATAGTTTTCATTTTTTTAAATCTAAACCTAACCATCAAGTTCAGTTTGTCTAGTAGACGTATTCTCCACCAGGATTTACTGGCATGGATCTTGTGAAGTTAATGGAGCCTTGCTAGTTTACCCTGCAGTAATTATGGGAACCTCCCTACAGAGCAGGGTTTCAAAGCTTCATTACTCCCTTTTATTAACCTGTATTTGCTAAAAGGCCAACCTCTGAAAGCTTCCCATGTTAGCTCTAATTACTTTGGACTGACATCTTTAATCTGTTAAATGTCACTTTAAAGTTAATACATTACTTGGAAGGATAAAATTCCTGAAACATCAAAAATATGCATTATCTAAAGACCAAAAGGCATCTTCCTGACCTACAATCTGTTTCATGTTATGCTTAACCCTCATGTCAAAATCAGAGCTATATATGATGTTATACCAGGTATACAATATCAAACCAGAAAGAATTACCAACAGGTTTAACAGGAACCAACAAGTTTAAAAGATAGAGAAATCAAGTTGTCTTTATGGTGTTGAGAAAATAGGGGGAAGAGGAGAGGTAGGGAAGAGTTTTAGTTAAGTGGTATTATTCATATTTTAAAATGCAGGTACACTCCTCAATGAAAGAAGCCCAGAAGTAAATGGAAGTAACTTTAGTCATTCATTATGTACAGTAGTCAATATATGTTCAAACGTAAGTAAGTTCAATGGTGCTTAATCTCATAAATGAGAATCAGGCTGCAGCTTTAATTACTACATTTACTCCTACTGGTTTTTCATTAGTGTCAGCAAGTCCCAATGGCACTGCCTTTTGAAATCAGGTGCACAAACTTCATGTGATATTGGAAGCCAGCCACTATATGTTGCCTTCAATTTGGGCCCTGTATCCAGACTATCCCTTTCTCTAGCAAGTAGGAAAAGATTTTGAAAAGTGGATGCTATCATCATCATCATAATCTCACTATGCTTCTTTCTGAAAGCAGCCAATTGTCCAGGCCTATTGGAGACTTTGGGGAAAGAAGGATAGGACGTTCTTCTTCCCCAATCAGTACTAATGCTGACTGGTATTAAAAAAACTGCTCAATTATCAAAATAAGGATTTGGGGTTTCTTATTAGAAGAAAGAAAACACATGTATCAAATACTGGATGCTTGTGCTTAATCACAGAATACATTAATTTTCAACTTTAGTATTTCACTCAAATTACATTATGATGTTTAAATAAAATGCCAGTTGTTAAGGTTTTAAAAACATAACAAACAAGCATGCATGGTTATCTCAGCCTACAATGATGTATTAGGCTGAAAAGTAAAATTGAATTAGATGTAAAAGAAATAAACAGCCTCATATCAGCGACAGAGTATTTTCCTAATTCCTGCAGACAGCAAGGAAGAGTTATAGACTCTACTCAGGGTGACCTTTCTCGCCAATGGAGATGCCTAAATATAACTTAACTGTGCTGTTAACTTTTCAACTCCCATCTGCAGAATTAGGGTATTTCCTATATTCTAAGAAATAACTCTTTTAATTTTAAAAAATTATAAACTGAATAATTTTAATTTAAAATTATAAATTAATTTAAAATTATAAAATTTTAAAAAAATTATAAACTGAAGTATTAGCTTTATGGAATATCTGAGCATAGTTATATTATTCATCTGACCAGCATGGATCTCAACACTACCAGACACATAGGCAGTACTTTCTACCATTAAAATGCACCACCACCAAAATAGTATGATTGTGCTAATTTTTAGGATAATGCTATCTTTAATAGGGGTTGTCTGATGCATATATAAAAACAAGAAGATATGTGACATAAGGGAGGGGAACTATTTTGTGGCAGTTGCGGTTAGAAGTGTGTTTTTAAGATGAAATTTATCTTTACAGCTCCAATCAGTAGGCAGCAACCAGAGAACTTGTACTATTCACTTGGACTGTTCCTCTTGCCATTTTTTGGATGAACTAAATTAATCGCTGCTCAAAAATTAAATTATCTCCCCGCCCAAATGAAAGACAAGAGTCTTTTAACTTTTATGCAATTCACGTTTTACATCCTTTTTCATCTTGAAACCACAAACTAGAGAAACAATGTCCATCAGATCATAACTTGAAACTATTGAAAAAGTGCACATGAATACACTGGGCAAATGTTTCCTTTCCCATCCCCAAGTGCCCAATAGGGGGAAAAATCATTGTATTAGATGATGGCTGACTTTTGGAAAATTTCAGAAGCATATTATCAAGAAAAATGCATGGGTGCATGAATCAGAAGGTGAGAAACAAGTGTCCAAAGGCCACAAAGTGGAAAAAAATATAACAGAAACTGGAAACAAGATCTTTCATGCTGTAGACATTAACAGCCTGCTTACAATATTAACATAACCAATGCTTATTTTTTTTTAAAATTAGAGCCAACTTTTGCAACCTGGTGCCCTCTAGAAAGGTCGGTCTTTAATTTGCTATCACAAGACAGACCATCGGAGAAGGTTATAACTTATAGTTAAGAGTCCTTGGGCAGGTTTCCTCAATATCTTTAGCTTAGATCAAGCATATTGAGAATCGATCTGAATTTTCAGAAGCAGGGGTGCAGTTCTGAAAGAAGTCGGCAGTAAGGAAGATTGGCCACCGATTCCAGAGCACCCCCGTTTCCTTTCAAACAAATTGTCCACATTTAAGCCCGTTCAGAAAAAAATATATATTTTTGTTACTTCTTCAACAGAGCATCCAACCCAGAGGATGCGATCAGGCTCTTCTAATTCCAATCAATCGATGCCTAAGGGTGGGCAAAAATCAAAACACGATGGCTGCTTTTAGGCACACCTTCCCAGAGGAAATGAAAGTATCCAGAAGAGCATAAACGGTGCCCACAACAACGGAGGCCACAACAATGGAGTCCATGCCTTGCAAAATGCAGCCTCGGTTTTTTTAGGCTCCCGAGTCTGTTTGCAAAGCTACCAACCCCACCCTCCCACTCGGGGGTCCTTTAGCACCAAAAGAAAGCCGATCCTCACCTGATCAGCGCCGAACAAGCAGCCACCAGAGAGGCGAGCAATATTAAATCGCGAAGCCCCATCATAGCAAGATCGAGCTAAACCAGGCGAGCAAACCACGACCCGGGATCTGCTGAAGACGACTGAGCAGCCCAACCGCGTGATTGCTTTATCAGCTGACCGAGCCACCCTTTGCAACTCCGGAGCATGTGATCGGGAAGGAGGCGGGGCTGGATTTAACCCTTTAGTTAGCCGGTCTCAGAGCCGGGAGGGGATATAGAGTAATTTCACCGCCGTCGGGAAAGGTTGATGCTTCTGAATGCTGAGCGTGCCCGCACACCTCCTTTGGGCAACCGGCTGGGTGGGTGCTGAAGGGCATTCTGTGTGGAGCACGCCCACGCTGAAAGCTCAGTCCCGTATGACTCAGGGACTGGCAGCAACCCGTTTAGCGAGAAACGAATCCTTTTACAGTGGCTTCTTCGGGGTTATCGTTTTGCCACTCCTTGAGTGCCCTTCGTTCACACGTGCTATTACACCCTGTTGTACACGTATATTTCCCCATATTGTTGCTGGGTGACTTCTTCATCCAGCCAAGGTGTTGGGGAAAGAAGGAATTCCGTCACCACTAGCCATGAGTTACGAACAGGAGCCCTAAAGCTTGTTCAGTGGGATTAAGTACTCTCTGGGGCTTAGATCACTGGGTTCAAGCAGTAGCCAAGAAGCTAGGATGATGTACAACTAGGCATGTGACGAGTTTTTCTCAAAGACTCCTTGAAGCTGCAGCGGTGTCCTCAGTTCTAGTGTTAAGTTTGCTCACTTGTTATTATTTAGGTCACTGTTTTCAAGCTTGGCAATTTTAAGATGTGTGAACTTCAACCCCCGGAATTCTCCAGCCAGCATGCTAGCTGAAGAATTCTGGGGGTTGAAGTCCACACATCTTAAAAGTTGCCAAGCTTGAAAAACATTGGTTTAGCTCAGGGGATTAATTAGATGCAAATTAACAATAATAATGCTGAGTGGGGACAACTCCAGATATTAGGGGAGCCTGATAAACACATCATCTGCCTGGTGTCTTCCTCTTTTGGAGATCTCCCCTGCTTATGGGGCAGAGAAGAAGAACCACAGAGGGTATTTGCTCTACATCTGGAATTGTACAGACCTGGTATGAAAACACATTAGTGACTAGCTCAACTGGAGTTAAAGGAGCTCATTTGGAGTCAAAGGAGCTTCAACTGATCGACACACCACTTTATAATTTTCCTTAATTATTTTCATCAATGCAGGAAAACGTTAAGGAGAAGCTGAAGCCAGCAACTGTAGAATCCTACAGGACTCCTAAAAATGAGTTTTTCTCAAACTTGGGAATTATAATTAATAGAAAGGTCTAATTATTTTCATCTGTCTCTCAGCCCTGGCTTTAGTAACATTGTTTGCACTTATCATAACTTCAAGTAGAAGTATTTGACAATGATAATGCTAACATGCCACTTCAGGGGGACATGAATGCAGTTTGCTGTGACAGCATTGTCATTGAACTGAGATAAGTACTTACTATCCCATAGTTCTTTGCAACAATTTAGGGAGGGTTCGTCATTTTTCCTTTCAAAAAATATTTCTGCTCAATTCTATTTGCCTAGAAGACAGTGTTGTATTTTATTGAATACCCTAAATAATTGTGATCATTATTTGAGGCACATGGTCTATTTTAGTCTCTCTTTTATTTACTGCCTTTATCTTGTTCCCAGCCCATGACTGAGATCATGTTAAGTTGCTATTACTTGTTCTAGAGTTATAGTAGTATTTTTCTTCTTATTGTGACACTGCCCAAAGGACAAGCTTAAGGTGAGGTGGCCAGTACTGCAAGTCCATTTTGCTGTCATTCTAAAGTTCCTCCTAATGAGAGATTGGAAAGAGAACTAATTGAATGTGGATGTTCAAAAAAGAATCTGAAGTAATGCAGGAAATTACAGGGTGGTTTGCTCTAAGTCAGGGGTGTCCAAACTTGGGAACTTTAAGACTTGTGGACTTCAACTCCCAGAATTCCCCAGCCATGGCTGGCTGGGGAATTCTGGGAGTTGAAGTCCACAAGTCTTAAAGTTCCCAAGTTTGGACACCCCTGCTCTAAGTAAATTAATGAAAACACTTTTATGATATTGGAAAATGTACAGGTATTACAGAATATGAGGAGAAACCGTATCTTATAGATTCATTCTGATATAAACAATTTTCACTTAAGGTTTTCAAAAAAAAATTAGTAGGACATACTCATCTCCAGAATCCATGAAAGCAGATTGGCTGGTTGTTCTCTTTTGTTTTATGGGAAAATAATCACAAATGACTAAAAACTAGGAGACTTCCGTAATAGTATTACATAACATCAGGATTTCATGATCATTCCTAATGTGTTCAACTGAATGTATTGTTCATCATATGATAATAGATTAAAGTTTATTAGACCAAGGATGACTCAGCATGGATGCCTAAGGGGCATTCTGTAAATATCAGAACTATAATTTGGATATTATGGGTTCCCAAAATAAGCAATACCATTCAAGTACTGCAACAAATGTGACAAGAATTTCTGGGGAACCAATCAGGTATGTTGAATATAACTAAAATTATACCCTAAGATGTTGAATCTTTGGGAAATGAGCATAGAATTGTGAGGGACTTTATATCAAAATGTATTTTATTCTTAATACTTCTTCAGTGGTGGGTTCCGGATCCCGTTCCAACTGGTACGGTTGGAACGGGCCCGCCGTCGTCCACGTGGACGCGCACATGCATCTTACGGTCCAGCAACGCCTCTGCGAGCCTCCGTGACGCTCGAGCTGCTCAGCGGAGCATCACACAGGTGCTGTATGCGCAGTGTGCAGAAACGCTGAAGACTTTAAAGACAGATAAGGAGCGAGGGCGGGTGGGTGGGCTCTCTGGAGCACCGTACCAGAACGGTACCTGGTACTCCGGGCAGGCTCCGGTATGCCCATACTGGGGCGAACCGCCTGCAACCACTATACTGCTTCCATCTTCCCTTAAAACAGTATCAGAATCCACAATGGACTGAGAATCGGAGTCTCCATTAGATAATTGACAGTCAAGCTGAAACTCAGTTAATCAAGTAAAAATAGCAAACGGGAAAACTTTTACTCAAATATTCTCAAACCCCCAAATGAGTTATCCAGATATAATCCACATATCAAAGGTCTATCAATACTAATGGAGTTAATTAAATTCGGCCTCCCAGTGGAATTGCATGTTCACAAGAATAAACGTCATAGATGACATACATGCCCCTCCAGTATCACCCTAGAATCAGCACATAGACACACTCCCATACCAGGACAAAACTCCCCTATAAAGCTGTGTCACTGTACCCCATTTCTCATTTCATTTTTTAATGCTTGGGCCACCCCGGCTCAAATTGGAACCCCAATTTATTCTTCTGACAGAATCCCGTAAAACTATAATTTCTCTGAACCCTGAACCTAGGGTGCTACTGCTGCAATATTCTTGGGCAAAAGTGACCCCCCAACTTTATTCTTTCTGTCACCACTGACAAGATGGTTGGCATGTAAAAGAGAAAAGCTAGAGTTAAAAAACGGAATAGGCAAATCCTAACTTAAGGTAAAGGTAACATAGGTGCTAGTTGTTCCCGACTCTAGGGGACGGTGCGCCTCTCTGTTTCAAAGCCAAAGAGCCAGCGCTGTCCGAAGACGTCTCTGTGGTCATGTGGCTGGCATAACTAAACACTGAAGGCACACGGAACTCTGTTTCCTTCCCACCAAAGGTGGTTCCTGATTTTTCTACTTGCACTTTTACGTGCTTTTGAACTACTACTGTAGGTTGGCAGAAGCTGGGATAAGTAATGGGAGCTCACTTCATTATGCGGTGCTAGGGATTCGAACCACCAAACTGCCAACCTTTCTGATCGACAACCTCAGTGTCTTAACCACTGAGTCACTGTGTCCCTTTAGTCCTAACTTACTATAAGATAAATCCAAACTTCACAATAATAATAATAATAATAATAAATATTTATTTCTTAGCCGCACCCTCTCCCGAAGGACTCGGGGCGGCGTACAAAAAAACATAGGAAATAAATATATCGACATACATATAACAAAACATATACCAAGACATATACACGACATATACAAGGAGGAGGTGAACTGATAGATAAAAACAAGTAAAAACACGATGTTTAAAAACCCCTAAATAAATTGAATGCAATTAAAATACCCCAAATAAAAAACCCGTCAGGAGCGATATAGTTGGATCAAAGTTGAGCCAGGCCAGCAACTTGAAAAAGGTGGGTCTTGAACTTTACACGAAAGGAGCGGAGGTCAGAGGTATTCCTAATATCCGGAGGGAGGTCATTCCACAGGGCTGGGCCCGCCACAGAGAAGGCTCTACTCCTAGGCGCCGCCCCTCGACACTGTCTGGTGGACGGCACCTGGAGGAGGCCCTCTCTGTGCGAGCGGATTGGTCGCAGGGATGTATGGGGCAGAATACGATCCCGCAAGTAACTAGGTCCTGAGCCATAGAGCGCTTTAAAGATTGTTATCAAAACCTTGAAACGCACCCGATAGACCACAGGAAGCCAGTGCAGCTCGCGCAGGAACGGTGTCACATGGGAGTACCTAGTACTCCCCATAATTACCCGCGCGGCTGCGTTCTGGACCAACTGTAGCCTCCGGGTGCATTTCAAGGGAAGCCCCATGTAGAGAGCGTTACAGTAGTCCAAGCGAGACGTCACCAGCGCATGAGTGACTGTGCGTAAGGCGTCCCGGTCCAGTAGGGGGCGCAATTGGCACACCAGGCGAACCTGGTGGAACGCCCCCCTTGCCACGGCTGTCACATGGTCATCCATGGACAGCCGGGCATCCAGGAGGACGCCCAAATTGCGCGCCCGCTCCACGGGGGCAAGTTGAATTCCCCCAATGGCCAATGATGGAATTAATTGGCTGAACCGGGGAGCCGGTACCCACAGCCACTCCGTCTTGGAGGGGTTGAGTTTGAGTCGGTTGTCATCCATCCAGATCCGTACGGCTTCCACACACCGGGACATCACTTCGATGGCCTCGTTGGGGTGGTTCGGGGTGGAAAAGTACAGCTGAGTATCATCAGCATACAGATGGTATCCCACCCCGAAACCACGGATGATGTCACCCAGCGGCTTCATATATGTGTTGAACAGGAGTGGCGAGAGGACCGACCCCTGTGGCACCCCACAAGTAAGGGGGCGTAGGGTCGACCTCTCCTCCCCTGCCAACACACGCTGCGTCCGGCCAGAAAGGTAGGAGCTGAACCACCGCAAAACGGTGCCCCGGACCCCCAACCCCTCCAGCCGGCGCAGCAGGATACCATGGTCGATGGTATCAAAAGCCGCCGAGAGGTCTAATAGGACCAGGATAGAGGAACAACCTCTATCTCTGGCCCTCCAGAGATCATCCACCAACGCGACCAAGGCCGTCTCCGTGCTGTGACCGGGGCGGAAGCCGGACTGGCGCGGGTCTAGATAATCATTTTCCTCCAGATGCCGTGGAAACTGGTAGGCCACCACACTCTCTACAACCTTCGCCAAAAAGGGAAGGTTGGAGACAGGACGATAATTGGCCAGCTCCAAAGGATCCAGGGAAGGCTTCTTGAGCAAGGGTCTCACCACCGCCTCTTTCAAGGCGGCCGGGAGAGACCCCTCGCTCAGCGAAGCGTTCACTAGGTCCAGGAGCCAGTCTCGTGTAACCTCCCAGGATGCCAGTACAAGCCAGGAGGGGCACGGGTCCAATAAACATGTGGTGGGTCGCAGTCGTCCACGCATTCTGTCCAAATCCTCGATGGCAACCAAGTCAAACTCCTCCCAGGTCGATTCCTCAAGACTCGCCACGGACGTCTCCATTGGACCACTAACAGGGACCCAATCCTTCCGGATTTGAGCGATTTTATCCTGCAGATATTTCCCAAATTCCTCTGCTCTGCCCTGTAGAGGGGCCTCCCGTGGCCTCTGAAACAAGAGGGAGCGGGACACCCGAAACAGGGCGGCAGGGCGGTTCTCTGCGGATGCAATGAGAGTGGCACAATATTGGCGTTTGGCCACTCTCAATGCCACAAGGTACGTCCTTAAATGGGCTCGTGCCTGTGTTCGATCAAGTTCGGAACGAGAGGATCTCCAACGACTCTCTAGACGTCTCTTGCGGCATTTCATCACCCTCAGCTCCTCGGTAAACCAAGGGGCCAGGGTGGATCGTTGCCGCCGGAGAGGCCGCAAAGGCGCCACCCGGTTCAAGGCCCCGGTAGTCGCATTATTCCACGTGACCACCAGGTCCTCTACCCGGGGGCGGGTCAAGGTTACAGGAGGTGGCCCAAGCTCCGTCTGGAACCTATCTGGTTCCATCAGGCGCCTGGGGCGGAACCATCTAGTGCTTTCCGGTTCCGCCTCCCCGCAGCGGGAGGTAGCACCAGGGAAGTCAAGACGAAGGAGTGAGTGATCTGACCATGACAGGGGAGTGATGGTTAAGTCCCCTCCTCCCAGATCACTCAACCACTGGCCAGAGACAAAAACGAGGTCCAGAGTGTGTCCTCCCTCGTGTGTCGGGCCCTGAATCATTTGAGTCAGGTCCATGGCTGTCATGGAAGCCATGAACTCCCGAACCCCCTCTAATGCTTCTCCCATCGATGACAGGTTAAAATCCCCCATCACTAAAAGTTTGGGGGTCTCGACCGCCACCGATGCGATCAGCTCGAGGAGTTCAGGCAGGGCCGCTGATGTATAGCGAGGAGCCAGGTATACTATCAGCAGGCCCAACTGTCTCCCAGGGCCCCATTTCACAACAAGGGATTCACATCCGGACGTCTGTGGCACAGTAGACTCCCTCGGCTCTAAGTCCTCCCGAATAATTACTGCCACCCCACCGCCCCTTCCCAAGGAGGTTGCATTTAGATTCAGTGACTTCAAGAAGTCAAAGGACAAGGAACTAGTTTTTACTAGCTTCTGAGGCTCACTATTATCACAGGTTAGAATGCCCGTAAATATTTTATTTGTCATATGTCTCATAATGACCAGCATAAATATACAGATTACTTCTGAATCATATCAAGGGCCTATCTAATTAGGCATATGCTTCCCACAGTTGGTAACCAGCTGGAAAGCCGTCAAGTAGGACATGAATGCAACAACACCCTCTCATTTATTTTACCAGCAACTGCTACTGAGAAGCATTCGCCTTCCCACACCGAAAGAAATCCATTTGAACCCACCCTTTTAATTTGCTGGAATAATCCCTGCTAAAGTCAGAGCCAGGCATGAAGCCAGACAGCCTGGAAGTGCTAAAGCACCTGTATCATAAGCTACATATATGCCGTAGCCATGCTGCTCTCTGAATTGTCTCCAATTCAGGGATGGGCTGCTACGGGTTCACCTAGGTTCGGGAGAACCTGTAGCTAACATTATGGCTGGTTCAGAGAACCTCCAAATCCCATCCCTGGCTGACCCATCTACCCCACCCCTCCCTTCCCACCTTGCCCTGCCCCTCCCAGGAGTCTCCACGCGGCCGATTTTGGATGCGAGGTAAGTGTAGGGCCTGTGCGGAGGTTCAAAGAGGGGGGGAAATGGGCCTCCCGGAAACACTCCGGAGCCCAGGGGAGGCAGTTTTTGCCCTTCCAGAGGCTTGAGGAAAGCCTCTTGAGCCTGGGGAAGGCGAACACCACCGCCCCTGCCATGGTGCAGGAGCCTGACTAGGCCATGCCCACCATGCCCACACCAGTGGTGGGTTTCAAAAAATTTTAGAACCTCTTCTGTAGGTGTGGCCTGCTTTGTGGGAGTGGCTTGCCAGCCATGTGACTGGGTGGGAGTGGCTTGCCAGCCATGTGACTGAGTGGGAGTGGCTTGGCAGTCATGGGACGGTGGGTGTGGCCAACTTGTAAAACGTGGTGAAACTCACTTAACAATGCTCTTGCTTAGCAACCAAAACATTGGCTCAGAAACTCTGGCACTTGAAGCACGCAAGTCTTAAAGCCGTCAAGTTACAAGACCCTTGCACCCCTAACCTTTTAGAAAAAACCCCCCAAGGGTGTTCAAATTTCACAGCTTTAAGACTTTAAGGTTTAGATAGGACTCTTAGAGGCAGGCGGGGCAATTGGTGAGCCAGCCAATCAGTGAGTGGAGGGCGACGCAAGCATGGTGCGGACGGGCGGGGACTGGGAGCTGGAACCGGTTCTAAACGGCACAGTAGATTTGTGGAACCTCTTCTATAGAAGAGGTTAGAACTGACAGGAACCCACCCCTGGCCCACACCCACCCAGCAACCAGACAGAGAACCTGTTGCTGAAATTTTTGAATTTCAAAATTCAAAATCCCCTGCCACAGTTGAATATTTTATTCCAGATGTAAACATAAAGGGAAGTAAAATTAAAATCAAAGTTTTATTTTTGTGGATTGTTTAACAATGAATACATACTTGCACTTTAGGGTTTGAAGACTCTTAGTTCTGCCACAAACGCAAAAAAATCTGGATTGGTCTCAGATTTTGACATCCCCAATGTATCTGATGGGGAGATCTTGAAATCAAACCCATCGTCCAGCTTTTCTGGATCTTGGGTAGTCCAGATCCTGATTCTCCCCATACACAAGTTCTAAATTTTCCATGTAATTAGTAATCACCTGGTCACAATTGGCATGTAGCAACTGAGAGTAAATAATAATGTAATCTGTAGGACTTAATTACAAGGCAGCTTTCATTCTTCCAAATACAAATGTCTAAATAGTTCTTGTGGCCTAGTTCAGCAAATAATAGTGAGGCAACTTTGTTCCACTGATACAAGAAAAGTGCTAAGGAGTTTATTGCAGCTGTTTCTGGGACAGCTGGCTTAAGAGGACAGAAAGTTTCATGAGATGAGGGATTGGATGAAGGAGTGAACAGGCAGAAGAGAGAGAGAGACTGATGATTTGAACTTGGAAGAGACTGTGCAAGGGCTAAGTGATTTGGTTTGAAAGCTTGAAAGAAGGTTAGGATGGTAATAGTAGAGAGTTCACATATAAACAGTCAAGAGTTAGAAGGGAATCTATTGGTCACTTATTTTATAAAAGGCAATTCGGCCCAGGTGGCAAGAAATTGGGAAGGAGCATTTTCATCATTCAAAGAGACACTGCCATAATTAGAACATAGAAGAATCATAAGGCTGGAAGGGACCTTGGAGGTCTTCTAGTCCAAACCAAGACAGGAGACCTTATATCATCCGAGTCAAATGGTTGTCCAGTCTAATGTTGAAAACCTTCAGTGATGGAGCACCCCCAACTCCTAGAAGCAAGCTATTCCATCGATTAGTTATTCCCACAAACAGAAAACTTCTTACTTTCAGGTTGGATCTCTCTTTAATAAGCTTCCACCCATTACTTCTTGTTCTGCCCTCCGGAGCTTTGTAGAATAAGTCAATGGTCTCTTCTCTGTTACGGTTCCTTAAATACTGACAGACAATGATCATGTGCCCCCCACCCCAATCCATCTCTTTGATAGGCTTGACATACCTAATTCCCTCATCCATTCATCATATGATTTAGCCTCCAGACCCATTACCTTCGTTGCTCTTCTCTGTACTCTTTCTAAGGTCTCAATATCTTTTTTTTTGTATTGTGGTGACCAGAAGTGTACACAGCATTCCAAGTGTAGTCTTAGGAGTGCAATGTATAGTGCAGCATTCCAATCCCAGGGTAGCCAATTTACATCTAAGCCAAACATCTGGTTTCTTCTGTAGTTCCATGACATTGCTTGTGTCTCACCCCATGAGTGAGACAGGTTTAGGTATCCTTTAGTACGTCAGAGTTAAAGTAGCATTTTCTGTTGTGGCCCGCCAGCGGCCAGCAGAGCTGGCAGCAGATTTAGATAGTGAGGAGATTGGGGAGGAACATGGGCCTGGAGTCTGGGGAAGGCTCTGATGAGGGCTTTGTGTCAGAAGCAGAGGGAGGGCCAGAGCCATATGCCAGTTATCAGCTGCCTTCAGAGTCAGACATCAGTGAGGCAGACAAACAGCTGGAGCCTGTTCAAAGTGTGTGCATGCTCAGAGTTGCCAGACGAAGGGAACAGCTAAAGAACAGGGGTTGGCTTGGGAGTAAGGCCACAGGTGGATGATGAATGGCCCCTCCCAGAGGAAATAAAAGAGGAGCGAAAGGGGAGCGGAGTTTTTGCAAGAGACAGTTTGCTTAATTGGTTCGTGACTCTTTGAGACTCCTTGTCAAATTTTGCAGATATCGGCATGTCAGCTGTCCAAGCCAGATAAGGTCTGTGACTGTACATCCTCCCTTGAAAGACTTTGGGTGGATGTGAGTGAGCAGAATTCACAGTAAATTAATAAAAGGGGGTTTTGTCAGAACAAGGAGTTTGTTTCATGCCCTTGGGTAGCCTAAGTCAGAACATTTCCCTTTAATGTGACAGCATCCAGGGACATTTCACTATTGAGTGGTGGATGCCATCTGAGAGGTGCTTATTGATCTCTGGCCTTGGTTAGCTTTGTTCCCCGCCATTCTGCTCTTATCACTTTAAAGCGCGGGACATATGAATTGCATGGAATGATATTTTTCTAGGTTTTGAAATACTGTGATGGTAAAATGGTGTAACAGTTAACCAGCAAAACACTTTTTAAAATGTAAGAGCGAAGTAACTGAAATTTTAAGAACCTGGTAAGAAAGGAAGGAAAGAGAAATCCTAAATACAATTTATAATTCAGCTCCTTCTGCAATTTTATTTAGACATTTCATTCAGGCTGAGTTACAACAGAAAAGGGTGTAGGAGAAAATGCACAGAATGGATACTAATCATGCTGGGCAGAGTTCCATGGCTACACATGCCCAGTTCCTGTGGTACTGCTATGATTGATGGATGTTTTTCTGCCAGAGATTGTTAGACTGAAGAAGGAGGGCAGAAAAGGCACAGAAATCAACCAATCAATTGGCCTGCTATGAGCAGCACACACATTACATTGGACAACAAAGGTTTTGCTCCAGAGATATTTAGCTGTAACTTATAGATTTTTGGCAGCTAATCACAAAGATAACCTTTAATTTAACTTATCACAGACAGTTTCACATAAATCTACTTTTATACAATGGCAATTGTGTAGTACCCGTTGGCTATGCAGGAACATACAAAAACATGGAACTGTTGTTGAAGCACATCCAGTACACCAAGTACAATATCTGTGGAGATCTAAAAGTAGTGACTCTGCTCCCGGGAATACAGGTATACCAGGTATCACTTGTTACATATGCAACTGGGACAGCCATGCAAGAGAATTGCATTACATTAAAAAGAAATGGCCACTCTGAAAGACTTTGGTTCCAGAACAGAAAAACTTGGCATATGACTCACTTGTTGACCTGACAAAGATATCTTTCCCTCCGCTTCACATAAAACTCAGACTGATGGAAAGTTTCATGAAAGCGATGAACAAGGATGGTGAAAATGTTGGTTCTTTGGGAGATACGTTTCCAAGAATTAAGGAAGACATTTTTGTTAGTCCACAGATCAGATACATCATCAATGATGAGCAATTCAAAGAACAGTTAGTGGGGGCTGTAGAAAATCACCTGGAAAACATTCAAGGATGTCACTGAGAATTTTCTTGGCAACTGCAGAGTACCAGACTACATTCAGTTAGTTGATCAACTTATAGCATGCAAGACCATGAAATACAACATGTCACTGAAGAATCAGATTTCTGCATTCACACTTGGACTTCTTTCCCGAAAATCTAATTGCAGTCAGTAACAAACATTGTTAAAGGTTTCACTAGGACATTGCCACAATGGTAAAACAGTATCAAGGCAACTGGAATCCATCAATGCTGGCTAACTATTTTGGATACGGTCATAAGATGCATCAGACACTGAATACAAATGAAAATCAGCAGCAAAATCCTTTTAGCCTTGTTGAATTCATGTAGCGTGTTGAAAATATGTGATTAAAAGTCATTTAAAGTGTGTCAAGATTCCTACATGATACAATAATTCTATTTGTTTTCAGTTTGAAGGGATCTATCATAATCACTAAAGGTTTTCAGGAAGCAAAACTTCTGAAAAAAATTATTATCCAGTGTTATCAGGAGACACCATCTCAGGCGATGGGGAAAGCAAATTCCACATGGTGTCTGCCGGATGGACAGCAGAGAGGAAAGTCTCTATTCAGATTGGGAATACATCAATGAACCTATGTGTCTTGAGCCTCTCCTATATTGCTTTCTTATTTATGATAATACAATATAGTGATCACAGAACTTCTGTCAATCAGACACTTTGGTTTAAGAACATGGGAAAGGTCATATTTTTTTTTTTTGGCTTTAGATGGCTTCGGACATTCTCAACAATTAAAAAAAGGATTTAAAAAAGCATGTTTTTCAGATCTGCATGTAGCAAGAACGATACTGTCTCCTCTCTCAAATATTGCAAAGATCTGGGTGAACTAGCCGGCAGCAAAAGGCTAAACGTTATTATCTCTAAGCCATTATCTTGTATTATCCATATTTCTGCAACTCAAATAAGGTAGCCTTGCTCTTTTCTGTTCTTCTGTCGCTTAACTACAAGCAGGAAAATGTGGTTAGTAACAGTCATTTCCTCTATCTTCAGACCACAGAGTACAACCCAATTTTGAAAGATTCTCACAGAATCAACAAATGAACTTAAAATTTTTATTTAACATTTAGCCAATACAATCCTAATCTGCACCAACAGAGTTGATCTTAATAGTGTTAAGATCACATGCAGTGTTAATACCATTTTATACTGCTTTGGTAATGCCACACTTGGAATACTTCATACCGTTTTGTTTACCATGATACAAAATAAATAAATGTTGAGACTCTGGGAAGAGTACAGAGGAGAGCAGCAAAGATGCTGAAGGGACTGGAGGCTAAACCTTAATGATGAATTGTCTAGTTTAATGAAGAGAAGGATTAGGGTGCCATGATAGCAATCTTCCAATATTTGAGGGGTTGTCACACAGAAAAAGGGGTCAACCTATTCTCCAAAGCACCTGAGGGCAGGCAAGAAATAATGGTTGGAGATTTATCATGAAGAGATCCACCCTAGAACTAAGGAGAAATTTCTTGACAGTGTAAAAAAAATTAATCAGCAAAGCAACTTGCCTCCAGAAATTGTGGGTGATTGAGAAGTTGTGAGTACCGCAGAGGTTAAGGGTGCTCCATCACTGGATGCTAGGGTCTCCTCCTTGAGCAGGGGTTGGACTAGCAGACCTCCAAGCTCTCTTCCAATTCTATTATATTCTGTTAAATTCCAGGCTTGTTTAGTGGTGTCTTACAGTTTCCCTGGGCACCACAGTGGCTCATGTGGTAAGATGCTGGGCCTGCGCACTGCTGAGGTTGGCGGCTCGATTCCCTTGAGTGAATAAACAAGAGAGACAAGAAAGGAGCCTCTCCCAATTGCCTACCCGCATTCAGGGCATCCTGTGGGTAAAAGATAACACCACCCGAAAAAATTACCGTTACTTGTCCCAACTTCTGACAATCTAGCAGTTCGAAAGCACATAAAAAATGCAAGTAGAAAAATAGGGATCACTTTGGTAGGAAGGTAACAGTGCTCTGTGCTCCCTTGGCATTTAGTCATGCCAGCCACATGACCACGGAGATGTCTTCAGACAGCGCTGGCTCTTCAGCTTTGAAACAGAGATGAGCACCACCTCGTAGAGTTGGGAATGACTAGCACATACAGGTGAAACTCGAAAAATTAGAATATCGTGCAAAAATTCATTTATTTCAGTAATGCAACTTAAAAGGTGAAACTAATATATGAGATAGACTCATTACATTCAAAGCAGGATAGTTCAAGCTGTGATTTGTCATAATTGTGATGATTATGGCTTACAGCTCATGAAAACCCCAAATCCACAATCTCAGAAAATTAGATTATGAAATGGTGCAATATTCTAGGCTCAAAGTGTCCCCACTCTAATCAGCTAATTAAGCCATAACACCTGCAAAGGGTTCCTGAGCCTTTTAATGGTCTCTCAGTCTGGTTCAGTAGGAATCACAATTATGGGAAAGACTGCTGACCTGACAGTTGTGCAGAAAACCATCATTGACACCCTCCATAAGGGGAGAAAGCCTCAAAAGGTAATTGCAAAAGAAGTTGGATGTTCCCAAAGTGCTGTATCAAAGTACATTAATATAAAGTTATATAGAAGGGAAAAGTGTGTAAGAAAAAGGTGCACAAGCAGCAGGGATGACCGCAGCCTGGAGAGGATTGTCATTCAAAAGTGTTGGGAACTTTCACAAGGAGTGGACTGAGGCTGGAGTCAGTGCATCAAGAGCCACCACACACAGACAGATCCTGGACATGGGCTTCAAATGTCGTAGTCCTCTTGTCAAGCTGCTCCTGAACAACAAACAATGTCCGAAGCGTCTTACCTGGGCTAAAGAAAAACAGACCTGGTCCATTGCTCAGTGGTCCAAAGTCCTCTTTTCTGATGAGAGACATGAGACCAAACAATGCAGAAGAGCTGAAGGCCGCTATTGAAGCATCCTGGTCTTCCATAACACCTCAGCAGTGCCACAGGCTGATAGCTTCCACGCCACATCACATTGAGGCAGTAATTGCTGCAAAAGGGGGCCAAACCAAGTACTGAGTACATATGCATGCTTATATTTTTCAGAGGTCCTTGTTGTATTGATTGCATGTAATATTCTAATTTTCTGAGATTGTGGATTTGGAGTTTTCATGAGCTATAAGCCATAATCATCACAATTATGACAAATCACGGCTTGAACTCTCTTGCTTTGCATGTAATGAGTCATATCTCATACGTATATTAGTTTCACCTTTTAAATTGCATTACTGAAATAACTGAACTTTTGCACAATATTCTAATTTTTCGAGTTTCACCTGTATGTGCAAGGGGAACCTTTATATTTTAGAGGTTACCAATCTCTTTGCTAGTAGCATGGTATAATAATCAAGCTGTTTTTCTCTTTAAAAGCTTATATTTTTATATAATTTTTGCTTTCACTCATTTAAGAGGAGGAGAGAAACATATCATCCAATGCATATCATCCCTATGGAAAAGCCATTTTCCTCTGATTTCAGTTATAATAGAGTTAACATAGTTTTCATTCTTTTCTTAGATAAATGGTAAGCATTCATCCATGTGCACTGCTGTAAGTTTCAGAAATCAATCACACAGTTTGTGTCCAAAATACCTGTCTGCTCCTCGCAGAGTTTATTTGGCTTTTATAAAGTTTTTACAAGCAAAGCACAGAGCAACAACACATTGTTTCGGTTTACTCCCCCAAATCTTCCCTAGTGAATTCAGAAAGCTTATTTATGCCAAGGTTAACTCATGCCTATGCTCTGGTGAGATAGTGGGCTAAAAGACTACTCGAGACCATAGCTGAAATGCATATGTCTGTGCGTCACCTGTTATTCCCACATCTGGTTCTGCTAATCAGGTGAGCTTGTAGGTATCCAAGATAACCAGCTACTGAGATCATGGTAATTTCCTACGCATGCCTTTACGTAGCCTTACCTCTCATTCCTACACACTGCTTCATCATAATCTTACATGCTAGTAGTATAATCTTTGATTTGTTCCTTCTTAGAGGCTTCTTAACAGATTTCAGGGTATAACGTGGCATTCTGCACTCTGCATTCTAATTAATAGAAGAGGGAGCTTTCCTACAGCACTGTCTGTGAACAATGTAGTATGACCTAAGAATCAGTAACCATGATAAAAACATTTAGGAAACTGAAATTAAGTGTCAACAATCTTCTTTGCTCCTTGGTTGGAAAAAATACATTTTTGACCAAACAGAGTTATCAATCATCCACTGTTACAATTATTTTAGCCAGACCAATGCCTGACAAATTGATAGTTTTTGATATTCATATATTCAGCTTGTCTGCCTGCCCAGCTTGCCTGGAAGTGACTCTAGGCTGCTTACAATTATTAAGAACCAATATAAGAATAACATATGTTTCTTTGATGCATAGTGATTGATATAGAATTGAGCCAGTGGTCTAGGGATTAAGGCACCCTGTTAGAAATTGTGTGTTTAATCCTGGTTTAGGCATGAAAGCTGACTGAAAGCTAACTGAGCCTCTCACTTTCTTCCAGCCCAACCCACCTCACAAGAGTAGTGTTGTGGGGAAAATAGGAGGGAGAAGGAGTATGTTTGTTGCCTTATTTATAAAAATAATAAAGGCAGGATAAAAATCTAATAAATAAACAATATTCTTGATTGCAGTCCAAAATGTAGCAATGATAGGATCAAGCCATATGATTTCATGTTCCAAATTCTAAGCTGTGTCTCCAGCAGCATGAGTTTTGAAACATTAACTCACATAATTTGAGTTAATTTTCCCTGAGATGTTGAAAGTTTATTGCACAAACCTGAACAATTTTTGCAGGAAGAAATGGCAAGAAATCATTACAAATTGTGGTCACATGCAGAATAGTGAAATCAGTCATAAATGTGAGCTAGGTGGGGGCGTAGTGCAACATTTTACAATTGGCCGGAAAGCACCCTTTCCCAGGCCATTGTAACTCTAAATTGTCATTAAATAACTAGTTGTATGTAGAAGATTACATGTAATATTTTTCAACTGCTTATAGAAAAAACTTACTGAGACACAATTCATTCCTCCATAATTTCCGATCTTTGCAGATACTATTGCAAATTGTCCACAATTAGGGCTTTGGTAAATCATTATAACTCAAAAGATAAGCTTTACAAAATTAGATCGTTCTTAAAGAATGTCAGATCGACCATAAACATTGTCATCAAAAATGTACTTCATTAAATAAAAAGCATCTATATAAATCTTGCCACACATCTTTCTTCTTTAATAAACATTAGCTATAACAATATCACTTAGACCTTTATACTGCCCCATAGTGTTTTACAGCATTCTCTGGGCAGTTTACAAAGTCAGTATATTGCCCTCAACAATCTGGGTCCTCAGTTTACCAACCTCGGAAGAATGGAAAACTGAGTCAACCTTGAGCCGGTGACGATCAAACCTCTGGCAGTGAACAAGTAGCCTGAAATGCTGCCTTGTAATAATTGCCTGTGGTTATTCTGTCTTTCTGTTTAGGTAAGGAAATATCTCTGAAAGGATGATTCAATGAGTCCTGGGTTGTCTAGTAACTAAGCAAAATAGATTCAGAGGGCATGGAGCATGATGGGCATCAAGGGATTTGTCTGGACATATGAATGCAACCATACTACTCACCTGTGGCATGTTGTTTTTAAAAGCTTTAGGTTAGAGTGACCCAGATATTTTTAATTCTGAGGAACCAGTTGCCAAGTATAAATACATTGGAAACTGATTCGGATGTTTATCTGATAACCTGACTAATTCAAAATTCCAGATTACCTGGAAGATAGAAAACTAACAATGATAATTAGTATTGCAATTTTTTTTTTGAAAAAGAATAGTGTTATTATTTTGATTCATATTAGATTATGGAAGGTGTTGTAATTTTTAGGCTTTTCTCTATAACAAGAAAAGGCTAGAAACATCCCTATCAAGGAAACGTGAGATTATTATGTGTTTACTTAATATTGTGACTATATAATTTTTTTGAATGCTTACAACTAATAATATATATCAAAAGGTTTAGTCATTCCCAATGATTCAGGCTTCTTAGAATTATCTCATTTGGGTGGCTTATCGGTCAGTTGAAATATATTTACTGTGAACTTAATGCATTTAGAATATTCTAATACTAGAAGAGTCTAAATAATATTGCTCGACCTTATTTCCAGAATCTAAGGCTGTGGTTGGATTGGATACTAGCATTCGCTGTACTTTCTACAATAGTCTGATCACATCTTGTATCAATTTTATTACTTTAGAACCCAGAAGTTCTATTTCTTGTGTTTTATGTGTTTTATTTATCAAAGAGGGCTTGTTTATCATTGGTTGATGAGGTACTCAGGAAAGACTCCTTCTTCAGTAAGATTAACCTTTGGCAGTAATTGAGAAAGGTGGGCCTGAGAACAAACTGCCTCATTTGGAAGATTGTAGGAAATCAGTGGATGTAACAGTATGTAAGAAAGACCTTGAGACAGGCAAGGAAATGCTGCATTGGGAACAGTCAGATAAGAGAGGGTACAGACTGCAGCTGCATAATAGGTAGAGAAAGCGTCTCAGGAAGGACCCTCCCTTAACTTCTCAGACTGTAAAGGAGACAGTGAGAGAGTTGTATTTTCAGATTTGATTCTGTTAAGGTAGCCCTACCATAAAATAAAATCAGCTCTTCTGGTCATGTATCCTGTCTAGTCTACCTGGGAAGACTGACAATGGAATGATCGGTAGTAGATGGACTAAAGCTATCAAGTTTATTCAGAACAAAATAATATCTCTAGAATCTCATTATCCCTGAGCCAATTTACATGAGATTGAAATTCTAGAAAGGCCAGCTGGTTCTTTCAATGGCATACTCAGTAAGGCAGTAATTGTATTGCTTTAAGATTGTTAGATACAAGGGCAGGTGTGTGTGTGTGTGTGTGTGTGTGTGTGTGTGTGTGTGTGTGAAATGTTTTATGCCTCCTATTCATCTTCTTACTGGTACAGATCATTATGTGCTAAATATGAATTTAATGAGATCTGCACTTCCATATGTTTTTTTCTTAAATGATTTCTCAACTGAGAAACAGAAAAAAAAATCTCATAATGTATAGGCCAGTGATGGTGAACCTATGGCACGCGTGCCACAGGTGGCACGCGGAGCCATTTGTCAGGGCATGCGAGTCACTTCCGGTTTGCTTGGAGGATCCTTTTGAGCGCTCCGAAGGCTTCAGGGAAGCCTCCGGATGGTCCCTGAAGCCTCTGGAGGGCTTCCGGGGGAGTGGGGGAGGCTCTTTTCACCCTCCCCAGGCTCCTATAAAGCCTCTGGAGCCTGGGGGGGGGGGGGCGAAAAAAGCATGTAAAAATGGGGGGGTCGCGCGTTGTGCGTGCATGTGCACTGGGGGTCGTGCATTGCATTATGGGTGCGGCACGCCCGCACATGACCCCCCCTGCGTTCCCCCCACTTGTGGCACGCGAGCCAAAAAAGGTTCGCCATCACTGGTATAGGCTTTCAAAATAAACATATTACACAACTTACCATTGCACCAGCTACCCAAAATATAAATGGGAAAGTATATACAGATTTTTGGGTAGCTTCCTTAATAGATTGGTCATATGCTGAAGCCATATTGTATCTTGAGTACAATAAAATATTCTGTTTTATTTTGCATTGGTCATATCCCACCTCAATCATATCCAGTTCTGGGCAACAGCCTTTAAGAATTCCTGGAAATGTAACAGGTTCACATAGGGATATTGAGGAGGAATAGGTGACTGAAAACTAAATTGTATTAAGAAAGATTGAGAGGGAATCTCAACTCACTGATAACATTCTTCAAATATCTGAAAAGTTGTCACATTAAGGTGGTTAGGATCCATTCTCTGTCATTTGTTCTAGGGCACTGGACACAGAATGAATTTAAGTTGTAGAAAAGCAAATCCAAATCAATGTTGGAAGAAACTTGATTAAGTACGGGCAATTCAACAATGAAATCGAATATCAAGAGAAGTAATATCTGGATATCTTTATGTGCAGTAGTGGGATTCAATTTTTTTTACTACCGGTTCTGTGGGTGTGGCTTGGTAAGCATGTCATGGCTTAGTGGGCGTGGCATGGCTTGGTGGGCGTGGCAGGGGAAGGTACTGTAAAATCTCCATTCCCTCCCCACTCCAGGGGAAGGATACTGCAAAATCCCCATTTCCTCCCGATAAACTGGGACTCAGGAGGCAGATAATAGATGGGAGTGGGGTCAGTCAGAAGTGGTATTTACTAGTTTTCCAAACTACTCAAAATTTCCATTACCAGTTTTCCAGAACTTGTCAGAGCCTGCTGGATACCATCTCTGTTTATGTGAGAGGTAGACCATCATTTATCAGGGATGCTTTAATTTAGATTTCGAACCCGGTTAGGACTTTGTGGTCTAAATTGTGCTGTCCGACTCTAAGTGATATGATGAACAATAAGTTGCAATTACTGGATGCTGAAATTTCTTTGAAAATATATCTAAGTAAATGCTTCAAGAATAAGAAACAAAAGAAGAACTCAGTGAGGGAGTGGAATAGCAGCAATTGAAGTGTGTCCTTATTTGTATCTGAAAAGTTGAAGGTTATAAGAACATTAGTTCTGGATTACAGAAACTTTCAGTGAAAAAGATTTTTGGAAACAAGTCAATAAATGCGAAAGGACTAGTTTTAGTAGCTACAATACAGAATACAGTTTAATGTCAGGCTTCACACAGCTAGGCAAGAGAAAGAAAGCAAAGACTACATGGATTTCAGTACGGTATTTTTTAATACCAGTCTTAAGTAAATAAAGACCCTTGGAAGCTGTAATCAGAAAACCTCAGCCTAATTTATAATAAATTAATCTTATTTATTTACACAATTTAGGATCCATTTTGCTGCAAAGACACTCTGGGTGGCTTGTAGACTCTATGCCATTCTGAAGGAATGGGTGTCCAATCTCTTTTTAAAATTAAATAAAGTAATAAGAAAAATCCCATGCATCTGAACAAATCCATTCCCTCAAAAAGGACGTGCAAGTAATTCCCAACTAGCAGTTGCAATTAAAATCTGAATGTTGGTTGCTAAGCAATGTCATTAAGTGAGTCGTCACATGACCCAATTTTGCAATCATTTTAATCATGATTGAAAGTGAATGCCCCAACACTGGAAGTCTTTAAGAAGATGTTGGATAGCTATTTGTCTGAAACGGTATAGGGTTTCCTGCCTAGGCAGGGGGTTGGACTAGAAGACCTCCAAGGTCCCTTCCAACTCTACTATTGTATTGTATTGTATTGAATTACTGCAATTGTTAAGCGAATCACATGGTCATTCAGCAAATCCAGTTTCCCCCATTGACTTTGCTTGTCAGAAGCCACCTGGGAAGATCACAAATCATGATCACGTGGCCACAAAGCACAAACATAAACATGAGCCAGTTGTCCAGTATCTGAATTGTGATTATGTGTCCACAGGAGTAGTGAGGCAATTGGAATTTGAAGGATGTCATAAGTCATTTTTTCCCAAGGTCATTGTAACTTCGAACCAACATTAAATGAATGGTTATACATTGTAACCTGTATAACCAATAGGGTTCCAGAAATACTTGCCCAAATTCTGGGAGAGCAATTAAATTTTTAAAGACTTCTGGAATGTTATCAGGGTGGGATTAATGTTGAGTTTCTTTAACTACTTTCCAAAACCTCTTTCCCAGTTTTTCCCCACATGGGCTATGTTACTATTTCTGAGAAAAATGGTAAATTAACATGCTTGGAACTATCTCTTTAATTTCCTTCTCAACCGTGATGTTAAAGTTACTACAGTGTCTTCTTTGAATATCCAGTGCATTTTGACATTTAGTGTACTGTATTAAAAAAGATGAACTCTGTGTTGGGTTTATTATAATGAGCATAAGGCACACCTCTTGTACCTGTAGGCAAAATAGAATGTACTAGAACAAAGAACTTGTTTTTAGCAACAAAGTTGCTACTTAGTTTACAAATTACTGTGAATCTGAAATAATTTAAAGAAAAAAAATTACATGAAAAAATAAAACAAAGAGATCATCACGTCCAAATTTCTGGTTTTGAACAGTGATACATGAGGATGGTATCTGATTATGCTAGCATTATTAACATTATCCTATTATGTTAATTGCATTGGTTATTTAAAAAAAAAAACCTCTATGATTCGGCATTATATGTCATCATTAGAGAGCAGATGCAGACAAAACACCATTTGTAAAGCTTTTGGTAAACAGTGATTGTTGGATGTTGCAAGCAACTAAGCCAAGCTCTACCTTAGAGCAGTGTTTCTCAACCTTGGCAACTTGAAGATGTCTGGACTTCAACTCCCAGAATTCCCCAGCCAGCGAATGCTGGCTGGGGAATTCTTGGAGTTGAAGTCCAGACATCTTCAAGTTGCCAAGGTTGAAAAACACTGCCTTAGAGAATGAATCTTATATATTATTTAGAGCAAAACATGTAGCATATTTTGGAGTGGAACTATATGCAATAAATTCTAGTAACAATCAATGTACATTTTTATAAATGTCACTGAGAGGTCTGAGATGCAATATAAATAAGAATTCATACACATGTTTCCATTGATTTCAATGGGATTTATTCTCAGATACATACATGTAAGCTTCCAACAACAATGTCTGAGATCAGTTATGTGGTAGTCTAGACATCAGTGTGGCTGTGTATTTAAAAGTCACAAATTATACAGGATAAACTAATAATTGGAATAGTAGCAGTACCAGTAATACATTAATAGAAATTAAAAAAAGATTTGAATCAGTGCTTTGTCAAAGCTTACAGACTCAGAAATTATAAGTGATTATGTATGTTTGCATTTATCTATCAAAGGGATATTTAATTCAGCTGAAGTGAAGTAAGAGAAAAAAATAGTAAGAATCAATTTTATGAATATCTCCTTTATTCTTCATGAAGTTTCCCATGATATGAAAATGGCGGCGGACATAAATTACAAGCTGAAAAAGTTACAGTTATTCTAATGTTCTTTGCAATCATGGCATTTTCCTCAAATTTAGTTAGAAGAATATTGATGGACAAGTAGCTCTGGTTTAACAACTGAAATTGGGACATGTGACTCAGTTGATAAGTGGTTGCTAGGCGGAAAATCACATGACTTTGCTTACAATTTTACTTCAGCTTTTCCTTGCTTTACAGATCATCATCTCTAGAAATCCCCAGCTAGACATGAGCTGAACTCCATAAGTCCTAAAGTGGCCCAGGTTGGGCATCCCCGCTTTACAGTCTCAGAAGGATGTGACTCCAATGCCAGGGGAGCTCAAGCAGCAGAGAAGATTTCTGGAACTCAACTCTGGAAGCTGGGTTAAAAAAGCAAATCTTATTGCATTTTTTTCTCCACTCCCCTGTCCTTTGGAATGCTCATCCCAGCACTGGGATAATGATCAAGAAAAGAATTGATGTTTGTATTTACATTCACTGGAAAGGAAGGGAATGCAAGAGAATAAGCAGCCACACAATGGGGAATACACATCAAAAGGAATATGTTAGCACCAGCTGTTTGCCTACTGCAGTTCTGGCTGTGAGCCACAGTGACTTAAGAGACAAAGCCTTTACTAGGAAACTGATTGGGGTCTTGTCAATTTCAGGTAGTAGGAGCCAACTGAAGAGATGTTTCTGATCAGCTAATTAAGGTCACAGAGCTGAGCTTATCCGTTTTTGAGGCACCCTGACTGGTAGAGAAAAGAAGCTCAGGTTTTTGTTATGTCCTGGCAGCCAGCAACAGCCAAGCCGCGCCTGATTGGCTAAGACGCGGCTTGGCTGAGCGCGGGCTGTCAAGGACAGCTGATTGGTTAGCCTGCCTGACAGCTCCGTATAAATAGCTGTCAGGCAGGAAAGAGCCGCTCCTTCGCTTGTACATAGTTGGTTGTTAATCGTTAATAAAAGCAGTTGCAGTTTCCCTCAGAACTCCTCCTGCCTCATTCTTCGACCGATCCACAACAGTTTTGTCTATCTGAGGAAGAGAAAAAGAAAAAGAAAAATGGATCAGCCACAAGGCATACTGACTGCTGCACATCTAATAGACTGAGTTGAATATTATAAATGCAGGCACTGGTTGCAAAGTTACTTTTTCACCTCCATGGTAACTGCAAACAAATAGTTTTCGAGGCAGTTGGTAAATTAGAGCTATCTGTAATCCAGACTGTCATGAAAGGCTATATAGGAGGACTAAGATATGTGAAAACTCTTTCGGTGTCCTCCAGGTGCTCGATCCTTCCTGTCTAGATGTAGCTAGAGCAGATAAATGTTCTGTTTTCAAGCCCTGCCGTTTTACATGTGCGAGAGAGTAGGACAATAATTGTACAATTCCTTGCACATAAGTGTACATTTGCACATATCATCAAAAGTCAAGAATGATTCTAAGACTGTTATTTAATATTCTGTCTGCACATACACACAAGCAAACATTTGCACATGTATTCACCAGAAGTCAATAATAATCCAAAGACTATTACTTTAACAGTCTGCCTGTATTTTGTACAACTCCAGGGGGCAAACATAAAGTGTATTTTCCTCACAACAATTATATGAGATGGGTTGAACTGAGAGAGTAACTGCCCCAAAGTCACCCCACCAGCTTATATGCCAAACAGGATTAAAGCTCATATTCAATGGTTTCTAGTCCAGCCCTTAACCACAACTCCAAATTGGCTCCTATATCATTATGTGTATGGCTCTAGTCATCTAAATACAGAAACTGGATGAATAATTTTAGCTAGTGGAATTTGAAAAATATGTATCAACCAAACCATGCTGGATCATTGTGGTAAGCCATAACTTCACTAAAGAGGGTGTTTGTGTATACTGTCTCCATATCTGTTGATTGATTGGTGCCATTAAGTTGTTGTTGACTCTTAGCAACCACATAACAGATTTTGTCCATGATGATTTGTCCCTAACCATGTCTTTTAGGTCTTTGAATGGTGTATCCATCACTGTGAGTATCTGCTGTGCAGCTTGTTGTTATTTTCTCTTTCCTAAAGCAGGTAGGTCAGAATCAGGGGTGGGATGCTACAGATTTGCCTGAGTTCAAGAAAACCCATAGCTAACATTGTGACCAGTTTGGAGAACCTCCAAATCCCACCCCTGGCTGGCCCTACCCCTCCCCTGCCAGGAGTTTCCACGCAGCCTGTTTTGGATGCAAGGTAAGTGCAGGGACCACACGGAGGCTCAGGGAGAGGGGAAAATGGGCCTTCCGAAGCCCGCGGGAGGCAGTTTTTGCCCTCCCAGAGGCTCGAGGAAAGCCTCCGGAGCCTGGTGAAGGCAAAAATGCCCCCAGCCCCCACAGTAGGCTGACTAGGCCATGCCCACCCCTGGCCACAGCCATCCAGCAACTGGGCAGAGAACCCATTGCTGAAATTTTTGAAGCCCACCCCCAGTCAGAATGTGTCTGAAGTAGCTTTTATTTTTTTATATTCTTTCTGAGTTATTTTATATTGCTTAAGAGATGAAAGGGAGATGGGAGCTAGCTGAGGAATAAATTGAATTGTTTGTTTTTCCTGTCTTCTTAGGTTACAGCTTGAAAAAAAGTAAAAAAAGTAATATTATGTCTCTGGAACTCCACTATAGAATATTTGTCAGATAATCTCTCTAGATGTTGAAACATGTCCTATTACTTTACTGTTAAAAGAAGTGGTTTGTATAATCCTAATAACCTTGGAGGAAAAGATAATGATAATTTGTTTTAGTGAGTGATCTGTTCTTGAAGTCTCAGGTATTCCTAATCTTTTGATGTTACAGTTCAAAGACCAATTCAATAAATAAACAATTTTCTTTGTTCATGCTTTCTGATGATCCTGCATGCAGTCATATTACAAGCACTATATTACAACAGGAAAAACTGTAGCCTTGACAATGCATCACTTCATCAGCATTAATTTTGATATCCTTTTGTTAATAATAATGGCTACTGAATTTTTCAACATTTTTCTTTCTTTTTTTTTTAATTAGAAGACCTGAAGCTCTTCTGATGTGAATTGACCCAGTCGAGTCCAATTGACTGATTCCTAGAATATCAATATTCACTTTTGACATTTCTACTCTGACAACATCTGACAAAATTTGCCTTCGTTCATGGTTCTAGAATTCAGTTAATATCTTTGCAGCACTGAACTTTCCTATGGCCACATTAGCAGGTGGACTGGACATCCTTTTAATTTTAATTCAGCCATTTCATAATTGTTATTGTTGTTCATATGTACTCTCTGAGATTTCCCAGTAACTCTTTGGATATCTTCTGATCTAGGAATGAGGGATGAGGCTGATGGGATCATCATTGGGATACACATGCACTTTTACCAGTACAAGAGAACAATCCATATAGAGGATTGTTATATGTCCTGTGCTTTTAAAAAATCCTCAATTTTATTATTGCAAACTGTCTACAGTAGTCCCATGGCAAGTTAGGTGGAAATAAATTTAATAAATAATATCTTTCAATGGGTAAATAACACCAATGAGAAGAAACATTACAATAAAACAGTGCTTTTACTATTGTTACTATTATATTGGTATTATATCCAAGCATCGTGAACTGAACAAGTTACACATTTGGACACTGTAACTCTTTACCATTTTGAACTTGTTCTGGATTGGAGAACGTCTCTGAATTTGGAAGGATACCAACTTCTTCATAGACTCAAGTCTGACTTTGAAAAGAGTTATTTATTAAAATCTCTGCTGAGCTTATTCTTGATGTTCAATTGATGAAAAAACACCATAGTGTACAATAGATCATAAGAAATAGAAGGAATAGAAGCAAAAAAATAAGAAAACACAGGGTTGGCATGATCTCCTTTTTTCTGTTGGTTGCAAGGAAATTGAGATTATGTATTTGCTGCTACTCACAAAATTATTTAAATGTACTTGAAAGGATTCAATTGGAACTTTAACTCTGAACACTATTGTTCTGTTCAAAGATCAGCATCCTTTGAGGAGAGACTGATACAGTGCTCTGGTCCAGGGTAAGACACATACACTCATTCTCATATGTCTTCATGGCTCCATTTATAGTTTTATTTAGAACAGATGCAGAACAATTGCTTAAAGCCCAAATTAAGACTATTACTGGTATTTGCAGAATCATGATGTGTTTTTTTCTTCAGAGCACTGAAGTCTGAAAGATCTATTATGTAGAGGGAAATGGGAAGGCTATGTTGATAAGAAACTAATGGTATGTTAGACAGAATGATGAAGGGCTGGGAAAAGTTGAATTGTTGACCAGAGTAGCTTTCAAACAAGAGGATTAGGGTATTCATTTCAGTATTTGCACCCGAGGTTAAGACTTTTTGTTGCATTTTGGTGCATATGTCACAGGATAAGCAATAGCCATTATGAAAAGAGAAGCTAATTCTATAATTGGGATCTAGCAAAGGTAGATAATATATGGAAAGGATGGATAATATATGGAATTTCTTGGAGACTTCCAACTTGCCTGAATCAGACAGAATAGTTAGGAGTCAGGAGTATGGGAGTTGTTATTGGAGGATCATTAACTGGAGGGTATAGGAATTTGTTATCAACAGCTGTCTTTACAGTTTGTGAATCTGGAATCTCAGAATGAATGCTTTATTTTCTTCAGGAACAGAAGGCTGGTTTGAAAGCAGGCGTACTTACTTTGCCTAGCTGAAATGCAATTAAACTACTGTCATCTAAGTACAAGATGCAATCAAACGACTGTCATCTAACAAATTTATGTGCTTTTGTTTTTATCGACCATGTCATGCCAACCTCTTTTTTTCTTGTATGTCACCATTACATTGCCTTCATTGGCTAGCCAGTCTGAACCCATGACAGCTTTAAATGGACCTTAGCTATATCCAGTATTAAAGTAGTGTTTCCCCTCTTTATGTTATCATGGATGTAATCTGACAAATTCAATCCTCATTCTTTCTTTGGGCAGTTTGCTTAGCTGATCTCCAAGGATGGGATTGACCCATGTCCTGTTTTAGGACCCCTTAAGACTGGTGTGATCAAACCGCCTCCACTCTGGTCCCTGGCATGGTTCTCCAAGACATTTTAATTTGGACAACAGAAGAGTCTGCTTCCTTCAGACTTCTATTTCTGCCAGGCTTCTGAGCTGATGTACCTTGGCGACCTGGACTTTGAAAGAAAGATGACACTAACAGCTGAGGACAGAAGGGTAGAGGAACCGCAAAACACAGTAGAAGGGACACTGACATCTACAGTCCCATCACCCTGTCAGCAATTTGGCAAGCTATTCTAAAACATGGGTTTTGAACTCTTCTGTGTTATCGGTGAGAGCCTCCCTTCTGTTGCAATATGCAACACTTCCATTGCTCCCTCCACAGCATACACTGGTAAGGTGTTAAGAGACAGAAGAGAAGTGCTGAGAGAAGTTTTATGGTGCAGTGGGAGGGGACTCCCACACAGCATCATGCAACCAAGTTGTTCTGTGTTGCACTTGGAGTCTTCCTCCAATTATACAATTTAGTCCCTTCCACTTTATGCTAGCTGACATAGTGAATTGGGTGATGCAATTCATCTGTATTGTAGAGCTCCCTCCTCTTGCCCCCATCAGCCAAGATATAGACCAGGTTTTAAAATTTTGAATTTCTACTTCAGACTTGAGAAGTGGGAACTGTAGTTAAAGATCAAGAGACTGCAAATGGAACAAATGTAGGTGGTTTTCTTTTTATCAAATCCTGGATTGATCTAGCAAAGTATTATGTAAATTAGCAGCTTTGAAGCAAGAACATGTCTCAGAGTTCTAGTTCAGTCTTTCCAAATTGAAAAGTGAGCTTTTAAATTCACATTTTTTTAATGAAAAAAATCCATGCCTAACAACCTAATACCAAATAAGTTTTGATTTTGCTATGATTTAGCTTATAGAGTATCAGAAAATCTTGCTGATTTCCTAGTTATAGGTTAATCCACCTATTTTTTAATAGGGCAGGTAGTGGGAAGTAGACAGTAGACTACAAATTCAGAACTCTTCATCAAGTGTATCAAATAAGATTTACTGAACTGATATCCCTCCCCCCCCCCTTTTAAGACTGTCATATATTGCAAATGAGCTCTGCCATGTTGGATAATGGAACTTCCTCATTTCAATTAAAACAAAACTTGAGTACTTTATACATGTCCAAGTCAGATGGCTGTGTCATTTTTAAATATCACATAATGCATAGCAAAGTAGTGGGAGCATCCAAGGTTCAACCAGGTGTTTCCATCTCTGGCCATCGGGGGCGTCCAACTAGCCCCCATGGAACAGGTGCGCAATTTGGGCGTCCTCCTGGATGCCCGGCTGTCCATGGATAACCATGTAACAGCCGTGGCAAGGGGGGCGTTCCATCAGGTCCGCCTGATGCGCCAATTGCGCCCCTTATTGGACCGGGATGCCCTACGCACAGTCACCCATGCGCTAGTGACGTCTCGCCTGGATTACTGCAATGCTCTCTACATGGGGCTTCCCTTGAGATGCACTCGGAGACTACAGTTGGTCCAGAACGCGGCCGCGCGGGTGATTATGGGGAGGACTAGGTACTCCCCTGTAACACCTCTCCTGCGCGAGCTGCACTGGCTGCCTGTGGTCTACCGAGTGCGTTTCAAGGTTTTGATTATGATCTTTAAAGCGCTTCATGGCACAGGGCCTAGTTATATGCAGGATCGCATCCTGCCCCACACATCCCTACGACCAATCCGCTCACACAGAGAGGGACTTCTCCGGGTGCCGTCCGCCAAACAGTGTCGGGGGGCGACACCCAGGAGCAGAGCCTTCTCCGTGGTGGGCCCAGCCCTGTGGAATGACCTCCCCCGTGACATCAGGATTACTTCCGATCTCCGCTCCTTCCGTGTACAGCTGAAGACCCACCTCTTTCAATTATCTGGCCTGGCTCAATCGTAATTATTCTTATTCCTCCTAACTGTTTTTAAATTGTATTTTAAACGTTAAATCTTAATTTTATATCGGGTTTTTACAATTGGGGTATTTTAATGCGGGTCTTTTAACTGTCTATATGATGTAAATTGTTTACCTCCTCCGAGTCCGTGTTTGTGTATCTGTATGTATGTTCTGTATGTACGCCTATGTGTTTTATATATTTTCTGTGTTTTATATGCCCCATTGTACGCCGCCCCGAGTCCTACTTGGAAAGGGAGCGGCTAATAAATTCAAACTTATTATTATTATTATTATTATTGGTTGAAGATCAGAGCACACAAGATTTGGGGTCACTGAGGCTCTAGTAGTAACCAGGCTTGAGTAATGTCTTTGGATCTCACAACACTTACCTATCAGGATCAAAGTGATCTGAATCAATGACCTCAGTCAGGATCCCACTGTTGTGCCACAAATAACTGAATTAAAGAGACATTAAATAGGCAAATAAGGCATTGTTTATTTATCTTATAGCAAAACTCCATCTGCTGATGCAGTCGTATTTTGAGGTTAGGGAGAAAGATGGGCAATAATTTCTCATATCTGACTCATAATAATCAAGTACTGGAGAGGAATGAAAAAATAAACGTAGTCCGATATTTAACCCATAGTTAAAGAGCAAACAAACAAGTTGTACAGGTTTTTTTTTTCTGTTAGCAAAGATCCGGTACTTAAATTTTGTCCTCTGTTCATAAATTTACGTAAGAAACCTCTCATTAATCAGGGCAAAGTGTCAACAGTGCATTAAGAGTTTAAAGAATAAACTGTAGCATATATGGGAATTATGATAGGACTCTCTACAGTATAACTGTAAGTATGAAGTTGTAAGTATGACATATTTTCATAGTAAATTTAAGAAAGAATTAAATCTGAACTGTATTCAGATGGTGTTCACCGATTTAACCTCCACTGGAAAAAATATGGCAATATATAAAACTCATGCTGTATATAGCTAACATGATTTGGAGTCTACATGATTATCAACCTTGCTTTAATGTATTAGTATAAGCTGTTTTTTCCCCAGTGATTTGGCAAACAGAAATCTACAAAGAAAGAAAGATTGCAGGATTTGAATAGCCAACTGCTGTTGAGTGAAGGTTAACATAACAACCAGTGGAGATTGGAGACCAACATTGTGAAAAGGTAACACTACTTTCACTAGAAGTTAAACTAAGGAATAGCACATTGAAAACCAAATAACTTACCCAATTCCATATATTCTTGACTTAAAATTGTAATACAGCCCAAGGGATAAATCTTTGAGACTGAGTCAGGGTTCACAGTTTTATTCAAGCATAAACTGAATAGCTTTGAGCAGATTGATATCTTTTGAGTACCTTCTCTTTCTCTCAGTGAATGAATGATAGCCTAGGCATTTGCAGCAGAAATGCATAAATTCCAAGGAGTGCTTTGTGCCACCTGGTTGATAAGAAAATCTGGGATTTGGGATAGTTTAATTTCCCAAAAGGAAATGTTCCCTGAGAAGGAAGAAGGATTATTGGGTTGGCACTGATGGAAGAATCATAAAACACAAGAGAGAAATAAGAAAGGAGCAAAAAAAATGGAATAAAAGTGTGTATATGGCTACCAAATAAACTGGCTTTCCGCAAAGCGTTAAAAACGACTATGTACCCAGGCCAGACTCAGAATGTGTGAAGTTACTTGGCTTTACTATCAGTTGATTAATCCTCACTGCTGCTGTTTATTTATTTTGTGGATGTTTTTAGTGTTTGGATGTCTTTTACATTGCTTTAGAATTGTAAGACATCCAGAGTCACTTAATTGAGTTTGGGGGGGGGGGGTTATAGAAACGGAATAAATTAAAAAATAAAATAAGTACTGGTAAACTCAATTTAGGTTGGACCAGGTTTACGTTGCTGAAGACTTATTAGTTTCAGGGCAAATCCAGATAAGAGTCCTGAAGATGCATTATAGCAGAAGATGCATTAAGGGACAAAGTCTTTGTTGCATAAATAATCTCCAGGGATTAAAGAGAATTGAAGGCCAAAGGTTTACCAACCAAAGAAAAGCCAGATGACAGTCTGAGTCACAGAGGAAAAATTGCCATCAGCATCTATACTCTTCCTAAACTCTGAATTAGGAAGTAGGTAGAATATACTGTAGAAACAGAGAAAAAAATGTTTTTTTGCTCGTTTGTGGCCCACCCCACCCCACAGGAGCACTCTGCAAGCCCCCCAAAGGCTATTCATGCCTTTTTTGAAAATAAAATGGGCTTATTTTTGCGAAAAATGGGCCGTTTTTGGGAGGTTTGCAGAGTGCAAAAACTTTTTTTTCTTCCCCTTTTGGAAAGCTCTTTAACTGATTGATGAGAATTACATTGAGCAAGTGCTGTGCCAGCAGAAACAAAGTCTTAGGTGCTGCAGATTGTCAGTGATTTTCTTCTCCAGCACATGGATAAATACACCTGGAAACATCTATCTACCTACCTACTCTCTTTCTCTCCCTACCTACCTACTGTATTTCTCTCTCTCTCTCTCTCTCTCTCTCTCTCTCTCTCTCACTGTCCCTCTACCTACCTACCAACCTACCTACTCTCTCTTCCTACCCACTGTATTTCTCTCTCTATCTCTCTCTATTTCTCTCTCTCTCTCTGTCCCTTTGTCTACCTACCTACCTACCTACCTACCTACCTACCTACCTACCTACCTACCTACTCTCTCTCTCTACCTACTTGCTATATTTCTCTCTCTTTCTCTCCCTCTCTCTCCCTCTATCTATCTCCCTACTTTTTTAAAAAATTGCCTCTTCAAAACCTTGGTGCGTCTTATACTCCGGTGTGTCTTATACTCCGAAAAATACAGTACATCTTCACTGACGGAGGCAGTGGTATGCCTCCTCTTTTTAAATTCATTGCTGGATGGTCCCAACAGTTTCATCTAGTCTCCAACTTTCCTGGCTGCTCTGACTTATTTTCAGCGAACCTAAGATATATTTGCTACCAACAAAAAAGAAATTAGAAACACGTTTTGCTCTTATCAGATGCATTGCAGTTTACTTGAAGAATATACATAATCATTTTTTTCTTAATGGAATTGGTACAATAATAGTCTCCAGTGCAAAATTTTAGAAATAAATTAATTGTGACAACTGAGTCAGAAGTCCACAAGTCAGTTCATACAAGATTGCTAGACAAAAGAATAATTAGATTCAACACATTGCAAATCAAAAGTAATAACAGCTGCAAATAGAATAGGCAAATGCTGTGAAGTCCTGATTTTTAAGTAGAAGGCACAAAGCTTGTGAGACTAAGGATTATAAGGAGTGGTGTTTTTTTTTTTACACTACTAGTGCTTTTTATTGTCCTTTTTCTATCCAAGGGCTCAGAACACACAGAATCAAATTAAGATTCACAATTTTCACTTTCTGAGCTAAAATCTCTACTCACATATATACATACCCATTCATATAATCCAAAGCCTAGTGTCTCAACAAGATTTGAGTTCTACAAGAATCCCAGCAGGACATCTTCTGTGAAGTATGTAATTCCCTGTTTTACCAAAAGACTATAGTTCCCATTTACTTTTATAAATTTATCATTTTATTTACTTGGACACATGGCACAAGAGCATATATGTATGGGAACCATCCAGTGGTGGCATTCAAAATTTTTGCTACCAGTTCTGTGGGCGTGGCTTTGTGGGCATGGCAGGGGAAGGTTACTGCAAAGTCCCCATTCCCTCCCCACCTCACTAATCTACTTTTCAGCTCTGTTCTCCTGTTCAGGGCAAGAGTAGAAGATCGCTGGGAGGCTAGAAGGCAGTGGAGGCGGGGCCAACCTATTTGCCAGTTCTTTGAATGACTCAAAATTTCTGCTACCGGTTCTCTAGAACCTGTTAAAATTGGCTGAATACCACCTCTTGAACCACCCAATCAGTACCTATGATGGTTACATAGTCACATTGATTGTGGAGCTGTTTTCTAACAACTGGACTAACCAGCCATGTTAGCTCTTAAATTGTTCCAGGCAAAGGAGCCTATCTAAGACTTATGGCTGGTACTCATTAGTGCTTCCCCATTCGCAATTCTCAAAGAGAGTTTCACTCCCAAGGAGTCTGCCTTATAATCTCTTCTACCAGTGTACTTCATCTTATTGTTTCTCCATAAGAGGGCCGTTGTCTCCTGTAGGATTCAGAGACTGAGATGTTGGGGCACATGACCTAAAGATGAAAGGAGTAAACTTTACTCCAATCCTTTGCTAGTGCCTGGATCCATGAGTAAAGGAGCTCCTAAAGGCCATCTTCTTACTCTTCATCTTGCATCTTTCTCAGCCTTGAGTTGGTTGCGACAAAGGAGAACAACATTGGATTAAAATATAAAGAGTTCCAGTTCCATCTCAATTGTATGTAGTCATAGGCCATTTATTTTGGGTTTTATTTAAGTAAAATCCATAAGCTCTATAATGATGGAAAAGTAAATTAAATATTATTCTACAATAATAAAACTATGTTCTAATTTTTTATTTTTATTTATTTGTATCCCGTTGTTTTTACAAATAACTCAAGGCAGTCAACATATCCAGTATAGCTTTTTCCTCCTATTTTCCCCACAACCAACCTGTGAGGTGGGCTGGCCTAAGAAAGAGCCATCCAAGGTCACCCAAGGTCATGGCTTTCAGGGTTAAGGCGGAATTAGAACTCAGTCTCCCATTTTCTAGCCTGGTGCCTTAACCATTAGACCAAATTGGCTCTCCTAATGTTTTTAATACATTTAAATTAATACTTCATACAATTAATATTGTAATATCAATTACAATATCCATAATAAAAGAATTCCTGATTTATATACAGCATCGACCCATCACATATGCTCAGCTGTTGTTAAAACTTTACCGGGTTGACTTCGAACTAGCACAGAAACAGAACATCCTTGTAATAGGCACTGCCATCTCTAATGGGGGGAGGGGGAAAATCAAAATGCATGTCTGGAAATAAGATCCTCCATCTGTCTTGTTTTAAAAGCATCAGCAAACAAGTGTCATGAGGATGTTAGTTAGGTTTGACCTAATTATAAGTAGTAAGTCATTCAATTACTTTAGCACCTGCAGATTCATCTGGTAACAAAGACATTCCCTACCCTGAAGAGCTGGTTGCCTTAATTGAAGACTAGAATGAAATAAACAGGAGTGGAAAAGCAGAAGGCATCCTGCCTAGTTCCTATTCCAAATGGCCTAGGTCGGTATGCAGCTTTGCAAACGGAGATTAAGAGCTTTCATAAGCACACGGAAATCTATTTTGGTTACAATGATCAGGTGAGAAGACCCATGAGGTAATTCATAACAGACTGTTGCAAAACACTATGAAAGAATAGGAAAAAGGGTCGCTGTTTGATTTCCTTTGCTGAGTAGAGGTAGTTCTCAACTTAGAACCGTTTGTTTCGTGACCATTCCAACTTATAACAGCATTGATAAAAGTGACTTATGACCATTTATCTATCTATCTATCTATCTATCTATCATCTATCTATCTATCTATCTATCTATCTATCTATCTATCTATCTATCTATCTATCTATCTATCATCTATCTATCTATCTATCTATCTATCATCTATCTATCTATCATCTATCTATCTATCTATCATCTATCTATCTATCTATCATCTATCTATCTATCTATCTATCTATCATCATCATCTATCTATCTACTTATTTACTTACTTACTTAGTCAATCAAACATGTGTGATTGAAAAACAGGTATAAATATAAACATGGACATGAACACAGGAAATGGGTACTAACAAATGGGGATAATAGGACAGGGACATTAGGAACGCTGGTGCGCTTACACCGCCCGACCCTCCTTACAGACCTCTTAGGAAAGGGGTGAGGAAAGGTGTCTAGCGTGGACACTTAGGAAAGTGTCCACGTTAGACAATGTAAGGTTAAAGTTTTGAGGATGTAACAACGGAGTTGGGTAGAGCATTCCAGGCACTGACCACTCTGTTGCTGAAGTCATATTTTCTGCAAGCAAGTTTGGAGCAGTTTACTATGAGTTTGTATCTATTGTTTGCCCGTATATTATTGTGGTTGAAGCTGAACACAACAGTTGTAGCATCTCCATGGTTACATGAGCAAAACGTGGGCACTTGGCAACTAGCATGTATTTATGATAATTGCATTATCCTGGAGTCATGTGATTCCCATTTGTAACTTTCCCAGCTGGCTCTAACAAGCAAAGTCAGTGGAAGAACCCAGCTTCACTTAACACCTGCGTAATTCCCTTAACAACTGTGGCAAAGGAGGTTATAAAATGAGGCACAACTCATTTAACAACTGCCTTGCATAGCAGCATAATATCTGGGCTCAATTGTAGTTGTAAGTTGAGGACTAGCTGTAATTAGAACTACAGGAGAAATTGCAGTGATTGTTTTAATAACCCTTCTGCTTCCTTCAGTATTTGGCTGGTAGCAGCTTTTGATGAAAAATTTCCCCCTGCTTTTTAAGATGCTATAAACACTTGTTATCTTGATTAGAAACAGAATATGGTGATGAGCATCAACATACAACATCAAGAAATGTGAGGGTTATTCTGAAGATGTACATGTTGCAGACTCTATTGACTTTTGACTTTGAGTGCCCCTGCCTCTTGCAGTCCCCTTGAATCATTTTTTCCAGGTCAGGGATAAGCAACCCACAGTCTCTGGGTCAGATCTGATCCCCAACAGCTCCACGGTTTGGACTTCCCAAATCATGATATTGTACTGTTAAATTTCAGCAACAAAATAGTAGCTGTGTGATTTCAGGTCAACGTGAGTTACCAATACCACTCTATAAAGCCTTAGTAAGACCACACCTAGAATATTACATCCAGTTTTGGTCACTACACTATAAAAAAGATGTTGAGACTCTAGGAAAAGTGCAGAGAAGAGCAACAAAGATGATTAGGGTACTTGAGGATAAAACATGAAGAATGGTTACAGGAACTGGGCATAGTCACACCTAGACTACTGCATCCAGTTTTGGTCACCACACTATAAAAAAGATGTTGAGACTCTAGGAAAAGTGCAGAGAAGAGCAACAAAGATGATTAGGGTACTTGAGGATAAAACATGAAGAATGGTTACAGGAACTGGGCACATCTAATGAAAAAAAGGACCAGGGGAGACATGACAGCCATGCTCCAATATTTGAGGGCCTGTCACAGAGAGGAGAGAGGGGTCAATTTATTTTTCCAAACCATCTGAAGACCAGACACAAAATAATGGATGAAAACTGATCAAGGAGAGATTCAACCTAGAAATAAGGATAAATTTTCTGACAGTGAGAACAATCAACCAATGGAACAGCTTGCCTTCAGAAGTTGTGGGAGCTTCTTCACTGGAAGTTTTCAAGAAAAGACTGGGGTGCCATCTGTCAGAAATGGTATAGGGTCTCCTGCTTGAGCAGGGGTTGGACTAGCTGACCTACAAAGTCCCTTTCAACTCTGTTCTTTTATTCTAAATGTGGGAAGGCTAAAGGCTTCCTGTTTTCACATACTCTTAAACTACTGTGCTAAAAGTAAAGTAAAACCCAGATAATGCACACACACCCCTCAGGATTTGCGGTTATTTAAAAGTGGGAATGATAGCAATTTCCATCCTAGAGACAACTTTCTGCATGTCTCAGTCAAAGTAGAGGCAATGGTGTGAGGTGGTTTAAAATGGGAGCCTCTTAATAGGGCAGATGTTCATATGTCCATATCACTACTAGCACTGGTGAGGGGGGCTTACATCAGAATTTTGGCTAAGATTAAATGCAGTATTTGCCTCTAGAGAAAATACTTATGTGTTAGATCGGCAAGAAGCAGCAGGTGAGAGGTGCAAATGAATTTCAGCACTTTTTATTGCAAGAGTAAGTGACTGCGCTCTGCCAGCTGGGCTGCTGGAGCTTGTCTTTAAGGAGCTGTTGCAGACCAGCCAGCCAATGACAGTAGTTTAAACTTCCCAGGGTTTGGGAAACCAATCCCCGGTGAGCATGTGAAAACATGTAAGCTTAACAACGTACATCCTTACGTAACATTATGCTACTATTCTTTTTGTTTTCCTTTCAGAAGAAAGCAGCAGAAAGCATCTTCTGGTGGACCAGTTGCTCCATTCCCAAACAGCTGATTGGAAGCGGATCAAGTACCCTGATAAAGTGGGAATTGTGGCTTGAGCAAGTTCTCCCACTTCACTGGGCAGTTTACCCACCCCACCAATCATTTTGTTGACCTGATTTGAATGTGATTTGGTTGAATGCTCTTTGAAATTCCCAGGCTTGCTGGACCCTGTATGAAAACACCTGCTGAACAACTGATTGGTGGGATAGCTGAGTTACCCATTAAAATAGAGGCAGTAACTATGTGTCCATCTGCTAAAACATTGGCAGAATTTTAAATCAACCAGCAATTTTCAGAAATGGGGAAGTCAGCAAAGGCTATGCCTTTGCTTTCATGCAAGTCGCACACCAGAAATACGAACACCCCTATCTAGCAGCCAGCCAAGAACTGAGGCTATAGGGCAGCGATGACGAACCTTTTTTGACTCGTGTGCCACAAGTGGGGGGGAGTGCAGGGGGGGCGTGTGCTGGCGTGCTGCACCCATAATGCAATGCACGACCCCGTGTGCATGCGCGCACAACAGGCGCGACCCCCCCATTTTTACATGCTTTTTTCACCTTCCCCAGGCTCCAGAGGCTTTATAGGAGCCTGGGGAGGGCGAAAAGAGCCTCCCCCGCCCCCCCGGAGGCTTCGGGGACCATCCGGAGGCTTCCCTGAAGCCTTCGGAACACTTAAAATGACCCTCCGAGCAAACCGGAAGTCACTTCCGGTTTGTTCAGAGGGTCGTTTTAAGCGTTCCGAAGGCTTCAGGGACAGTCCGGAGGCTTCCCTGATGCCTTCGGAGCATTTAAAACGATCCTCTGAGCAAACCGAAAGTCACTTCCGGTTTGCTCAGAGGGTTGTTTTAAGCGCTCCGAAGGCTTCAGGGACAGTCCGGAGGCTTCCCTGATGCCTTCGGAGCATTTAAAACGATCCTCTGAGCAAACCGAAAGTCACTTCCGGTTTGCTCAGAGGGTCGTTTTAAGCGCTCCGAAGGCTTCAGGGACCGGGCGGTCCCTGAAGCCTTCGGAACGCTTAAAACGACCCTCCGAGCAAACCAGGAGTCATTTCTGGTTTGCTCGGAGGGTCATTTTAAGTGTTCCGAAGGCTTCAGGGAAGCCTCTGGACGGTCCCTGAAGCCTCCGGAGGGCCTCCGGGGGGGCGGGGGAGGCTCTTTTCACCCTCCCCAGGATCCTATAAAGCCTCTGGAGCCTGGGGAGGGCAAAAAATGGCTTTTAAAAATGGTGACAGGGCAGCGCCTTGCGTGCCCTGACAAATGGCTCCGCGTGCCACCTGTGGCACACGTGCCATAGGTTCGCCATCACTGCTATAGGGAAAGGGTAGAGAAGGGCTGTGAGCATATCAAATTTTATGGAATTAAGTTCTGTACCAGTAATAGATGGATATCATTCCATGGGAGTCTTCAACTCCACCCAAATGTGTGTTGAAAAACGGCCATATTTCTTCTGTGTTATTCCTGGATAGAACCTACAACCTGCCAGAAACTCAGGAGCTCAGCTGCAGCTGCTAGCTATTGAAAAGTTCCCTATGTTTGCTGCGGGTCCATAGGCCATTGAAGTCTTTTCTAGTTCAAGGTTTCTCTAACCTACTGGCTTTTCCATAACACCTTCCATAATTTTTCACTTGTAGGACATCAAGCTGGAGAAGCCGGTAAGTATATGAAAACTTTATATTAGAAAATGTATCTCTAGAAAGGATCTGATACATACAGTATATGCTATACATTCAGTCACAGCACTGGTTGGTTAAAAGTCTGTCTTCCTCAAAACTAAGGAAGAAAAGCTTAATTAAATACAAAGATATTATTCTATTTCTATAGATTATTATATAATCTATTTCTAGATTAGGTGACCAGAAGCTATTATATTTGGGCTTTGTCAAAGGAGTGCTGTATTGGTCTATGAGGTTGTTGGGGTCTGTAATGATGCTGTTGGTATAAATGTGGGGGCAGAGTAAATAATATCACCATTTCAGGCCTCAAAAATTGAATACATAATATTAGAAATGCCTTTACATGCTCTTCTTCTAGTTTGATATGTGAACTTCTGCCAGGAATCCTTGCTTGAATTCTATGTAGGACAAAAAAATCGATGGATACAAGTTTGTAATCAGGACTCAAAACAAGGACAAAATAATCTCAAGCTTGGAGGACTGAACCTGATATGATTAGACAAGATATTTTATTCCAGAAAAAATCATAGTAAGGTTTAAAAAGAAACCCAGCTTCTACAAAAACTAAAATTCATGTTTTTTGTATAGGTATGGCCCAGGTTTAAATGTTGAAGTTCCTTCACTCTTTTTTTTGCTTGTTTTCTTCTCTGATCTGCACCTGGAAAATGTCTATAAATTGGTCATGATTAACCCCAAGAGGCTTATTTTATTTATTATTCAAACGTAAACTCCCTTATTTCTTCTAGATCACAGATGGTAGCAAAAACAAATCCATCCATCAATCAATTCTGCAATGTAATGGTCATTCAGAGTTGTGCCAGTTAAGCAAATGAGAAAGATTGACTACACACATTAACATATTTAAGGCTACCACATTTGCGCCACCTCTAGATTGCAGCAAAAAAATAAATTAAAAAAATCCAGCCAGAACTCCTTTTGCTGCTATCCAATGTATATTCAGTATTTTTCAGCTCTTACATAGCAGTCCTAGCTGCACTGGAAATAAATCAGCAGTGACAGCATAGAATTAGGGGTGAACAATCAGGATTAATAAAAAGATTAAAATGCTACATTGTAGGATATGATGTTCTTGTGTCATTTGATTTCCTTTGTGGTTATCTTGTACTTCTATATCTAACTTATTATTTGAAACACTCACTGTGATGCAAGAGAGCTTCCTTTATCAACACATTATTGGTAAGCCACTTCTGATTCAGAGCTTCTGACACTCAGTCTAATTAATTCTTACACCAATCCTAATTATTGCTAGTCATCTTTATCATAGTATTAAAACTTCCAGGGGCTTCTTTTAGCTCCTTGAAATCTGGCCAATGTAATTTTCTCTTTCCCATTTCTCCAGTTTGCTAAATGATACCAGAACTATAGAAACTGCCTACAGCAGATATTATAACTTCCATTTTCTGGTCTCCACCCAAGATACAACCAATGTAAATACATTAAAGATTTATTTATTTATTTATTTATTATTCGTATTTATAGACCGCCCCTTCTCCCAAAAGGGACTCTGGGCGGTGTACAGTCACTAAAATGCGTTATAAAATACATACATAAAACAGTTAAATAATTAAATACGTAGGTGGAGGAGGTTGCAAGACTGTATATAGAATAATAAATATAGTACATTAAAAGCTTATTAAAACCCCAAACCCAATTAAAATGAATAAATCCCCGGGAGGTAAAACTAAGAAAGTGCCAGGCCAGCTGATTGAAATAGGTGAGTCTTTAACTTTTGCCGGAAGGAACGGAGGTCGGTGGTAGTTCGAATGTCTGGGGGGAGGTCATTCCAGAGGGTTGGGCCCATCACAGAGAAGGATCTACTCCTAGGTGTCGCCCGCTGGCATTGCCTAGCAGACGGCACCAGGAGGAGCCCCTCTCTGTGTGAGCGGATAGGTTTTTTTTTTTTTTTTTTTTTTAGTAAAAGATTCCTAAGGAGGAATATATTTGGGAATTGTAAAATTGTATACAGAAGGTAGCTGCAATGTAAGACCTTAGAAACAATTTGCACGTATGTGACTCTATGAACCCTGTGATCCCAAATGTTCTACAAATTCAGATTTGATGGTGGTTGTTAAACAAATAAACCTATATACCCTATATACAAAAAATAATAGTTAACTCTCATTTAGGCTAAAGCTGCTGTTTGAGGACATTATATCACTTTGCCAATGACACAGCTGGGGGCTCAACTTGTTGGATTGGAAGAAAGCAGCAGAAAGCATCTTCTGGTGGACCAGTTGCTCCATTCCCAAACAGCTGATTGGAAGCGGATCAAGTACCCTGATAAAGTGGGAATTGTGGCTTGAGCAAGTTCTCCCACTTCACTGGGCAGTTTACCCACCCCACCAATCATTTTGTTGACCTGATTTGAATGTGATTTGGTTGAATGCTCTTTGAAATTCCCAGGCTTGCTGGACCCTGTATAAAAACACCTGCTGAACAACTGATTGGTGGGATAGCTGAGTTACCCATTAAAATAGAGGCAGTAACTATGTGTCCATCTGCTAAAACATTGGCAGAATTTTCCATCAACCAGCAATTTTCAGAAATGGGGAAGTCAGCAAAGGCTATGCCTTTGCTTTCATGCAAGTCGCACACCAGAAATACGAACACCCCTATCTAGCAGCCAGCCAAGAACTGAGGCTATAGGGCAGCGATGACGAACCTTTTTTGACTCGCGTGCCACAAGTGGGGGGGAGTGCAGGGGGGGCGTGTGCTGGCGTGCTGCACCCATAATGCAATGCACGACCCCGTGTGCATGCGCGCACAACAGGCGCGACCCCCCCATTTTTACATGCTTTTTTCACCTTCCCCAGGCTCCAGAGGCTTTATAGGAGCCTGGGGAGGGCGAAAAGAGCCTCCCCCGCCCCCCCGGAGGCTTCGGGGACCATCCGGAGGCTTCCCTGAAGCCTTCGGAACACTTAAAATGACCCTCCGAGCAAACCGGAAGTCACTTCCGGTTTGTTCAGAGGGTCGTTTTAAGCGTTCCGAAGGCTTCAGGGACAGTCCGGAGGCTTCCCTGATGCCTTCGGAGCATTTAAAACGATCCTCTGAGCAAACCGAAAGTCACTTCCGGTTTGCTCAGAGGGTCGTTTTAAGCGCTCCGAAGGCTTCAGGGACAGTCCGGAGGCTTCCCTGATGCCTTCGGAGCATTTAAAACGATCCTCTGAGCAAACCGAAAGTCACTCTATGAACCCTGTGATCCCAAATGTTCTACAAATTCAGATTTGATGGTGGTTGTTAAACAAATAAACCTATATACCCTATATACAAAAAATAATAGTTAACTCTCATTTAGGCTAAAGCTGCTGTTTGAGGACATTATATCACTTTGCCAATGACACAGCTGGGGGCTCAACTTGTTGGATTGGACATTACTGAAAAATATAGACTTCAAAATACTGAGTTGTAAAAGAGGTTTTATAGCTGTTTGTGATTACTCTTTATTTTTGTTCTTTGTTTTTGCACAGTCATAGATCTTACAGCACATATACCACTTTAGACTACCAACGTTTACGTAAATGATGTAGTGGTCCACTGGATTTTGGCTTCCCAGATTTGGCCCTATTTAAAGTTATCATGCACATTTCTTTCTCATTTTTTTTTGTTCCTGATAAAATGGACAAAATATACTTTCTGTTGTTAATGGAGAAGATAAAATGTTACTACAGTATAAGTCTCAACCCACATTTTCTCATGTTTGGTTTGCTTTGCCATTTCACAATATTCTCCCAGCCACCACCCAGCTTTCAAAATAGCCTTAAGTTTCAGCCAAAATTTAATAAAGCAAAATCTTTGGGCAGCATCAGTGCAGAGATCAGTGAACATAAAAAAATAATCTGGTGGCTTACTAAACTCTGTTTTTAATGTGTTTTTTTGTCTGGAAGGACAATGTTTATCCTATTTGTCATAGAATTGTGCGTAGTCTTCTCATTAACCTTATCACAAATCTGCAAAATATATAGAATACATACACAGACATACATGTAATAGTTTTATACCGCCATATTCCGTAAGGACTTGTGGCAGTGCGGAGTTAAAATAAAAACAATTCATTAAATGACCAATAACATCATAACTTCAACAGTGTAATTAAAACTATTACACATAGGTGTCCAATGAGTAGGCATCAACCTCTAAATACCTTTATGAATAACTTAAATTCAGGAATGAAGGTGATGTTTGGAACATTGAAGATGGTTCCTTGTTTTATTCTAAAGCAGATAGCAGTGATGGCTAACCTTTTCAGCACCAAGTGCCCAAACTGGAATGTGCATGCATGCATGTATGCACGCATTGGAGCACCGAAAAGCCGAAGACCAGCTGGCCGCTGCATGTGCACACATTCACGTTTCAGAGTGCTGGAAACTCAAAGACTTGCTGGCCGGCGCACCTGCACCCGCACTCACCGGAAACCACAGGACCAGCTGTGATGGTATGCCTGCCCACAGAGAGTACTCTGTGTGCCACCTCTGGCACGCATGCCATAGGTTCGCCATTGTGAGCATATAGTGACCAATACAGTAGCTCTTCTAAGCTATTAGCCACTCACCTGTTTATCCAGCAGTAATTAGGGGAATCCCCACATTGCTTCCCCACTTAAAGCGATCACTTGGCAATTAGTGCTAGTTTTTAAACAAATAACTTGAAATGGTCTAAAATGTATTCAATACACAACTAATTCAAGAATTTAATTTTAATCTGTTTCTCTCTCTTCAGTTCTTTGCAGTATATACAGTAATGAAAGTGTGCTTTTTCATATGCATTTGACAATGAGCGTACAGCATTTGGAGATCTCCATAGGCTTTTTAACTTTACCTTTAAAACTTATGAAAAGAGGTTTGGAAAATCTCTTACCTTTATCAAAAGGTTCTAGTAAGCTTATTGTTATTCATTGCTCCAGATGCTGCCTTAATTTTTGCTGATACCGCAGAAGCTTTTGATAGGGGGAGGAAGCTGCTGACCAAATTGGTTCTAGGAACCTGACAACTTTACTATCTTATAACACTATGAGCAACCTGTGTTATAAGGCTGATTATTTCACATTTATTGAAGTTCCAGTCCAAAGAGCAAATTTGTTGTCAAGAGAATTAAATAAAGAGCTTAAGAACTGCTGCAAACATGAACTGAATATTTTACCTTTACCAAATCATTTTTTCCTCCCATATTTTTTTTAGAGTTTCCCCAGCCTGAAAATGTTTGAAAACACGTGCTTTAGTTTATATTGAAGGCATATCATCTACTGTATGATGGCAGTAGTGACAATAAAATTGTAGGATTACTATATGGCAACACAAGAAAAGTGCAGTTTCTGGCATAAGAACATAGAAATAGTCCTACTGGATCAGGCCAAGGTCCATCTCAGTCCCACATTTTGCTTCTCATCAGAGGCCATTCAAATGCCAGATGGCTGCTCAGATGCTGAAGCTAGAGAAATAATCCTCTTTCACTATTGTTCCTATGCTTTCTATTCCACAGACGGCAGATATGACTTATCTCCTGATATGTTAATCCAACAAAGGTTGAGTTACGCTACAATCACCTCATGAGGAAAGATCCTGCAGTTTGGAGGGAGATATTCTGAAAGCGCACAGGACCAGCACTCAAAAGATTCTTAGAAGAAATATGAAAAGGAACTTGGCAACTTCATTGGGGAAAAGTTTGGAAGGATTTGAAAAAGACAAGCAACATTTCAATGCTCATTAACAGGCTAAGTGAATTGAGGGATTAAAAAGCATCTCAATTTGCCAGTTAGAAAAGAATTGCAAATACATAATTGGTTCCCTTGCATCAATCATTTTCTTTAGGCTGCTTTCACATAGCCTTCAGGACAACTGTGGCACAAGTATTAATGAACCAATTTGTGAAAAGAATCTAGTCATAGTTGCCATTGGTTTCAATGAAGAAAAACCCTGTCTCATTTGGTCAGGCTTTTTACTAGAACATTGTGGCCCATAGTTGTTGGAAGAGTTCCAGGTTCTAGGTTCACCTAATTCCTCTAGAATACAATTTTAAATGACCATGAATGCCACTCCACCCGCCAACTGCATGCTGGCTTTGCTTCATTCTTCAATGTTTTCGTGCAATTACCATTTAAAAGTGGCTTTTAGAGTGAGGCTGTGGTGCAGGGCTGTCAAACTCCCAGTCCGCGGGCTGGATGCATCACATGCTGGCCAGGCCCACGCCCAGTTTAGTGAAGGGGAAAAAAGTCCCGATACCTCATGTGAAGCCGTTCTGGCGACATGAGTTTGACATGTGGTGAAATGGAAGGAAGTGCAAATTAACTTTCTGACTGAAAAATCAGGAAGGGCAAAATAACTCTAACCAGTTAAGTTCTGCTTGATATGGAATAGTCATATATCTCATGAAGTAACAATGAGTTACTGTAATATTTTCAGGTCAAGTTGCTTAGATCATGTGCTTCAAAACAAGGCCAGTCAGGTGTCAACCCTTGAGAGTTGTCCAGACCAGAAAACAGACACCATAAGAAATGTAGAACAAAGCTTTATTGAAGTAGGCAATAGTAACACATTTTTTGATAGTTTGTGTTTTTATTTGGTCCCTCTTATAGTGAGCCAGCCTGAATCTCTTCTCCTTTTCCAGAGCTAAGGAGTGCTGCGCTTCTTTTTGTTGTTGTAATGGCTTCTAAATATTTCACTCAAGGTTCTCTGCATCAGATCAGGCAAACTGAACTGAGAAAACATCTGCTATGGATTTCTATTTGGGCTTGGAAACTGTTAGCTGTTGCTTTGGTTAATTTCCTGGCCTGGCTGGCAGCTGATTTAAAATGTAACTTAGCCAAAAACTAGGATTTCTTCATAAGTCAAATTGTACTCTGCTCCCTGAACCAGTAGTCAGGAGGTGTTTTTTTTTGAGTCAGCTCTAGCTGCTATGAAACTGCTTCAGGCATGAAATCCTCTTACCTTCGCTACCGGTTCGGAATCGGGAGCACACATGTGCGTGTGCTTGCTTCGCTCATGCACGGCACTTCTGCGCATGCGCAGAGCATCTGTGATGATGCCTGGGCAGGTGGGTAGAGCCTCCCGCCGCCACCAATACTGGTTCGCCCGAACCGAGGTGAGCCGGTAGAGTACCACCTCTGACCTGCTTGTTTTTGAACAGGAATAATTGTGGAAAAATAAAGTTTTAATATGATGTGTTGAACAAACTTCAATTGACTAGCTTCACCAACCAAAGTCATAAACCATGTTTTAGAATTCTCAGGTCATGAAGAGAACATCTGAGTAAATAATACTGAGATGTGAATTTGGCATAACACTTTGCAAAACATTTTGAAGATCTACCAAGGAAGCCAGCATTACAAATGCAACAGGGCGCCTTTGAGATGTGTTGGATTATTACTCCCATCACACCCATCTAGGAAAATCAATCATCTCTTGCCCACAAAGCTCTTTGCAGACAAAGCATATTCTCTACCGTGGAACTACACTTCATCACATATGAAATTTGTAGTACAATAATCCTTACTAACTTGATTTGTATCAATGGACTAATATGTATGTAAAGCATAGTCAACAGCCATTCTGGTTAACAATTAAGAAGTGTGTATCTGGAGGGCCCTCAGTTGGGGAAGGCTAGTGTAAGGTACACTGCAGCAAGTTTTGGGAGATCTAGATTGAAGTCTTCATGAAGTCATATTCCTCTAGGTAGCTTTAAACTGGGCAATATTTTCTGCTCACTTTATTCTTTTGAGGGTAAAAAATAGAAAGAAATTAATATGATGCCGTATGGAGTAATTTACCAAAAATATGATTGATTATGCACATTTGAAATTAGCTTTCATTGTCTGGAATCCACTGGACTAGGTGAAAATGAGGTTTGATTGTATTGTTCATGATGATATTGAACGCCCGCCATTGACTTAGCATGTGGTATGAACTAGCTCTTGGTTGTTGTGGTTGTTGTTTTGGTGCTTTTGATTCATTCTTGTCACCTGGCAACTACATGGAGAGGTCCATGCAATTTTCTTGGAAACATTTTTTGGAAGTAATTTGCCACTATCTTCTTCCTAAGACTTAAAGATGGCAACTGGCCCACAGTCATGCGGCTGGCTTTGTGCCTAAGCCACTGTCTTAGCATTTTGTATGAGCCACCTCATTATATTGTGCCATAAAACAGTTTCAATATTCAGTATTACAGTATTCAGTATTATGCATCTCAGCAGTGTTCCATTAATCTTGTTTTACCATGTCACATGAACTTAACCACAGAAAAGATCACTGGTGCAAGGAAACTAATATTATCAGTGGTCAGGTTTATTTGGGAGATGGGATTAAGCATGTTCTTTACTCTGAAGCTATGATCCCTCTCCTTACATGATAAAATTAAGCAAGCTGCTCAAAATTTCTGCTGAGCCAATAGAAAAAGAAAACTTCCCCCTTCCCCCTGGTATGTTCCACCACTTTTTGCTTGGTCATTCTTCAGCCTATGTGCTGATGAATCTTTGATGCACATGACTGTTTATTCCTTCTGACTTTGCACTTAGGCAGTCTTGCTTGCTCAGGGTGACAGGTCATCCGAGCTCTGTGAGTGTTTCCCTTTGCTCATCAAGCTGCTGAAGAACTTCACAACTGAGTCCTTTTGCCTGCAAGATCTTAGCTTCTGCCCAGCATTTCTACCTTGTTTAATTTCCATTTACATAGACGTTTGAGCCCGCCATTAGCAATGTCAAGAAATCCTAGGGAGTACAATTTCCTTAATTAAAGAAATTAATTTCATGCTGCTATGGAGTGCATCTAACTTCTGCAATAGTTTTTCAAGATCCAGACTAAGGCTGCTGAACACTGATGGGAGAAAAAATGAAATAGTTTCATGATTACAATCCATGTGTATATATTACATCTATAATAAAGAAGAAGTGTTCATTGTAAGTCAAGAAAGTAATGATGATTCTAAATTATGTTTTAAGATATAGTCGAGGTTATGATGATTTCTGTGACACGTAAGCTCTACCTGAAATGATAATTGTGGAATGGGTGTACAGTATACAGCAAAGACTTTTTAAGCAAATTACTGTTCCACTTTTTGATTACTTTATTGTTTTTAATTGCTAACATGACTTAAAACACTATTCTCTGTATATGTGAGATTCACTGATGTGAAGATTTTTTAGCTGACATTCTTTTCTAGCAATTTTCACTTAAGGGAGTAGATCGCTGTGGGCTCCCAGTTTGACCCCCCTGGAATAGATGTCATGCTTCTTAACTAACATACTTTTTTTTTCCTAATATGGTAAAACAATCAAGGAAGAGCTATACTTTTATTCCAAATCTGAGTTCTGTGTCCAATTGCTGGCTATGTCCAATGTCACATAAGCACTTATTTTGCCACACATGGTTATTTTATAGGTTGCAGTGTACAGATTAAATATGAGATAATTTTTGCATCATAGTTATTACAACTTCCAAGTGACTGGAACATATATCTCACCAAATTGTACAATGGTAGCAGTGGCAGGAGCTTTGCTTTGAATGGTAAACCATAAAATTGCAGGTGGCAGCTTTTAAATGCGGCATTTCCAGTTTCTAGAGTATATTTGTTAATCCAGACTATTTACAGGATTTTCCTGGCAGAATGGAATGTAAAGCCTTCCTATACTAGTTAAGGCGGTCTCCTTCAGCAATGGCATATTATTGTACCACTGATTTTCCTGGATCTCGTTTTGCCTTTCTTCTTAATCCTGACTCGGCTTGTCCTTTCAGCTAGTTAAATGCTAATTCCAGAAGAAGCCAGTGATTACAGCATTTAAAATGGACATATAATCCTTTTGAACACATTGCCCTTACCTCACCCCCACAGATGAGCAAACTAACATTTGGAATGTTATTTAATTATATTTCAAATAATCATTGTGCTAAAGAGCTGCATGATGTCTTCTGATGGACAACTTGGGATAGCAAACTGATCGGCCTATCAGCTGTCTAGATCAGTTGTTGTCCATAAGTGGACTAGTACATTTGTTTGTTTATTGTGAAACACTTGATAACCGAAACCTCATTTTTGAAATAGCAATAAATGATAAATATCATTACAGATTTCCTGTCAATACATTAATAACTTTTTTACAAAATAAAAAATTAAATTCCTGGGCTTAGATTTTTGATAAGGCAAGTGGACCTTACGTTTCTAAAGACTGAAAATCTCTACGCTAGAAACTATTTCTAATTTTTTAAAAATGATTTTTAATAGAATAAAATGAGCCAATATTTGTATATCTTATAAAGAATATGCCTAGCTACTTTTCAGCAAATGCAATGAATGTCCTCATTCTTATAGCTTCTGATGCTTCTGCTTGTAGTAACTATTTTGCCTGTAATAAGCATCATCCCAACACACCTTTTGGGGCAAGCGCTAGTTTTAGTAGCTTAAACATATATTAAAGTATTCTCCTATGAAGAGTTCATAACAATATCAGTATATATATATTGATATAAAAATGTTCCATGTTGTCAGTGACATAATTTTAGTGTAGAAGTGTTGATTCATTGATAACTATTTTAAACTAGATATATGTACATTGCAATTACACAACCATCACATGTTAAAACCTAAGTAAGTTCTTGCAAAACAAGTGGCAGAAAATACATTTTTCACATCAGCTATTTAGCACGAACTATTTATTAAAGAAATCTGGAAGCATTTATATTCAAATTCACAATATTTAACCCTTTGAATTAAACAGCTTGCTTACATACAGCAGATGTATAGGATGTATTATGAGAGAGCGCTAGAGAAGAGCTTTTTACATTTTACACTAAGGTCCACTGGTGGCCAATACAGCATATGCAAAATCAGAATTCCATGGTTGGAATGGCTATTAGGAAGTAGGCTCCTGCACTTTTCACGAATGCTTGTTTCTGAGTAATACCAATAGCAATAGCATTAGCATTAAGGCTTACCGGTATATACTGCCTCATAATGCCTTACAGCACTCTCTGGGCAGTTTACAATGTCAGCATATTGCTCCAACCATCTGGTATCTCATTTTACCGACCTCAGAAGAATGGAAGGTTGAGCCAACCTTGAGCCCCACTGGGATCAAACTCCTGGCTGTGGGCAGAGTTAGCCTGCAATACTGCACTGTAAGCACTGCGCCACCAGGACTCTTCAAAGGCAATCCCATGCGCATCCATTGCAGTATCTATTCAAGAGATGGCAAGCAAACGCATGACTCCTGCTACAGGAATGGTCACAACTGGAACTAATGATGTTATATCATGGACAAAGTCAATAGTTGCTTTTTAATTACAGAAGAGTATAACAGCTACCATCCCATTCATTTACTGACTGTTTCGGTAGTGATTTTATTCAGTTTAATAGGCTTGACAATAATAAAAATAAATGTAAAAATGTAGGAGAAACTACAAAGTTGAAATGGAACCAGGAAACAGCTGCGGTCCTTATCAGATGGTGCCAAGTGATTTATGTGTAAGTCTCATCCTGCTTAGCTTTCTTCAAGATTACGCAAGATGTTGACACTTAGGACCGTTTAAATTGTTTATGCTCCTTCTAATATCTTTAAAGGAGTAACTCACGTGTACCTAAAGAAAGTAATCATTTTAAAGGTAAGTTCAAATTCATCTTTAGGTTTGAGGTTTTTAAAAAATGCACTTCAGAATTCTACTCTCAACTTTTAAAAAAAATTTCCCTGCATGTGAATAGCAAGTGATTTTCATAGGTGACATTTGAAATTATTTCCAAAGTGTTGTTAAAGGCTGAAGTGGCTGTTACTTTGGGGAAATGGTGGTCAAGGATCACAAAATAAAATTAAGTCACCAACGTGATGGACATGGATCTCTAGGGGTTGGGGAGAGTTCTTTAGGGTGTTGCAGATGGGTGTTGATTTCTGATGAACTAAACCCAAGCCAAGATTTAAATATTCCCGTTTTTCTGCCAAACCAGCAATTTGCTGCCATAATCCAGTAACTCAGTCCGGAAACTGATAGAAAAAAGGGAGCTGGAAGGCAACAGAATCCAGGAAAAGGGGCAGCTAGATCCAATTCAAACAGCGTGAAAGGATTAAAACACCCTAAAATGAGAAAAGACGATTCTTTATGTGACCTGCAGCAAATTGGTGTCACCAGGAGCAACCATGTGGGAATCTAAGTTGCTAGCGAGAAAAGTTAATTTTTCATGGAGATGCTTGAATGGAATTCTTACGGTTATAGTAATTCCACTTGGAAAGCGAAGTCTGTCCCATGCAAATAGCTTTTCTCTATGTTACCAAACAATAGAGAAGTCCAGAATGCTTTGTTTGGAATGACCTTTTGTTGTAATAACACAGAATCTCCAAATGCCATCAATGAAAAAAAAAGATTGCACAGGCAAAGAAAGGAACCAATTTGCTACAGGTTATAAGCATTGATTTCCTCCTTTATTTCAATATGATCTTTACCCTCATCAGATAAAGTCACCTCCTATTTTTTTATAAATGTCATTTATTCTAAACATTGCTCTCACTGTACATTTAAAAGTTTGTATCCTTTACTTAGAAATATTGGTATGGTTAACTGACATAACACTGTGATCCTATGATCCTTTCTGGCAGCCGTAAGGAACCAATGCAGAGGGTATGCCAACATCTTGAGCACCTTGGATATTGTGAAAATTATCATCAAAAAAGATGTGAGGCTGGATCTTGGAGAGGATAGGACCTTTTGGAGCTCCAGCCATGAAGAAGGCTTCATCAGTCGGCAGTCCCCATTCCCGAAGGGTTTTGATGGCCCGGGTGCCCATATCACGGCCACTGCGGGCAGTCACCAAATAGATGCGGATGGGAGAGTCCTCTTGACTAAACTTTTTACGCATCTTCCCAAGATGCAAAGCAAAGGCTTTCAGAGGGCCCTGGAAAAGATGGCAGGAAGCAAAAAGAAGGGTACTGTATTATTTTACAGACAGCTGCTGAGCAGAAATGAAGACCCACTTGTTATACTCAGAGAAGGACAATTAAGCTCTTTTATAATTTTAATTTACAATGAATAATATGATCAACAGAGGGATCATACTTTAGTCTATTAACAATAAAGGTTGGTCATGAAGGCAATTAAGTAGTTAAGTAGTGAATCTAAATCCATTCATTAGGCAACATGGAAGAACTTTATATTGTACAGGTGAAACTCAAAAAATTAGAATATCGTGCAAAAGTTCATTTATTTCAGTAATGCAACTTAAAAGGTGAAATTAATATATGAGATAGACTCATTACATGCAAAACAAGATAGTTCAAGCCGTGATTTGTCATAATTGTGATGATTATGGATTACAGCTCATGAAAACCCCAAATCCACAATCTCAGAAAATTAGAATATTGTGAAAAGGTGCAATATTCTATGCTCAAAGTGTCCCACTCTAATCAGCTAATTAAGCCATAACACCTGCAAAGGGTTCCTGAGCCTTTAAATGGTGTCTCAGTCTGGTTCAGTAGGAATCACAATCATGGGAAAGACTGCTGATCTGACAGTTGTGCAGAAAACCATCACTGACACCCTCCATAAGAAGGGAAAGCCTCAAAAGGTCATTGCAAAAGAAGTTGGATGTTCCCAAAGTGCTGTATCAAAGCACATTAATATAAAGTTATGTGGAAGGAAAAAGTGTGGAAGAAAAAGGTGCACAAGCAGCAGGGATGACCGCAGCCTGGAGAGGATTGTCAGGAAGGCCATTCAAAAGTGTTGGGGACTTTCACAAGGAGTGGACTGAGGCTGGAGTCAGTGCATCAAGAGCCACCACACACAGACGGATCCTGGACATGGGCTTCAAATATTGTATTCCTTGTCAAGCCGCTCCTGAACAACAATGTCAGAAGCATCTTCCTGGGCTAAAGAAAAACAGACCTGGTCTGTTGCTCAGTGGTCCAAAGTCCTCTATTCTGATGAGACCAACTTTTGCATCTCATTTGGAAACCAAGGACCCAGAGTATGGAGGAAGAATGGAGAGGCACACACTGCAAGATGCTTGAAGTCCAGTGTGAAGTTTCCACAGTCTGTGTTGATTTGGGGAGCCATGTCATCTGCTGGTGTTGGTTCACTGTGCTTCATTAAGTCCAGGGTCAATGCAGCCGTCTACCAGGAGATTTTGGAGCACTTCGTGCTTCCTTCCGCAGATGAGCTTTATGGGGATGCTGACTTCATTTTGCAATCTGACCTGGCACCTGCCCACATGACCAAAAGCACCAAAATCTGGTTCAATGATCGTGGGATTACTGTGCTTGATTGGCCAGCAAACTCGCCTGACCTGAGCCCCATAGAGAATCTATGGGGCATTGCCAAGAGAAAGATGAGAGACATGAGACCGAACAATGCGGAAGAGCTGAAGGCCGCTATTGAAGCATCCTGGTCTTCCATAACACCTCAGCAGTGCCACAGGCTGATAGCTTCCATGCCACATTGCATTGAGGCAGTAATTGCTGCAAAAGGGGCCCAAACCAAGTACTGAGTACATATGCATGCTTATATTTTTCAGAGGTCCGATATTGTTCTAGATATAATCCTTGTTTTATTGATTGTATGTAATATTCAAATTTTCTGAGATTGTGGATTTGGAATTTTCATGAGCTGTAAGCCATAATCATCACAATTATGACAAATCATGGCTTGAACTATCTTGCTTTGCATGTAATGAGTCTATCTCATATATTAGTTTCACCTTTTAAGTTGCATTACTGAAATAAATGAACTTTTGCAAGATATTCTAATTTTTTGAGTTTCACCTGTATTTTCATATCTCAATTCAGTAATATTTTCATAATCATTAATACTTGTGTAACAAACATATAGAGGGGATGTTTTGTAGGCATAAATACCATATTTTTCAGAGTATAAAACGCACTGGAATATAAGATGCACCAAGATTTTGAAGAGGCAAATTAAAAAAAAAAGTTTTTGCACTCTGCAGACCACCCAAAAACGGCCCCTTTATTTTTTTTCAAAAAAAGGGCAACCAAAACAAGCAAAAATGGCCTGTTTTTCATGAAAATGGGCCCATTTTTCATAAAAAAGGGGCATGCATAGCCTTTAGAAGGCTTATAGAGTGCTCCTGGGGGCTGAAGGGGGGGGGAAATTGAGCAAAAAATCGCCCATGTTCTGCTCATTTCTGCCCTCCCTAGCCCCCAGCAGCACTCTGAAAGCCTCCTAAAGGCAACACACGGCTATTTTGGTGAAGGGGGCAGAGTTTCAGGAGGCAAAAAATGCTGCATTCATGTATAAGACACACCCAGATTTTCAGCCTCTTTTTTGAGGGAAAAACTTGCGTCTTATACTCCGAAAAATACGGTAAATACATTAAAGCAAATTTATCATCAGTTAGTCTTTGAACTGAATATACCTGTGAAGGTAAAGCAGAGGTATGCAGACAGCTCACTTTGGCTTAACCAGCTGTGAATTCTTTTTTAAAGTTATATCTCATCCGTTGTCATTCTTTGCTAAATTGAATGAAAAATACCATTTCTACAATTGTTGTAGAACATACAGTGGAAGATGGAAGGAATAAGTTGACATGAAGATTAGTAGCAGGAAGACACTGGAAAGACCAGGGGATGGGCAAGCTGATGGGAAGACATGGGAAAATAGGAGTGAAGTAGCCATTAAGAAGATCAGTAACAGCAGGGGGAAGACACTTGGGTTCAGGCTCAGTAACGGAACACATGTTTTGCACTTAAAAGATGCTAAGGTCAGATCCTTATAGTGAACCTTGAAAACCTTGTCCATCTCAAGAAGAAATAAAGAGAGAAGATAGCAATTGCAATATCACTTAGACATATACTGCTTTACAGTGCTTTACAGCCCCTCTGTAAGCAGTTTACAGAGTCAGCATATTGACCCCCCCCCAACAATCTGGTCCTCATTTTACCCACCTCAGAAAGATGGAAGGCTGAGTCAACCTTGAGGCTGGTGAGATTTGATCTGCCAAATTGCAGGCAGCCGGCAGTCAGCAGAAGTAGCCTGCAATACAGCATTCTAACCACTGGGTCACCATGGCTCTTAGATAGGGGTATCTTCTAGGAACGTAGCAATCTTACCTCTCCCATGGGTACACTTTCCATAATTTTCTCATATTCCACTGCTTCCTCAAGACCTTTCTCATGAAAGATACGATCAGTCTCATCCGAAAAGAGTACAGCATCACCATCAAAGACAACTCGTAATTGGGTTCTAGGAGCCTGTATCTCCTGCTGAAAGATGAGGGCTGCTGAGACTCCTGCACGACAAATAGATTTGTTACGCTGCCTGTTCAGAAGAGACATCTTGGCTCTGGTCCCAAGTTAACAAGGCATTCCTTATCATTCCTGATTTCCTGAAGATGACGTGGATTATTTATTTGCGTGAAGCAGAAATGGTTAAAAATGCTTTATGGCTACATAGACCCCTCAGGAGGAGCTATCAAATCATATGTTTCTGAGATTACAACTGACAACTTTTCTTTATTTGATTTGATTTGTCAATCGTTTACAAGATAATAGGTATAAGAATAAACATGAGTATGAATGAATGGGGATGAATAAATGGGGACAAAAGGACAGGGACAGTAGGCACAATGGTGCACTTATGCATACCCCTTACAGACCTCTTAGGAATGGGGTGAGGTCAATAGTAGATAGTTTAAGGCTAAAGTTTTGGGGATTTGAAGATGTAACAACAGAGTGAGGTAGTGCATTCCAGGCATTGACCACTCTGTTGCTGAAGTCATATTTTCTGCAATAAGGTTTGGAGCGGTTTACATTAAGTTTGTATTTGTTATACTCTTGTATTATTGTAGTTGAAGCTGAAATAGTCATTGGTAAGACATTGTAGCGGATAATTTTGTGTACTAAGCTTAAGTCTGGCCATAGGCGGCATAGTTCTAGGTTGTCCAAGCCCAAAATTTAAAGCCTGGTGGTGAAAGGTATTCTGTTGCGAGCAGAGGAGTGAAATACTTTCTTCTCGTTAAATACTTCTGGACTCGCTCAATTGTATTTTCTTGTCATTAAAATTCTTCTTACGAGGCACCATGGAGTAGGTGGAGAGAGATAGGAAAGCATTCCTTGGTACCAAAATCTATCTCCTCCCCTTCTACAAGACGTACAATTTTCACAATTCTCAACTGGTTGGAAATTCTGGGGGACTGCAGGTTAAATAGGAAACAAAGTTAGAGAAGAATGCACTAGATCAATGTTTCTCAATGTGCTTCTAATAGTTTTACTGAAATACCGGAAGAGCATGACAGAAAATATGTACTCCTTTTTAATGAAAAGTAGAGTTACTTCCCTGATAGCAACCAACTTCAGAAAAACCTGCACTGCTAAACAGTGACACCAACTGGGATTTAGTGTATCTTGCACTACTTGCCGCCCTCAGTGTTTATGCTACAAATAACCTGATATAAGTAATTGACATGAGGGTGTCAAAGTTGAAAAGCCAACAGAGAGGAGATATTGTTCCTTGTTGGTCTGATCTTGGAAGAGCATGAAGGATTTTCTCAGGAGGGCCCTTGCAGAATTTGCGATAGGCTATAATGGAGGAGGAGCATTCATCTCAGGACATAACCAGGGAGATGCCAGAAAAATATAAGAAAAGTAAATATTTCAGATAAAAAGGGAAGGAATAGAAAAGAAGAACAAACCTCTCTGAAGTGCATTACACACATCTTTTGGGTCAGCTGAGAGAAAAAGTTTCACATTGTGGGTTTTCAAATATTGAGTAGAATCTTCATCACTGACAAAGCAAAACTTGGAGATTTCCAAACCTTAAAATCCAGGAACAAATAAGGAGGAATACAAATAGAAGTTGAAGCAGCAAAAAAGGTATATCATGAAATCTCATTCTTGCAATCCAACTATTAAAAACTATGAAGTGCTGAGTTGGCACCTTCAGAGGTTTTCCTTAATGGAGATTGAAATGGAGCAAGATCACATCTGAAACTTTATAGGGAAAGAAGAGAAAGGGCTATTTGGCTTGTATAACTGATAAAAAATGGATTTGGCAGAAGAAGAAGAATTCTCAAGCCCAGTGTTTTCCCTCATATGATGACATTAAAGTTATAAAAGTATGTTTATTAGATCAGATTTATATACCATAGCAGCTCAAGACACATACATAGCCCATCCCCCCATCCTATTTTTCTCAACAACAGTGACACTAAAAGAAAATAACTGATTCAAAGTCACCCATCTTTGGGAGACCAACTCAAAAGGCAACCTACCATATTGTTTCACGCTGTTGATTATTCGCACTCCAGTCTCCGGGCTATTATTGGAGAGAACAATGACATCAAAGAGGCCTTTTTCTTCTGGGTTTCTTTCAAGAAGTTTCTTGTTCACAAACTGCACTGCCTGAAAGGAGCAGGCAGAGATGCATTAGTATATGTCTATGGAGATTCTCAGTCATTTGGGTTGTGCCAAAGGTGCTTTTTCAAAAGGCAGCTGCAATGTCTTTGTTTTTCCTTGAAGACCTTTTGCTTCTCATCCCTGAATTGAAGAAGCTTCCCTTTGGGACATGCATTACTACAGGTTTCTCTGAACGCGAGCCCTGAATGGCCATACATGGATACAATTTGCAAAAATCGCATTTTAAATGTAGCTGCAATTGTTTGAAAGTTCAATACAGTTATGTCCACGTTAATGATCTGGAGTGAATTCTGAAGATGGAAAAACTTGAACAGCAACAGATGGATATATGCAGGAATGTTTCTAGAACGTGGTCAAAAATGTCAAGACTGCAGCCACAACTGTGAGATCAAAGCTTCCCGTCATGTTACATGTGCAACCCACATAAGAAAATGAGCAAGTCACCATTTTGATGGATTTTTTTAAAATCATACCTTGTGGACACCACTGAGCTTTTTTTAATAAATAAAACACAACTATTACAAAATGCCCATAACGCTTCTGTAACCTCTTCATAAACAATTGACAAGTTCTTATTTCTTAGAAAAATGGAGATACAATTATTGGGCAAGAGGAAAAAACTGAACACTGGTCAAAAACTTGATTATCTTCATATACTGTATTTTGTGGCGTATAAGACGCACTGGAGTGTAAGACGCACCAAGGTTTTGAAGAGGCAAATTTGAAAAAAAAAGTTTTTGCACTCTGCAAACTTGCTAAAAATGGCCCGTTTTTTGTAAAAACTGGTCCGTGTTTTTTTTTTTTTCAAAAAAAGGTCATGAATAGCCCTTAGGAGGCTTGTAGAGTGTTCCTGAGGGGGCGGGGAATGACCAAAAAAATGCCAGTTTTTCGCAAAAAAAGGGCATTAGGAAGCTTATAGAGTGCTCCTGGGGGTGGGGGAGGGGGCAAAATTGAGCAAAAAACAGCTCATTTCTGCCCTCCCCAGCCGCCAAGAGCTCTCTGAAAGCTGCCTACAAGCTATGCATGGCCATTTTTGCAAAGGGGGCGGGGTTTCAGGAGGCAAAAAATGCTGTATTCAGTGTATAAGACGCACCCAGATTTTCAGCCTCTTTTTTGAGTGAAAAAAATGTGCGTCTTATACTCTGAAAAATACGGTATATGAATATAAAAATTCCAGTCAAGCCAGAATCATTGCTGGTGAAAAACTTTGGGATTGCTATTACAAATGTCCCATCTGCATTTACTCTATGTTTTAATTTAGTACATGAGGGCTGGATGAGGACTCTCTTTAAAACTTAAAATAAGCACTACTTACAAATATCTTGCTAAAAGAAATCCCGTCCCCTCAATTTCTTTTTACCTGAATGAAAGGGAAAGCTGTTCCCTGCTCCAAGGGGCTATTCTCATTTTCTTGCTGATGTTTCACATATTCCTCTTTGCCCTTTGTCAAGAAGATTTCGTGCTCTCTCTCCAAATTGAAAATGGTCCTGGTTGTCACAGCAATAACCAATGCTTCCTTTGGATCTTTCTGGAGATGTTCAAGAACATTGCCTTAACTAACATTAAAGGGTTGGAAAGGAAGAGAAAGAAGCTTGTACATTCTCATCTTTCATACCTTTCTAATTATCACGCTGCACCATCTCTCCTTGTGAGCTAGCATTGTATTCAGAAAGCTAATTATTAAAAAAAAAAACTCTGCAAAACCTGTATTTACAGCATAATTACTACACAGTATGCAGAAGTTATTCCAGCCTAGAAACCTGGGCCTGACCTTGCACACTGCCAAGGAAAGGGATGGCTAGGAAATCAGTCGTCAAAGTAGGAACTGTAATCAACCAGTGGTCATCATCTCATACATGATTCCCATAATAATGTTCAAGGGAGTCTTGCATGAACGTAATGAGAATCCACATTCTCTGTCAGCAACCATAAATCTTCCTTTTAGTTGTTAAACTTGGACCATACACACTTTTTTTAAATTGGCTGCCAACTCATCATGTGAAGTGTCTTAAGGATACACCAGAGGAAAGGACAAAAGAAAAAAAAAACGCACAAAGAAAAAATTGGAAGGAGCTGGAGTGCCACTCCCTAATTAAATGCATGAATAAATGACAGCAGTGGTCAGCTTGAGGCTTCCAAGAGATCCAGAAGAGAGACATAAAAGCTTTAGAATAGACCTGGGCATTTTCCACCTCAAGGCCAAACCAGCCCTTTGGCTGTTCCTGTCCAGCCTGTATGGATTGCTTTTATTTTGAAAGTGACTCATTTTTAAAAAAAATGTATTTGGGTGTGTGCATGTCTATACACCTTCACAGCCCTATTGCTTTGGCCATCCAAACAGTGTCAGTTTATCATGTGGCCCCTAGGGAAAAATTAATTGTCCACTTGTTTTTTAGAGGGCAGCTGGTTCACACATATACTTTTGCCCATGTTACTGAACATTTCCCCTTTTAGTTCAAAGGCATATTGTTCAAAACTAGTTAATGTAACTATTTTAAAAGTATACAGATCCATTCTAAAATATTTCTGAAATTAAGCTTTAAATTTCATATAAAAAATCAATATAGCAACATGGCCAGAACACATAAAACTGCCAAGGAATACATCATCCAGCTCACAATCAATTTGTAACAATTGGTAAATTTATGATAACAATTAACAACCCAGAGAGAAATCATATAAATGAGATTGAATTGGAAAATTTAAAAATGACACCATTAAAAGCTGCAGAGAAAACAAGTTACAACATATATGCAACCCAGTTAGAGCCTTACCTGGAGTTATATAATGGTGACTGAATGACAAGGTTCTCTACAAACGGATACATTCATTCCAGTAAGACTGAAAGTATAGCATTAACAAGAGCTAAGGTCCCTTATGATGTTTTGCAATATCAAGGTTATATATACTTACTCAGGTGAAAGCTTTTCATAGATTTCCCTTCTCAAAGCAAAAACAGCCCTTAGCATTCTCTCTCTGTAAATCAATATCCATTAGCAATTCTCTTTTAAAACCCAAAGGTTACAAAGCTAAAATAGATAGATCCACAGTTGTGTAGTTTGCCTCTAAGGTCTCCTTCCAAATTGAGTATATTATCTAGAAGAATCAGGGGAGATTAGCCTTCATAACAGAATGTCAGTTTAAGCCAATAAGTGCTCTTTCTTAGCCAGGCTTGCATTTCTGCTGAAATAGATTCTATTTCCAAGCAAAGGGAAGCACTGAGAACTTTCTGAGAGACATCCAAGATAGCCTTCAAAAACCTGAGTTGCCTCCAATAAGGAGAAACATTTCCCATTTGAGATTAGTGAGGGGGATGACCATGGACTCTCAGATTTCTCTAGTGCACCAGTTGGGCCTATTCTTGGATCAAGGAGACTTTCAGATGGACACTTGAGTCCTAAGTCCCGTCATGAATAAACTATGCTATGTGTTCTACATGGGGTTGCTGTTGAAGACTATTCAAAAACTATCCAAAATATCAATCCAGAATTCAGTGGTGAAGGCAATTATGGCTATGCTAATTGTTGGTTAAAATTCAAGGTGCTGGTTATTATTAATAAAGCCCTCAATGGCATAGGATCTGGTTGTTTGACATATTTTTTGTTGTTGTTAGTCGCAAAGTCATGTCCGACCCATCGCGACCCCATGGACAATGTTCTTCCAGGCCTTCCTGTCCTCTACCATCCCCAGGAGTCCATTTAAGCTCATATTGACTGCTTCAGTGACTCCATCCAGCCACCTCATTCTCTGTCGTACCCTTCTTCTTTTGTCCTCAATCATTCCCAGCATTAGACTCTTCTCCAGTGAGTTCTTCCTTCTCATTAGGTTTGAGTTTCATCTTCAGGATCTGGCCTTCTAAAGAGCCGTGATAGTTGATCTCCTCTAGGACTGACTGGTTTGTTCACCTTGAGTCCAAGGAACTCACAGGAGTCTTCTCCAGCACCATAATTCAAAGGCCTCAATTCTATGGCGCTCATCCTTCCTTATGATGTTTGACATATTACCTATCTTCAATAGTTTTTGCTCATCTGGTAAATTTTGGCAGCATGCTATGCTCCAAGTCCCTTTGACTATATAATGCCATCTATAAGGATTTACGAACTTAACCTGAAATATGTTTGTAATTCTTGTGTATCTAGTAGCCTATGCAAAATTTTCAAAAGGGTGTTTCATTTTGCTGAAGGTTTGTGCAAAGCATTTCTTAAAATGTGCTTCCTACAACCATGCAGTCCTCTTGCTTCTAAAGACAGAGTGGGTATATCGGCCCTGCTTTGCACTTTCTTCCAGTATCCAAAGTGCCAATCCTGGTTGCAAAGTCACACAAAATACACTGACAGCGAGATTAATTGTGATTTCCCAACTCTAAAAGAATTGAGTAAATTCTACAAACCACATTTTAGTTTTAACATACAGTAGATTAGCATCTTATGTGACTAGTCAAAAAAAATCCCTCTATTTTTAAAGGGTGGTGGCATCAAGGAAAGAAACAAGGAGCTTGGGACCATATAACACTGTTTTGGGGACCCAGGCTTGCTGCTGGCCCAATATTAGGCAAAATGAAAGTGCTTCTTCCTTCATGATTTGCAGAAGCTGAGCAGCAAAACTTACCCCTTTGCAAAAAGCAGACAGTGGCACAAACCTTTCAAATAGTGCATGTAAAGCATTGTTGTAATTAATCACCTGGTTAATGCTGGAGTTTATGATGGTGCTGTTAGGGTCTGCCATCTTCTGTTCTCACCTTGAAAGGGAGAAAGAAAATAGTTGATGCATCCACTTCATTTAATGGCAAGAGAGCAGATATCAGACTTATGGCATTCTTTACTCTATACCCCAAAGAGGAAGAAAACACTTTCACATGTCTGTGCTGCGATATGCTGTAAGATAGAGTGAAGCAATAAGCTTTCTGAGGTAAAAAAAAAAAAACCCAAGATGGTGTTCCTTCCATGAGCAAAAGCCTTCTGTTAATATTGGCTATGGAGACATCTTCCACTGTTCTTGAAGGCAACAGACTAGCATAGCGGATACGGAGTTGAGGAGAAGGCCCATTTCTACTTTGGGGGAGTGCTATATACAAGCATTGGCTGCCTGAAGTTCATTTTGCCTTACAGCCAGGCCTGCTTTCACTCAACATAAACTTCTCATATAATTGGACAAAATGTTGTTCTATGGAGCCAGTGTCCAACTGTAAATGATGAAATCTAATTCAAATTGAGTTGAGAAATAACAGCTTAGTCATGCAATTTGCTAAAAAAATGAAAACAGAGAACCCCAAATGAGTGAGTATGGATTCAGCTAACATTCTGTTATGACATGTAATTCAGTCCAAAGTAAAAAAATATGGCACTTTTGTATTGATTTACTGATTTGTCTGCTGCTCGGAATGGAAATACATATTTTACATAAAAATAGGTGAATCTTTTATAACCAGATCCTGAAAAAAGGCTTTAACATTTGGGGTCTTTAAAAAAGTGTTATGTTTCTTTTTTAAAAAAATAAACAAGCCTAAAGCCAAATCTTTTTTATTGGGATGTATCAGATTGATAGAACTTTTCATCCAGTAAAGCTTGTCACTGTTATATTCTTTCAATAAAATAACTTTTGTTCATTGGAAGCTATCTAGGGACCAGACTAGATCCAAGCACACTCAAATTTGCACTTGACTAAAGATCTCATGGAATTATTTTGAACCAGTAGTTCCTTCTGCTAATCTTTGCTATAGGATGAAATGAGGGGAACCCCCATGTATGCCTGATGTGAATAAGATAAGACAGGATATAAATACAAGACACACTTTTTAAAATAATGAAAAGTACAGAAGTACATTTTTCTTTATAATGTTAATTTTTAGGAAAAGGGAGTAAAAAGAGATTCTTGAGCATTCTTTGTACCAGTCTGGAGAATAAAATGTCTATTGTATGTGTGCCATGCCAGCCTGATATAGCTCCAATACTGCAGCAAATGTAGGCTTGCTTGTCTTGAAAGATTGCATAAGTATATAAAAGAACTGTATCTGGATAAGGCCAACATCTATCCAGTCCAGTCCAGTCCAGTTCAGCATCTTCCCAACTTCAGCATTAGTCAGCATCTCCAGCATTAGCCAATTAGAGAGTTTCAGGAATGTGACTTGTTTTAATAATTGCTTTTTTATATTACAAAGAATCAGTACCTACCTTAGCCCTGACTCTCCTGCATTGCCCTTTCCTTGCTGTGCAAAATTTTATGGTCAGCCTTGTCTTCCTGACTGCCCCTTGCCCTGCTGTGCCAATCATAGCAATTCAAAGCCCTTGGTTTGTGAATGGGGGATCACTGAGGTTCCTTGACTCCTGTGCTGGATGAAATTTATCTTCTCTGGGTAGATAAATTGAATTAGAATTGACACCACAGAATTTAAAGTGGCTGAAGAAGGGGCCTATGTAAAAATGTAACAAAGGGGCTTGAAAAGAATCATTTGTCTATAGATCTCTTCCAGGAATACCATCCTAAGTACTTACACACTGTAAGTGCCACATATAAAAATTCCTATAAGAGCAATGAATCAACTTGTCATTTTTATCACCAACATTGCTGCAATCAGTCTGGAATCAGGCTTACAGCAAACTGCTGTTTCAATTCTGCAATTTGTTGCATTTAAAGATGGTTTGAAAGCTCCCAGGAAGTGTTATTTCACAACACTCTTTAGCTTATTAGCAATAGCAATAGCACCAGTAGTGGGCTTCAATTTCGTTTACTACCGATTCGCTTGTGTGCGCGCATGATGTTTCTGCACATGCGCAGAAGCGTCCAGGTGAGTGGGCAGAGCCTCCTGCTGCCACCACCGGTTCACCCGATCCAGGGCAAACCGGTAGCAATCCACCACTGAATAGCATTTACACTTATATACCGACCGCTTCATAGCGCTTTTACAGACCTCTCTAAGCGGTTTACAGAGTCAGCCCATTGCACCCAACAATCTGGGTCCTCATTTTACTCACCTCGGAAGGATGGAAGGCTGAGTCAACCTTGATTGTTATTAATTGAAGGTTTAATAGCGAGGGTTCAGCGAGATGCTTATATGTTAGTTTCTAGCTAGTAAATAATTTGGGTCCCTTCAGCTTCATCTATAAAAGTTGGAATACCTGTTTGCAATCAAGAAGTTATAATAAATAGGTAGAGAAAAGGGATAAATTATAGGAACAAACTCAGAGCCAGTGCTCAGAGAATCATAAAAGTTGCCTGTGGATACAATTCAACCTTACCTTGTTTATAGCTAGTCATATTAAGTAGACATGAACAAATGAATTAAGGCAAATATACGAGTCCCAGAATAATGTTGCCAGATCCAAGCTGGGTCGGTCACGGGGACCAGAGTGAAATGAAATGAATAAATCCGAGATTAAGTCTCACTTTCCCCCCTGGTTTCTGGCAAGGAGAGAAGGGCGCACATAAGCGGAGAAACTGAACAGATTGAAAGGAAACAGCATTAGGCAAATATTTCCTTGTAAGGAAGCCGGCACGAATTGGGGAAGCGATAGAAAAGATCGTGATTGTTCGCAAAAAGTTGGATGGTTACGGTTTTTCTAATGACAAAAACAAGCATGCAATTCAATATGTGCAAATATTAAATAGTCAAAATATCCCCAAACTCACCACCTTTCATTCATAGACAGCTCGTTTCAAAACCAGCGGCATTCGAAGAATCAAGTTTACAACTAAGCGCATGCTGCTTCTTTTAGGTATACTTTTTTCTCCCTACGATATAAAAGTCCCTCTGAATGCTGGGAGTTGTAGTCGGCACCTCCGGAAGGTCACATGTCTATTTACGGAGAAAAAGATCAGAATGGACTCCCTTTCCCAGAGCGTCTTGCGCTGGCTAAAACAAATAGGGCGTGGGTAAGGCGTGGTTTTTCAAGTTGATGGATAAATTCTCCTAGTGAGGGCAGTCTGAAGTTTTTCCACAAGGGAAAAGATACAAATAGCGGGAAACCCAGAGTTTCATTTCAAGGTTCCCACAGGCTAGCCTTTCAATTTAGGACAGACTGTGCAGTCATCTTTCATAACCCTGTCAAAGGCATTTTTATTTTCACTGGCAGAGATGGGTTATAATTTTCTTCTAGCCCTCTCATTTCATGAGCAATAAAATGTCACTGTTAAATACAACCCATTAGAGGCATCTGAAAATATAGCTTGGAAATACTAAAGGGGATAAATAAAACATCTTTTTATTAAAGATCCGTCCTTGCTTTTATTTAAAACTTTCTACTTTAGAATTCAAGAACCATCTGCTTTCACCAGTGATGAGATTCAAAAAAATTTACTACAGGTTTTGTGGGCATGGCTTGGTAGGCGTGGCTTGGTAGGCGTGGCAGGCAAAGGGTACTGTAAAATCTCCATTCCCTCCCCAATCCAGGGGAAGGTTACTGCAAAATCCCCATTCCCTCCGGATCAGCTGGGACTCAGGAGGCAGAGAATAGATGTAGGCGGGGCCAGTCAGAGATGCTATTTACCAGTTCTCTGAACTACTCAAAATTTCCGCTACCGGTTCTCCAGAACTGGTCAGAACCTGCTGAATGCCACCTCTGGATTCCACCGATTTCATTTTTGCAGAAACAATACTGAAGTGTACTTCAGTACTTGTTCCCTTTTTACCTACCACTAGTGTTAAAATTTCACGTCCAGAATATTTTTGCCTGCTATGGGCATAATCGATTGGTGCGATATACTTGTTATGATCATGGCATGGGCGTATAAATTCAGAGGCCAAAAGGACAAGACAACTAAAAGAAATGGATATAATTCACTGGTGTGCAAAACTTCCTGGCAGGCAAAATTATTTTGGCAGGCAAAAAAAGAATTGGAGCTTTCCAATTTTCCTTAACAGAATAGCTTTAGAGAAAAGCACCTCTGAGCATAAATAGAATGCCTTTCTCTTTGGAATTGAAACAGCTTCTTAATCTTAAACAGGAAATAATAAAAATGCTTTTCTGGTAGCTGTATGGATGACAAATCTTGATTGACTGGCGATGGCATTTAATCTGTTTACTAAAGGTTGTTCTTAACTCTCACCCTGTTTATATTTCTGATCGGTTAGATTGATATTCACCTTGACCTCCAGAAGCTCAAAGCCTTCATTTTATTCCCTTTGCATATCTGTGTGGTAAGTTGTGAAAGTTAGTCAGTGAGTTACTATGGATTATAGGGCAATTTTATTTCTTGTAAATTCCAGATAAGGATTTTTTTTTTAATTCTGCTGCCATCCAATTGCAACTCCAACTGAGTTGAAAGGGAATAGAGTAATTATTTAACTTGCAGTTCTAGACTCACTTACAGAAGAGTATGCCTCACTGGACTTACCGGGAAGTGCTTTGGAATGAATACATATAAGATTGTGAACGTTAGAATGGAGAATTAGAAGTGGGGTCAGGGTTTTTTTTTCAGTAACTTTGTAGCATAATAGGGATCAGCAGTGAGAAAAAAAAGATGAAGCGCTAAACAGGGGTGTCAAACTGGCAGGCAGTGGGCTGCATTCACCCCAGCTCCAAGAAGTTGTGAATGCCCCAACACTTGAAGTCTTTAAGAAGATGTTGGATAGCCATTTGTCTGAAACAGTATAGCGTTTCCTGCCTAGGCAGGGGGTTGGACTAGAAGACCTCCAAGGTCCCTTCCAACTGTGCTATTGTATTATATTGTAAGGGAAAAAACATCACAAAACATCACATGACAGCAAAGTGATGCTGGGAGTTTGACACCCGTGCTCTATCATGTTACTAAAATTAAGGAAAATTAAAAATGCAAGCCACAAACCAAGAGTTTACAAGTGGATGAGATTTCAGGATGTGAAACAGAATAAGAAAGAAGGTCTCCTATGCCAGTTGGGACTCACACAGAAACCCACACATCCTATTGGCATTGGGTGACAATTCTGTCACAACCTGTAGTCCTCAAATTACAACAGTTCATTTAGTGACTGTTCGAAGATACAGCATCACTGGAAAAAGTGACTCATGACCGTTTTTCACACTTACAATCCCCATGGTCGTGTGATCAAAATTCAGATGCTTGGCAACTGGCTCACATTTGTGACAGTTGCAGTGTCCTGGGATTACCTTTTGCAACCTCCTGACAAGCAAAGTCAATGGGGAAACCAGATTCACCTAAGAACCGTGTTACTAATTTATCAAGTGCACTGATTCACTTAACAACTGTGGCAAGAGAGGTTGTAAAATCAGGCAAAACGTATTTAAAAAATGTCTCACTTAGCAACGGAAATTATGGGCTCGATTGTGGTCGTAAATCAAGGGCTACCTATACGCATAAAACTATCTAGACACAGAGGCAAATTAATTATTATTACTGTTGAATTAATATACTCATTACTACTGTGGATGTTTTACTTGTAGTCTATTCATTACGATGGAAGTTTAAACTGCTGTTTGCAGGTTGTTTTTAATTGTGGATGTAAGCTGTCACAATTCTGTATGAGTAGGTAGCATGTATATCTAACCAGCAATGTCTTGTGGCCTTTGAGAAACTAAATTCCAGATACATTCACAAATCCAAGAGAGACATCAAGAGATTGCAAGGAACAAAATTACCTTGTCCCCAGTAATGGGTTATTTCAGTATAAAGGCTTAGGATATATCATAGGAACAAATTCTCAGAGAGAGAAAATATCTGAGTCCCATGGATCTAATACATATGAAGATGCATAATACATGGCTCTTGTGCATTGTGAATTGTCTGGAAAGACTGGTGATTAATAATACTTCATTAAGGTTTTTTTAATAAAAAAAGAATGTTCTTTGAGTATAAATCACTGATATGTTTCTGTTGTTTTGAGGTTTGGCTTGACCTGTTGTTGCTGCTTTTAGAAAAGAAAAAAAGAAAAAGAAAAAAGAAAGGGAAACGCCAAAATGAGCCTGGAGACCTTTAAACTGAAATATCACTACACCCTGTCTTCATTGCCAAACAGAAACAGGGCAAACCTGCTCTAGAGTTGATGATACACCTTTATGTTTCAGACAAGGCTTTAATGGATTTGGCATTCAGGTGGAAATGCCTATGGAGCCTTTGGTATTTATTACTTCTCCATCACAGAGTGGAATAGAACAAGAGAAACAGCTCAAGTGTGCAAGATGGACACAGGAGGTTACTGTGTTTTCTTATTTTTACAGGTTGCTTTACAGATAGTTCTTGAATTACGACCATAATGGAGGCTGCCCATTACCAACATAAGTGATGACAGTTCTAAAGTGAGTCATCACATGACTGATCAAATTTTACAGCTTTTTTTGTGGCAGTTGTTAAGCGAATCAGTCGTTAAGCCGCGTTCGCTATGAAGTGTTTTGCTGAAAACTGTAAATAAATAAATAAATAAACCCCCAGTTTTCAGCAAAAACTTCATAAATTGTGATCATGTTACCATAGGGCACTGGAAATACAGGCCAGTTGCTAAGCACCTGAAATGTGATCATATGACCGGTACCGTTGGAACTTCAGTGTATACCTTTGGGAGGGGGCATGCATCATAATTTGGTCACTAAGTGACTAGTCATAAATCAAAGACTGCCTGTATTATATCAACATGGAACTGTTCTGGCACAGAACTATTTTAAAAACCGTAGTGTAGGAATTAGGGTGCCACTCTCAGTTTTCAAAACTGATCTGTAAACTAGACAGTCCAACTAATTTTTTTATCATAATTACCCCAGGTATCATGATCTTTACTGTGAATTAAAAAGTCATCTCATAGAACCTGATGAATCCCAATTCATAAAAAAAGGCTCTTAGGAGGAATTGTGAAAGTTTGGGTTTGTGTCTACACACATACACTCCTTATTTCCAGTTTCCTTATCTTGGTATGAGATAGATGGCCATATAAATCCAGCAATTAAAATACATAATTTTAAAAAATATATTTCCTTCATTTCTCATCTTCTCTTCTATCCTCATTTATTGTGAATCACTCTGCATGTTACAGTTATTTTTTTTTAAATTTCAGTGTCAGGCTAGATTGCAGAAAAGACTTGCCTAGAGTTACTGTATCAGAGCTCCATAACTCCAAATGTCCAATAGAAATAGTTGGAATTTTGTATCTTTTTACTGCCATACATTGGTTAGCCTGTCAGGAAGCGGCTGGCAAAGACGCAGCGGCTGGGTCTCGCAATCGCACCAAAAAAGAGAGCTTGCCTTCTGGAGTCTGGACCAGCCACTGGGGGAGGAAGGTAAGCCCAAAGAAAGAAACCGTCATGGGGGAGGAAGCAGGGCTAGGGCCGGGGCCTCTGAAGGAGCGGAAATGGGACTGGCGAAGAGAGGGGGGGCGGCATGCAGGAGGAGGCCTTTGACAGATTAGGCCAGGCCTGGGCAGAAAATAGGTAGATCGGTAGAAATTCAATTTTGTTTCCTACCAGGTTCAGTGCGCCTGGCTTGGTGGAGAGGTTCATGTGACTGAGTAGGCATGGCCATGAGTGATGTCGAGTTGGCCACACCCACTCAGTCACATGATCCCCTCACCAAGCCACTCCCACAGAACCGATAGGAAAAAATTTGAATACAACCCCTGGTCACATGCTGCCGTGACGCCGCGAGGTTGACACCCATGCCGTAGAGAGGAGTACAAATCTACCTGTTTCTCAAACTAAAAGAAAAAAGAGTAAAAAAAGATAAAATTGCCTCTTGAAAAAGCACCTTTGGGACGATAAAGGGAAGTATATTTATAAACATAACTTTTATCCAAATTTATGGTAGTTTCCAAGAAAATGGAGTGATTTCAGGAAAGCTTGAGACCCATTATTTTATTATTTTAGATCTTAAATAATATATTGGGTATCTGATCTACCAAACATTCCAGAAAGTGACACAGTTGTTTTAAGGAGCTGTGGGCAGTTGCTATGTTTGTAGTCTTGTGTCGTCTGAAGAACCTTTCTACAATCAAAATTTTAAAATGTTACATAACCCTACTGTGTTCCACTCCAATATTGTCTTCATTTAACAAGATGTGAAATCATCTCCTTCAAAGGACATCCTTCAATGTGTTTTTTTTAAATTCTAGGATTATTTGTGGAGTTGTCTTGTCTACCATACACTATTATTAAAGGGAATGAAGTGCATCTAGCTTTTCTGAAAACACTTTTTTCCCTGTTGCATTTTGACTTTTGCCTGTCAAGAATTAAAGGACATATTTTATGCAAATACTGTTATATTTAGAAGTTTACAATTACATCTGGGAAGGGGGTGCAAATCATATTCTGTTGAACAGTGCATGAAAAAAAATATTGGAGTGATTTACACAAGAAATCTGAAGAATAAAGAACCTCTGCTTATTGATTTGAGCTGTGATTGAAGATATGACCGGCGCCTCGGTTCAACCAGTTGATTCCATCACTGGCCATAGGGGGCGAACAACTGCCCCTGGTGGAACGGGCGCGCAATTTGGGCGTCCTCCTAGATGCCCAGCTGTCGATGGATGACCATGTGGCAGCCGTGGCAAGGGGGGTGTTCCACCAGGTTCGCCTGGTGCGCCAATTGCGCCCCCTATTGGACCGGGATGCCTTACGCACAGTCACTCATGCGCTGGTGACGTCTCGTCTGGACTACTGCAACGCTCTCTACATGGGGCTCCCCTTGAGATGTACCCGAAGACTACAGCTAGTTCAGAATGCGGCCGCGCGGGCCATCATGGCGAGTACTAGGTACTCCCACATAACACCTTTCCTGCGCGAGCTGCACTGGCTGCCTGTGGTTTTTCGGGTGCGTTTCAAGGTGTTGATTACCATCTTCAAAGCGCTCCATGGCACAGGGCCTAGTTACCTGCGGGATCGCATTCTACCACATACATCCCTGCGACCAATTCGCTCACACAGGGAGGGACTCCTCTGGGTGCCGTCCACCAAGCAGTGCCAATGGGCGGCGCCTAGGAGTAGAGCCTTCTCTGTGATGGGCCCAACCCTCTGGAATGACCTCCCCCCCGATATTAGAACTACCAACTTCTGCTCCTTTCGACAAAAACTTAAGACTCACCTGTTCCGATTAGCCGGCCGGGCCCACTTATAGTTCTACTCTTACCTCCTGGCGGATATTTTATTTGGGATAGCTTTTAAGGTTAATGTTTTTAACTTTTTAAATTTTGTAAAAAATTTTTTAAATCTAACTTAACTAAATTGTACAGGGAACTTTCACTACCTCCTCCAGTCCTATGCTTAATTTATTTATTGCATATTTATAATATGTATATTTACTGTTTAACTTTTTTAATATGACTGTACACCGCCCCGAGTCTCTTTTGAGAGAGGGGCGGTCTAGAAATTCAATAAAGTTAAAGTTAAAAGATGACATAGGTGAGCATGTACATCAGGGGTAGGTTCCTGCCAGTTCTAATCTCTTCTATAGAAGAGGTTCCACATTTAGAACTGGTTCCCCCTGCACCATGCTTGCCCCACCCGCCATTCACTGGTTGGCTGGCTCACCAATCGCCCCTCCTGCCTCTAAGAGTCCTATCTAAACCTTAAAGTCTTAAAGCTGTCAAGTTTGAACATCCCTGGGTTTTTTAATTAAAGGGTTAAGGGTGCAAGGATCTTGTAACTTGACAGCTTTAAGACTTGCACACTTCAATGCCAGAGTTTCTGAGCCAACATGACTGGAGGAGGAATTCTGGGAGTTGAAGTCCACAAGTCTTAAAGCTGTCAAGTTTGAACACCCCTGGGGTTATTTTTTCTAAAGGGTTAGGGGTCTTGTAACTTGGCAGCTTTAAGACTTTCGTGCTTCAAATGGCAGAGTTTCTGAGCCAACATTTTGGTTGCTAAGCAAGAGCGTTGTTGAGTGAGTTTCATCACATTTTATAAGTTGGTCACGCCCACCCAGTCACATGACTGCCAAGCCACTCCCACTCAGTCACATGGCTGGCAAGCCACTCCCACAAAGCAGGCCACACCTACAGAAGAGGTTCCAAAAATTTTTGAAACCCACCACTGAGGTACATGATTGTTTAAGGTTCAGTGAAATGATCTCTTGCATACTTCTTCCTAAATAAAGTAGAATACCATCGAAAGAGTGTTTACATTACATGGCCTTGTCTCTTGAATATAACAAGATGAACATATCCTTTAAAAAACTAGGCTGATTAAACTAATATTAATTTATGCAGTGTCCAAATTAAAGAAGCATTTCAAGTGGACAGTTCCCCAGGAACTTGTTTATTCACATTTAGGAGAAAAAAACAGCTGTAAAGAATTTTTGGGAGATAATAGAATTTGTAACCACATGTTGTGATAATGGTGACTGGTTTATGTTGTCTTAGAAGGGCATTGGTGAAATCATGCTGGCTGGCTGTAATCTACCTGCAGGAGCAGAAGTTATTACCAGTTTCTGCGGAAGAGCAGCAAAAGATGAGAGATATTTCCTTCGTGTGTTCTGAGATCCAGGACTTTAAAATGAATACTTTTCCTTAAAGATAGTAGACCTGACTTTGCCTAGCCTTCTCTAGATTGGCTTGTCTCTTTCTTTGCCCACACCAGAAATAGCTCCAAAGAGGAGAGAGGGAGGCCTTCCTTTGACAATGGACCAAACTAGGTGTGGTGAAGTGGGATTATTAAAACTATCTACTTGCTGCTGATAACCAGATCTCTTATTTTGAAGGCTTCATTGGCTTCTTCCAACTCTATGATTCCAAAAATGTAAAATAGTCTGAATTCAAGTAGTAACAATAAGCATTATGATAGATGGAGCTACTGTAGATAGATAGCCAGATCATAGAATTATAGAGCTTGGAGGTCTTCAAGTCCAAACCGCTGCCCCAGGCAAGAGACTTTATACTATACCATCCTGGACAAATGGTTGTCCAATCTTTTCTTGAAGACCCTCAGTGATAGAGCATGCACAACTCAGTGATAGAGCATGCACAACTCTAGGAGGCAAGCTGTTCCATTGACCAATTGTTCTCAATGTCAGGAAATTTCTCCTTAGAAATATAGGTTATAGATTAAATACAGATTATAGAGAGGGATAGAGTCAAACATAAATTAAAATAAAATCCAGCATCAGATTAAGTGAGGCTGCTTATGGAGGGAAGACTAAAGAATGAATGAACATTTTAAGATTTTTCTTGAAGTGTGGCAAAGTGGAAGTCAACAAAACTGATTGGAGGAGGGAAATCAGGAGGAGGGGGGTGCTGGCAGTGCCACCCAGCTACCAAGAGACCCTGCAGAAAGTTGATTCCAAGTGAGCATCTTTCCTGGTTCCCAAAGAGCTTTTGAGGTGGCACAATTTTGCAGGAGCAAGCTGCTGCCACCATTGCTATCAAGTGCAACTGGGGACAAACCCTATAAGAACTTAGAATCATTCAGCATAATATACTTCAACCCTGCTGGGCAAAACTAGGCATTTCCCTAATTTTCCTAATTTAATTACATATTAAGAATACACTGAAAAAGCACTCTGAAATCTCATAATTACTTTGTTTACAATTAGGGAGACAGATGTATAACCAAATACCATCTGGCAGCCATTTTGCCTGTGCAGATGGCATTTTCCTGTGGAAACAGAGCGATGGATGAAAGCAGAGTATGGATTATTTTGTGTACGTTTTATTAAAAGTTTGAAATGGTGTGTAAAAACTAATACAAATGAAGAAAACGGAATGAAGAAAACAACGAAAGAAAAAGAGAGAAAAGAAAAAAAAGAGAAAACTGCAGAAAGAAGATAAAAAGTAATAAAGGAGCAATTGCCCCCTGTGGAACGGGCGCTCAATTTGGGCGTCCTCCTAGATGCCCGGCTGTCAATGGATGACCATGTGGCAGCCGTGGCAAGGGGGGCGTTCCACCAGGTTCGCCTGGTGCGCCAATTGGGCCCCCTACTGGACCGGGATGCCCTACGCACGGTCACTCATGCACTGGTGACGTCTCACCTAGACTACTGTAATGCTCTCTACATGGGGCTTCCCTTGGGACGCGCCCGGAGACTGCAGCTAGTCCAGAACGCGGCCACACAGGTTGTCATGGGGAGTACCAGATACTCCCACGTAACACCACTCCTGCACGAGCTGCACTGGCTGCCTGTGGTTTTTCGGGTGCGTTTCAAGGTTCTGATCACCATCTTTAAAGTGCTCCATGGCACAGGACCTAGTTACTTGCAGGATCGCATCCTCCCACATACATCCCTGCGGCCAATTCGCTCTCACAGGGAGGGGCTTCTCCAGGTGCCGTCCACTAGGCAATGCCAGCGGGCGGCGCCAAGGAGTAGGGCCTTCTCTGTGATGGGCCCAACCCTTTGGAATGACCTCCCCCCCGATATTAGAACCACCACGGACCTCCGCTCCTTCCGACAAAAATTGAAGACTCACCTGTTCCGATTAGCTGGCCTGGCATAATTATAACTGTTATAACTGTTACCTCCTGGAAATATATTTTTAACTGGTATTTTAAGGGTATTGTTTTAAATTTAATTGATTTTAGGGGTTTTAAAGCCATATTTATATTCTTGCTGTACAGTTCTTTTAATTTTTTAACCTCCTCCATATTTATTTATTTATTCATCTATTTATCTATTTAATGAATTTTACTGTGGATGATGTATTTGCTGTGTGGACTGTACACCGCCCCGAGTCCCTTTTGGGAGAGGGGGCGGTCTAGAAGTGCAAAGAAATAAATAATAAATAAATAAATAAATAATAACTTCCATTTTCCTTTGTGGCAAATATAAGCCTAATTATTTTATTGTATTTTTTATTTGGAAAATTTATATTGCCGCCTACTCGCTCATGGTGAATTAAGGCAGCTTATAGGAAATAAGAACACAATATAAAATAAATAAAAATAATAAAATAATACCCCCCCCCCCCCGGTGACAACACACAATCATACCAGCCATTTAATGGGCTCCATCCCAGTCTGGGTTTTCCAGGCTCACTGGCAAATCTACATTTTGTGGGACTTCCAAAAGAGTGTCAGAGACAATCTAATTTCCAGAGGGATGATGTTCCAGAAGGAAGGAAACCACCACGGAGAAGGTCCTACTTCTGGATCCTTTACGGATGTATCTCCTTAGTGGACAGGACCCGCAATATTGCAATATTCCTTGCCTCCCCACTCCAGTGGGTTGGATGGATGTCTCAACCCACTAGAGTAGATCTCTCAGATAACCTGGTTCCAAACCATGAAGGTTTGAAGGGGTTTAAGGGTGACAACCAACATCTTGAATTGCACCCAGAAGCAAATCGGCATGCAATGCAGCTCCTGCAAGAGGGGTGACACATATGTACACCAAAGTCTGCACAAAACCACGTGGGCTGCTGCATTTTGCACCAACTACAGATTCAGGATACTTTTCAAGGGCAGCCCTGTGTAGAGCGTGTTGCAATAGTCAAGACAGGGCATGAGTGACTGTGAGTAGGGATTGTTGGTCCAGGAAAGGATGTAACTGGTGCACAACCTGCAGTTGTGCAAACATCCTCCTGGCCTTGACTGCCACCTGCTCTTTCAGCAGGAGTCGTAAGTCCAGGAGAACCCCCAGATTACACACTGGGTCTGTTTGGGGAAGTGCCACCCCATCCAGGATCAAAGGTGGCAATTCTCCATGGAGCAAAGAACCTCAAATCCAGAGCCATTCAGTCTTGCCAGGGTTTAGTTTCAGCCTGTTTCTCCCCATCCAGCCTCTAACAGCCTCCAAGCACTGTGAGAGGCAGGTCGCAATGAAAGGCAGGTTACAGCAAAACAACTCATGATGGGCTGAGATATATAGCTGAGCATCATCATCATCATCATACTGATGCTATATCTCTGTCTGTAGTGATGGATGACCTCACCCTACAGCTTCATGTAGATGGTGAATGGGAGCGGAGAGAATACTGACCCTGTGAGCCCTGCACACACACACAGACACACACAGAGAGAGAGAGAGAGAGAGAGAGAGAGAGAGAGAGAGAGAGAGAGAGCATACCTGACAGATGATCTGGAATTAAATATATTATATAAAACATTCTGAGCAATGATATTTGAACAGGACTAAATAGAACAATAGAATGCACTACTGATGAAAAACCATCTAAATGAATAAAAAGAACTTCGGTGTGAAACAAAAGTGAAATGATAAAATTAAAAGAAAAAGAGGGAAAAGAAAGATAGAAAGGGCAGGAGAAAAAAAAGAAAAAACCATAAAAGAGAAAGATGAATAAACAGAATGCGATTAGCAGTTTGATAAAATTTGCTATCACTTGGGAGTGTCCACACTTGTTTTCCTTTCCTATAAATATACATAGATCAACAAATCAGGTGGGGCTAACCAAGACATTCCAATCGACTTTTCTTAGTTGAGAAAAGAAGAATTTCCGGTTTAGTTTCTGCTTTACCTACCCACACCTGTGCACCTTCATCCCACTGGAGATTATATTCAACATGCTTAGCTGGAGGTTGCAGATTTAGCAATGATGTGTTCCCCTTCAGGGAGGGGAATGGCTGAAAATAAGGAAGAAAGTTTCCACTGAGAGACAATGAAGCGAAATGAAAAGAAATAAAGTAAGTGGTCTTGTTTTCATTTTAGCTGTAAGTTAAATGCTTGTTTTTGAAACTGCTAGCTTAACTTTGTTGAAGATTATTGAAACTAGGTATTACCATGTATAATATTTAAGGAAATGCAGACTGTTAATGAGCCTTTAAAGGCAACCCCCCCCCCCCCAAATAGGAAAGTATTAAAATGCAAGCATACAAGTTAAAAATGATACAAGTGGAATTATTATTAGAAATAAAATGTAACAAATTAAATTATTTGTATGAAAACGTAAAGTTGTGATTGCTGAAATGCCACCCCGAGAACCCATCAGAGAAAGTAAATAAGCCAGGGCAACAACGGAAAGGAGGGAGGATGAGGAGGGAAAGGAAGAAAGGGTAAGGAGAGGAAGTAAGGGAGGAGAATTAAGAGTAGGAGAGAGGGTAAGGAGGAGGAGGAGAGAGGAGGAGGGGGGAAAGAGGGGGGAAGAAGAAAGGAGGAAGGAGAGAAGGAAAGAAGAAGGCAGAGAAGGGAGGTTGAGAAGGAGCAAGATTACTGCAAAATAAGATGGAATAGTGAATAGAAAATGTTAAATAGTAACTATAAGAGTGTATATTTGTGAATGAATTTGAAAGAGAACAATAAAAAACTTTTAATAAAAAGGGCAAAGTTTCCCCAAAGAAATGGCTTCTAATATCATCATTATTTTAATAATTTCTGTATATATCCATTTCAGTGATATCCTTTCCGCCTGTGGATCACTCATACATATAACCTCCTGCAGGCTAATTCAGATTTGAAACAGCACTGTCTCTACTTGGAGAGGAAGTGTTGGATACTGACATAACCAATCTTCCATAAGAAAGGAATGAATATGAAAATAATTTCCATGTATTTTGAAACTCAATTTTATTGATATATTTTTACTTGCAGGACCCATAGGGCGTGTTTGGAAATACCATAGCTATCTTTCTGCAGTGAATAGCTTCTGTTTACTTTGAATTTTGTTTAGTATAACAAGTCCCATGGCTTGCATATACGTAGTTATTATAATAATCTCTGATAGTTCCTTTTATAGTTGAAAAGGAGACTTTGTGATCAATCTAACTGATATATAACTGAAATCCGAGGGCACTTAATCACATACTAATTTCACAAGACTCCTACATATTCAGGCATTCAAAACCAATTAGATTCCAGAATATTCAGCCAGCCAGGAATCTCAAACCATTATGCAGGAAATGTTGGCAATTAGAGCTATTGTTATACCTTAATCAGCATTTGGTTATTCAGTTCAGTACTTGGATTCATTTGATGTGTAACATTCATTTGATGCTCACAGTTCACAGTTTGTGCTCTACAACAATGTGAACAGTCTCTTTTATACACAGCCAAGAATGCAATTATAATTTCATTGTTTGATTGCACCACTGCAGGAGCAACGTTTTGATTATCTCATGCAACATAATTTCTGTGTTCTGAAAGCACAGCTTGTCTTGGGATTCACGAGATGAAAGAGAACTGATTTTACTGTGCCCTGGTTTAGATAATAATACAAAATATTACAAGTTGTGTGTTGATCTTTTGTCTGTATCCTATGTCTTTGGAAGGAACTGGTATATCTTTACCAATAGCTTACTTAGATTAATTGATAGCTATTGAGCCCACAGCATACAGTATCAGAAATCAGAAAGAATAAATGCAGGAGGTTAACAGGTTCCTTTACGTTTATTACATAAATTGACATTTTTGTATAAAATATCAAATGCATACCTGACAGGAGATCTGGAATTAAATATATGAAACATCCTAAACACCATTATTTACATGTTTTGAATCCTAAAACCACACACTAAGAAGTGTATTTATGGGTTTAAGGAATTTATAACTCTCAAACTTACTGGTGTGAAACTTGTGGTCTCACGTTGCCGTGACATGTGACGTTTCGTGACGTTTCCCCCCTTTGTGGAGCTGAGGTGGGTGTGGTTCATGAGCTGCCAGTTTGACACCTCTGTTCTAATTGCTGTACTATTGCTCAGGCTGGCTGAGTGCTGTAGTTTCTAGTAAGCCTATGAATAGTCTAGATTTTTGTCTTAAACCCCACTGCAAACTACTGCTGTTCATATTGATTTGTAATATATAATAACTTAATTTTTAAAATTATTTATTTATTAATTATGAAATTTATTTGCCATACTTCTTGTGTCCAACAACTCTGGGTGACTTAGAACATAAAAACATTAAAAAAACATTAACATCCAAAATTATAATATCACAAAGCAGTTAAAAATCATGAACACAAGATGGCAAAGGAGGGAGCCAGATACACCTGGCAGAGAGGTGGGATTAGGTTTTAATTTGTCAACCATCTCTTGTATGAAGCTCCCCCCCCCATTGGAAAGAGCAAGGTCTTAAACATCAGGAGGGTGGGAGCCAGTGGTGGGATTCAGCCAGTTTGACCACTTCTGACGAACCGATGGTTAATTTGCTGAGCAGTTTGGCAAACTAGTTTTTAGAAGAAATCATTAGGGCAGAGAACCGGTCGTTAGATTACTTGAATCCCATCACTGGTAGGAGCCAATCTCACCTCAGAGGGTAGCATGTTCCAGAGGACAGGAGACACAGCATAGAAGACTTTTCTCCTGGATCCCTGGATTTTATTAATCCCCCCTCCCCCCCCCAAAAAACACCCCACCCTCCCAGAAGCAAATAAAGACCGCAAGGTAGAGAGAATGAAATTCCTTCTTAAATGTGCTTGGCATACTGTACATTGCATATGGTTTAGGGTGGCTTTCTGGATTTATAATTTTCTTAATTGCATTTTATATTTTCATCTTGTTTTATTTACCTTGTATGCCACCTAGAGTCATTTTGGACTTGGCTGGCGCAGAAATTAAATGGAGGGCAGGAAGAAACAAAAAAAAAAGGAAAGCAGTTTTAAGGAAATTTGCCAATGGGGAAAAAAGTAAAGACATGCTATTTTGAATTCCAGGGTTGGTGGGAGCATAGCACAGGTATCCCTCTATTTATCTATACTCCTCTTCCTTATTGGTACGAGGTCTGCCACATTGCTTGTATAAGTAAGTTGGTAAACTTTACACCAGTAAGATAATGCAAGACAATGCAAAGGGAAGGGAACCTAAAAACAAGAGCAGAGGGAATGTCCAAGTGAGATTTAATGGTCTAGAAATGGAACTATTAAGAATGATTAAGAAAAGATTCTAGACCCAATGATCCCCAGTACCTGTTAAGATTTAGTCAATAAACAGAAGTCCCGAGAAGTGTGAACAGGAAGAATGTTAAAACAATGTATGCCTGTGGTTAAGTAAAGGTCATTCCTAGCTGGGATCCATCTCAATCTCTTCAGTGGTGGAGGAAAAACATATTGTAATGTATGTATTAGTAGTATAAGAATGGAAAAAGAGGAACAGAAATTCAAGGAGCATGAAGGAAGAAAATAGGAGATTTGTTGTCTTTTTTAAACCCTAAAATGGGTATGAATGAAACAGGTGAAATATAGCTCTTCATAGCTCTTTCATAGAACTACAGAACTATCAAGTTACAGAATGAATAGATAAAATATAGAGTTCTACATTTTAGAGAACCTCCATCCTCCCAGGTCTGTTAATATGGTCAATAGGTATTGTACCACATCTGAGCAATTATAGCAGGCCTTTGAATGTATACTGGCCAAAGGAGAAAGTAAGCAGCTGGATCAGCATGGAGTGCAGGGTTATCAGTATGCTGACAGTACTCAATTTATATCTCTGTCCCACCTATCCTGATGAAGTGGTTAAGGTTCTGTCCCAGTGCCTCGAGGCTTTGGCAGGCTTGGCTTAACCCTGCCAAGACTGAATAGCAGTGGATCTTAGAAGTGGGGACTTTCCATCCTTAATTCTGAGTGAGGTTTCATTGCCTTGCTTGGGCTCCCTCTGCAATTTGGGAATCTTCTTGATCTCACTACTCCTGCATGAAGGGTGGCGGTTATAATCAGGGGGCTTTGCACAATTTTGTCTTGTGTGCCTTATACCTTAGTCAATTGCTGTTTGAATTATTGCAATGTGCTGTATGTGGGACTGCCCTTGAAAACTTCCAGGAAGCTATAATTGGTGCAGAATGTGGTGCTGTAGAATGTGGTGCTGTACATAGTTATGGTTGCTCTTCTCTATGCCCATGTGACACCAATACCCTGCAAGCTGTATTGGCTCTCAGTTGGCTTCTGGGTGCAGTTGAAGGTGCTGGTTATGATATGGCATGAAGGTAAAGGTAAGGTTCTCCACACACATGCATGCTAGTCGTTTCCAGCACTAGGAGCAGTGCTCATCCCCGTTTCTAAGCCAAAGAGCCAGCGCTGTCTGAAGACGTCGCCGTGGTCATGTGGCTGGCATGACTAAATGCTGAAGGTGCATGGAACACTGTTACCTTCCCACCAAAGTGGTTCCTATTTTTCTACTGGCATTTTTTAATGTGCTTTCAAACTGCTAAGCTGGCAGAAGTTGGGACAGAAGCTCACTGCATTATGCAGTGCTAGGGATTTGGACTGCTAAACTGCCACCCTTCTGATTGATAAGCTCAGCATCTTAGCCACTGAGCCATCACATCCCTTTAACCATATGGCACAGGATCAGATTATTTTGGGAACTGCCCTATCCCCAAATTATCTTTCCCCTCATTCACTCTGAAGAGCCTGTTCTGAATACCTTCATTGGAATCATGTGGGATCCAAGAGGAACACCTTCCAGTGTTGCCCTTCCTTCTGACTTAATGAAACACTCAACCCTGCTGGCTTTTAGGAAGACTGTCAAGGCCTGGTTCTTTTCTCAGGCATTTGGGTCGCTATTATCCAATTGGAACATGTTACAGTCCCAGTTGGACAATAGTGTTATTTCACTTTGGATTGGAATTTAATTGTCTTTTTGTTTTATTATTACTTGTAGGTTGTGTACCATGGTTTTATGTTCTTTTCATTAGGCTTTATTTGATGCCTTACTGCTCGTACGTTGCCCAGGGTAATCTTCGTTGATTAGTTGGCCATGGTTTTCAACAAACAAAGACTCTCTGTGGGCAGCTTATAAAAAGACAATAAAAATGTTAAAATCCCATTAATAATAAAGACAAAAATACTAAAAAAACCCTAGTAAAACCACATAAAAAACTAAAATATAGAAAATCTTGGGAGATTTGTTTCATAGCACAGAAAAGAGCTAATTAAGCATTGATGCCAATGAATGATGTAGGAATGCAGAACAATACTCTCCTATTGGGTGATCATATAAGTTCAATGGCCTTATGTTGCATAGTGGCTTTATGCATCATTGAAAATACCTTAAACTGGCACTCTTTGATTGTGGGAAAGACGCCATATCAAGCATATACATGCAAGGGCTTCTATATTCTCAGCTAGTTGCAATTTCTAGGCTATCTTCCATGGCCACCCATGAATCCATGATCCCTGGGAAGGCCTTCTGGCATTGTGAGTGGGACTCAGAAGAGAGGAGCCTGTCTTTTTGCTTCTTTTATTCTGTATAATGTAACAATTAAAATAACTCAAAGAGCAACGGTATTAATTAGAGAAGGATGTTTATGCAGTAGTCACAATCTGTTTTAACAGCTATTTTACATCTTTATTTCCTGGAAGAATAGCTGAGCTTTCTTATTAAGGAATGCTCTGAGAAAAAATAATTCTTATGTAGCTGGGGAAATAGGACTTGCCATTTCCAGCACTGTTCCTTGATTAATTCCAGGTATGTTAACACTCAGCACAAGTGGAAGCTGTTTAGAATCCAAGGTAAAATAATGATGTGGCTACCATCCTCATCTGGTGTGGCACTTGGGTTGTCAGGGAGGACTTTAATCTTCCCATCTGTAGTTTCAGAAATCCATCACAGCAGTGGTGTCCAAAATGTCTGTCTGCCTTACACAGAGTTTATTTGGCTTTAAGCAAAAGTAGGGGTAGCAACAGCATCTTATTGGTACATTTTACTTGTCAATATCTAAGACCATCCCATCCAGAGTAGAGGCTTCACATGTCTAAAGTTTCCTGGTACTACCTGGTTCTAATTCCTATGCACATCTGCCTGGATTACAAATTTGTTAACCTTCATACTAGGAGCACTGCCAGAAGGAAGCACAGTGGCTCCTTGAGGCAAATCCCACAAATTCCTTATGCATTTGGTTAAGTCACATTCACAAGAATAAGCATACCTTAGAAAAATATTCAGCATGTATACCTACATGCATTTCCAGGTTTGAAAGCTCCATTTTCTACACTATGGGAACATGAGAGAGGTTGGGGCTGAACGATAAGAGTACCTGTTCTGCAAGCAAGAGATGCCAATTCAAGCCTGATATTGCCAGCTAGGGCTGAAAAACCTCTTGTTTAAGGAGTTGAAGAGAGGCAGGAAGCCAATTCTGGGTTAGAAGGGCTGTCAGTTGAGCTGACTCTACAGAAAAGAGCAGAAAAGCATGTGTCTATCAAGGAACGATCCTATTAATATCTTAAATTATATTCTGGGTGCTCAGAGGAGCCATTGCCTGGTACTAATTTATAATCTGATTGGCTAGTGCTAATGCAGATACTGAGGTATAATTTAAATTCAGGTTATATGAAAGATGATAGTCATCTATATGGTGACATTGGAACATAATCAGCTTCTTGTAAATAATTATATTATTATTTTTTTCCAGCTTACCTTTCCTGGGCCATGGCTTCTAAAGCATCATCTGGCATCACTGTTGTTGCTCCCAGAGGCTCCAGTAACCTCACTACAAGTGCTGTGCTAACCACTGCCCCACCCAGCTTCATTGAAGGCCTGATCAACAAAATACCATGTGAGTCAATTCAAGGCGTGATGGAACGAACAGTTCGTTCAATGATCTTATTATGTGTAGCTCAGCTGAGAGGTTCCAGAAGGTCCAGTTCATACCTAAGTTGGATTTGTTTTCCACAAGTGATTGGAGGATCACTTGTATAATAATAATCATTATTATTATATACTTTATTCATTAAACATGAAACTCAGCCAACTGAACATTCAAAAATGCATTACAAATACCATTGATTGGTGTTAATGGTTAATACAGTTTGCTGCCAGCATCCTAGGTATTAACCAAGTTCCTTCTTAAAATATAAGATGTTCCAAGTAGCGCAGTTTTTTGCAGTTCTGCTGGTGTTATTGCCGGAAGCTGCAATTTGTTGATGTATCTTGTAAAATTCTAGGACATGGTGCCAAGTGCCCCGATGACAATGGGTATCACTGTTACATGCTTCATCCATAGCTGTGTAGTTATTGTTATTCTTAGTATTTTCTTTCATCCATTCAGTCTTGTCTGGTTCTTGGAGACTGCCTAGACATGTCCTTGCAGCTTTCTTGACAAAGTTTTTCAGAAGTGGTTTGCCATTGTCTCCTTCCTAGGGCTGAGAGAGAGTGACTGGTCCAGTGGTGGGTTCCGGATCCCGGTGCAACCAGTATGGTGCAATGGGGCCAGGAGCCCACCACATGAATGTTACTGCCCACGACGCTCCAACTGCTTGGCGGAGCATTGCACAGGCGCTGTATGCTCAGTGCACCTGCGCGGAAGCCCTGAAAATGTCAAATACCGGTAAGGTGGGCAGATGGGCCCTCCAGAGTACCATACTAGAACGGTACCTGGTGTTCCCGGCAGGCACCGGTATGCCCGTACCAGGGCGTACTGGTCGTAACCCACCACTGGACTGGTCCAAGGCCACTCAGCTGGCTTAATGGCTGAGGCAGGATTAGAATTCACAGTCTCCCAGTTTCTAGTCTGATGCCTTAACCTCTATACCAGATACATTTACTAAAAAACATTTACTGAAAATACATGACTTAAAATACATTTACTAAAAAAAGATGATCATGAATTTAAGACTTCCAAGGAACAGTGTGTATGTGTGTATAATTTCCCTAGCTTCTTCACCTTGTTGATTTAACAGCGATCACCATCACTTGAAACTACTCCCAGAAATTTCCCTACCACTAGCCAATAAGTGGTTGCAGAATGAGTGTGTGTCCTCATTAAAAACCACCTTCCAGAAAAAATAAGGCCTCATTGTCACATTGATGAAAATTACCTAAAATATACATACTCTGTTTCTAAATTTAATCCTTCCTCCCAAATCTAGACATACCAATTTTGTCCTCATGTATACAAACTGCTCAAACACACAAGTACATGCCTGTATTCCTTTCCTTTTTTTACCCATCAGAAACAGCCACAAAGCAGAGGGAATATACATGGAGAAGGATAGTTTATAGGGAAAATGTAGCTGTAGTGAGATGTGAAAGAAGGGATGGAAAAATGGATGGAAATGAGATGAGAACTGAATAAGAAAAAAAAAGGAGGGGAGAACTTAGTTTAGGTATTACAAACATTGGTAAAAAACAACAACCAATATTCCCCTCTAACACAGCAATTATTTTATGCTTTGCAACTGCGATGTCTGCAGCAACTTATTGATCTTCCTTGTTGATCTTTCTAGCTTCTTTTATATTAGAGAAGAAGACACCCTCAATTTTGAATTTTAAGATTGTTTTTACAAATATAAAAGTAGAGCCTAACTGGTGATATACACACCGCTAAACAACTCTAATAAGCAATGAAAGCTTTGATTTAATGTCCACTGCTCCTACATCAGTTCTATATTGGATAGTAAGTTCTGGAGATTGGCATAGAGAGGAAAAAGAGGAGATAAATTGGGCCCATTTTGATAATCTTTCACATGGCCCTGAAGATCTGGTTTTGCCAATGGGACTGGGAAACCCAGTGTGAGATAGAGCCCATCAAGTGGCTTATTGGCTTTACCAATGGTAGTCACAGGTGGGTGGGAGGTTTATTAATTTTTTCATTTATTTTTTTATATTGGGTTTTTGTCTCGTAAGCTGCCTGGAGTCACAAAGAGTGAGTTGGGCAGCCATATAAATTTTCATAAATGTATGTATGTATGTATGTATGTATGTATGTATGTATGTATGTATGAACAAATAGTTGTATATGGCTTTACATTACATTAAATCATTATAGAATGAGGCTTAAAGTGTCAGATGTGGTTCATCAATGTAACACAACCCATGGTTAATGAAACTACAGCCTGATTTGATGTATGAAAGTAGGCAAACTCATTAATGAGATTTTAAAAAAAACCGTTATTTGTAAATCCACTGTGATCAGATCATTTTAGCAACAGAAGAGGAGTCTTCCTTGTATGTTCGTAACATTCTACATAGTTGTTTATTCTAGAACATTATTCTGTTTTGTTATTCAAGAGAAATTAGTTGTCCATTTAATTTTCATGGCAACACATACATAATGCCCGCGAACCTTGCTGAGATTATAAAACGAGTCTTTAAAAGTACTCCTGGACTGAACTCAAACTCCCCATTCTGAAACAATAGGATTGCTGGGAGACCTTCCCCCCTCCCTCCCTCCGTCCCCCCCTCTCTCTAACACAGTGACTGACAGTAAACATATATCACCTCCCTTTTTCGGTTCTAAAAGACAAAAATGTTTTATTAATGTATATGAAAAGAAGAGCATTTAATGTAGTCCCTGTCGTATCCGTTCATCATGGGTCAAGATGTCCAAGCTTAACATCAGCACGTTCTTTGGTTCTGCAATCTTCCTCCTTCATTCTTTACTGTCCCATTTTTGCTTTCATGTTTCAGAGAGGTATTAAAATGCAGGCATTCATTGAGGATGACAATAAGATCTGCCATCTTACAGAGAAATTGAGAAAAGACTGCGGGAAAGAAAAAAGTCACCCCTACCAAATAGAGGTCATGCATCAATAAGCTATTACCACAAACGTGTTTGTGCATGTCCTTTTTAATCCTTTTCTAATTGACTTTGGCATGATAAGATGAAGGAACAAATTATTTAGCATTGGGATGTGGCATTAGATGAATAAATGAAACTCTTCTTTTTTAAAAAAATAAAAGGAACTGACTCAATAATTTACTATACCCTTTTGGCATAGTAATTATAAGAATTAAAATATAGGAAAAGGTCATGGTTCCCCTCGCACCTTGGTGTCCTTCCAGATGTGCTAGATTCTAATTCCTGACATGGTGAACGATGTCAGTCAATAGGCATCTTAGCTGAGGGTAATGGAAATGGGAGTCTAACATGGTCTGCTTCTGAATGCAGTTCTAGGTAAAGCCCTTAATGTCATAGGTCCAAGCTCTCTGATGAACCGCCTCATCCTGCTAGGACAAGCCTGTCCTTCTTGTGCTAGAGAGGGCCTACTTCAGATCCTATCAGTCAAAGAACCCTGATTATCGGGATTCAGAAGAAGAGTAATCTCTGCTTCAGTGTCTGAAGCATCTTACCTTGTAAACTAAGACCTGCTCCCACCCTCCTATCCTTCCACAAAAGACTGGAGACCTGGCTCTGCAGATTGGCCTGGGTACCAAATGGGGGAGTTTCACACTGGAGCTGGCTGCTAAATTGATGGCAGACTCTATTTGGCTATCATATTGATGTATTCTTGTGTTCCTTTTTTGCTGCTTATTTTATTATTCTATATTATCTTACTTCTGTTTACACGCCTTTCATTTTCTTTCTTTTTAATTATTGTAAGCTGCCTTACAAGGCAAGATAGGCAGCAAATAAATTTAACAAATCAATAAATCTTTGGTGGATACTAGGTTAGGCATTAATTGTTGTAAATGCTTAATTCTTTGACCCTGCTGCCCCATCCTCTATTTTGCAGATAATTATTATTAATAAATAATAACTAATAAAAATTATTAATTTGCCTACATTTGGAAGTGAGCTGTGGTCACACAGTGGTTAGAGTACAGTACTGTAGGCTGCTTCTGCTGATCACCGGTTGCCAGCAGTTTGGCAGTTCAATTCTCACCAGGCTCAAGGTTGACTCAGCCTTCCATCCTTCCGAGGTTGGTAAAATGAGGTCCTAGATTGTTGGGAGAAATATGCTGAACTCTGTAAACTGCTTAGAGAGGGCTGTAAACCACTATGAAGTGGTATATAAGTCTAAGTGCTCCTGCTATACTAGAGCAGCATCCCCCAAACTTTTGGGCACCAGGAACCAGTTCCATGGAGAAAGGTTTTTCTGTGGACTGGAAGAGGCATGGTTTTGCATGCTGCCTGCATCCCATGGATGGGACTTCACTTGTTTGCACAGACTGGTTGCTGGCATGCCATTGACCAGTGCTGGTCCATGGACTAGGGGTTGGGGACTCCTGTACTAGAGCCTCCAAGACTTTGTCACTGTCCAGAAACAATTCCCTGATTTGCATTATATGATTTCTTTCCTCTTTCTTGTCTCCTGCTGCTGAAACAGTACCCAGATGGGCTCTCATAGCAATTGCTGTAGCAGCAGGCTTAGTCCTGCTACTTTTCCTTATCTGTATCATCAAGTGCTGCTGCTGCAAGAAGAAACGGAAGAAGAAGGAGAAACTCAACTTAACAAACATTAATGGTGCCTCCACAACAGCCAGCTTGGTGGGTAACCGTGACTTTTAGGATGGAATAGCATTTTGATTTTTTTAAGTTCAAATTTCAAGAGGACTGCAAACCCCAGAGAACTTTCAATGAATTCTCAGTTACAAAACTCTTTCTAGGCTTGAAGTACAAATAGATGGCAAGTGGATAGGAAAACAAGATGGATACAATTCAACTGATCTCAGTAAAGGTTAAGCAAGAACTGGCAACCAGGCAGTCAAAAAAATCAAATAGGTGGCCATGAATGCATAATCAAACTTATGGTACTTGTTAGGAAAGGGGCAGAGCTTCAATTGTGCACTTGTATGCCACCTTGACTTTTTGATAATCTTTGCAGATGTCCCTGGTAGCTAAGTGATTGGGAACTGTTGATTTGACACAGAAGCTCAATCTTGGAGTACATTAATATATTTGATAGATCACTGATGAAATCATATATAGCTCTGATTTTTACTCCTTGGCTCCAAATACCTATTTCTTAGTACAGGTGGTCCACAGTTAATGGCCACTTGTTCAGTGACCATTCAAACGTGATGGCACTGAATGAGGGTACTTATGACTGGTCCTCAGGGGTCTGGCTGACACAGAGGACAAACTGGGTGCTCAGCAACCAGCCAAGATTTCTGGCCAACACAGTGTCCCACAGTCATGTGATTACAATTTGCAATCTCTTCTTCTACCTTCCCACAAGCAAAAATCAATGGGGAATGGCAGAAAATCAGAAGTTGTGGACACATGAGGTCCTCACTTAACAATCCATGAGGATTCACTTAACAATAGTAACCAGGAATTACCAGAACTGCTGTCACTAAGTGGTATCACCAAGCACACTTTACAATTGCATCACTTAGAGATGGAAATTTCTGTCACAATTGCTGTTGTTATGCCAAGGCTACCTGTATCATATTTTCAAAGTGCAATGTTTTCATTGCCATTGATAAGAATTGATAGATTTTGAATTGGTTTTGTGTCTCCAAGAACTGAATATAATACAATAAACACCAGAGGGTTGTTGTTTTAGGGAAAAATAGAAGTGGGGGGGATACACTGACTTCTTGAATGTAAGATGGCATACAGTATAAACAGTCAACCCAAAGTCATTTATACTTCATAGACCATTTATTATATGAATTGCATTGAATGTTTGAATGAAAGGTGCTAATATTTTGATGTAGGTCCAACCTGATTTGGAAGACATTGAATGTGGACTGGAAGATGAGAAACGAGGACGGCTGCAATATTCCCTAGAATATGACTTCCGTGGCCAGGAGGTATATTTCACAAATCCCACAGTGACAAATTTGCACTCTTCTTTTATTATAAAGCAATATTAAATAACAATACTTTTCCTTTCTGCATTTTGCATATTTGGTTTCATGTGGGCAACCTTATATATCTTCCTTTACTCTACACTGATTCTTTCATCCAATGATGATCAATTTTAGAAAAGCTACCGTCCTATTGGTAAATGCTGATAACCTGCACAGCTTCTGGGTTCTTCCTATTCATTACTACTCCAACAACTTTGAGGCAGTGACTAAGGCCTCAGTGCTATCCACCAAAACTTAAGGGAAAAGTTGAAGCATTCACTGATACCAATATGGGTCCAGTATTTTGATTGGTTGTGATTGCTCAACAGGTCTTTCTTTCTTTCTTTCTTTCTTTCTTTCTTTCTTTCTTTCTTTCTTTCTTTCTTTCTTTCTTTCTTTCTTTCTTTCATTTATTTTGTCAAGCATGTATAAGATAACAGATATAAGTATAAACATGATTATGAATGCAGGAAATGGATATGAACAAGTGGGGACAGTAGGATAGGGATGGTAGGCACGTTGATGTGCTCGTACATGCCCCTTACAGACCTCTTAGGAATGGGGTAAGGTCAATCATAGACAGTTTAAGGTTAAAGTTATGGGGGTTTGAGGATGAAACCACAGAGTCAGGTAGTGAATTCCAGGCATTGACCACTCTGTTGCTGAAGTTGTATTTTCCGCAATCAAGTTTGGAGCAGTTTACGTTAAGTTTGTATCTATTGTGAGCTCCTGTATTGTTACAGTTGAAACTGAAGTAGTCATTGACAGGTAGGCCATTGTAGCAGATGATTTTGTGTATTACGCTCAGGTCAGATCAAAGGCAGTGTAGTTCTAAATTGTGTAAGCCCAAAATTTCAAGCCTGGTGGTATAAGGTATTCTGTTGTGAGCAGAGGAGTGTAGTACTCTTCTCGTGAAATATCTCTGGATTCGCACAATTGTATCAATGTCTGAATATGCAGTGCAGGTTCCAGACAGATGAGCTGTATTCAAGAATGGATCTAGCAAAGGTTTTATATGATCTAGTTTGCAATACAACATTACAGAACAAGAAGCTTCGCAAGATTAGATTAACAACTCTTAATGTCTTTTTGGCAATGCTATTACAATGAGCTCTGGGGCTTAGATCATTAGAAATGAGTTCTCCAAGTACCCCATGACGTTTGGGCAACACCAGCAAACAATCAGAGAGTGATCAGATCATAGCAAAGGACTGATGGTAAAGTCTTCTACTAAGCTCCTGTCACAACTGTCTGGGACAAAAAAAAATAGATCTAACACGTAGCTAAGCATGTTTTGGACCTTCAATGACTTAAGTCAATTTCATGACTTAATGCCATCTAGGCAAATTAAAGTTTCTCAAACCCAGTGACAGAATCTAGAAGTTTATTAAAGGATGTTTTTGTGCAGTAGGTAGACCAATACAGCAGAACAATCAAACTGTGTCCTAGAGTCAAATTACATTCAGAGAGCCTATTGTTACAACTTTTAAGAACAATACTTTTCTATTTTGGTTTGCTTGTCTAGTCAAATTCTAGCCCATTCCTACAGATTTGCAAACTTAACACACATCTATTTCAAGACTTTCATATTTTTAAATTGATTTTCTAAGTTAAAGGTTAGAGTGAAGCAGGCAGCAGATCTAAAGGCCATGGACAGTGGTGGTACCTCTGATCCCTACGTGATTGTCTTCCTGACATCTGACATAAGGAAGAAGTATGAAACAAAGGTCCATCGTAAGACACTCAGTCCTGTTTTCAACGAAAGCTTCATTTTTCAGGTAGGCTGCAAGGCCCTCTTTAAATTCATTGACCTGTTTCAATTCAGTTTGATATTGTTAAAATTTAGTTTAGAAGTTTGCAAAAATATCCATTAACAATTTTTTCATTGTTATTTCATGTTCTTGGTTAGCTTAATTGTCTTTAGTATGATTTGTGATGTTGAGTTTACAAACCCTGTCTTCCATTGAAACCACACTGTTGAAAGAAATGTCCATCTGGGTTCAGTTCCAAGTGGGAAGAAAAACACTGGAAACATGGAGGTTGATTGGAAAGATGGTTTAATGGTGGATAGGACCACATGGTTTGAGGTCCTGGGCAATTGAGCACATGGGTGAGAGAGAGAAAGATAGAGAGAGATTTATACCCTCTCTTGGACTTTGAACTTGCTTCCTGTTCCTGTGAAAGAAATTTGGTTCTGATTGGTTGTCAGACTCCTATGAGGCCATGCAGGGGTAACTTTGTAGACTGTCTTGAGTCCCAGGCTTTATTGAATCTTGCTGGGTGATGTAATGAAGGGGCTTTGGGCAATTCCTATTATGGCTTAATGGCTTTGTCCTGGTTTGTATCTTGAGTGAGGGCTAATCCTATCATGTCCTGAGGGTGAAGGTCTTAATCCCATCACCCTAGAGCTGAAGTGGGGGGCAGGGAGCTGCTTTGTCTTTAAAAACATTATTTCTCCTTTTCTCATCCAGGAAAATACCATATTCTGCCTTTTAAATATTCCCTAGAATGTTTCATTCTTCTAGGAGAGGGGTGGGTGCTAACTTTCTACAACACCTTTTTTATTGTGGCACCTGATTTTGATAACCCCATTTCCTCATTTCTCCCCCCCCTCCCCCAGATCCATACAGGTCCTAACCTGTTGGAGAACCAATCTTGAGCAAAATGGATTTTGGATGCACCTTTTTGACACCGTTCTTACTTTGCAGGATGATTGTCCTGTATCTCTCAGATTCACTGCTTCATCATTTCAGAAGGACATGGGATTTCATCCATTGGTAGAAGTGAAATTGCCATTCCCTTTTTTCCTCTTCTCTAGGTCTCCCAAGCAGAGGTGACTGAAGCTATACTGGTCATGCAAGTGTATGATTTCAACCGCTTTTCCAAGCATGACATAATTGGCGAGGTCACTCTGCCTCTTGTGGATGTGGACTTACAGCATGTAATGGAACAATGGCTTGATCTCTCTCCAGCTGGCAAGATAGAGGTACGTATCTCAGAAGTGAGGGTGGCAATTTTATTTAATTTGGGTGATCTGGCATCTTACTCATTCGGGGTAAGGGAAGCAACTCCCAGCTCCATTTTTATGGGTCTAAAGCTTTCTGAAGTTGTATCATATGAACACGGAAACAAATGGTTTGCCTTCAGCAGTATTGGTTGTCACTTCAGACACAACAGCGGTAAACTGAGAGTGATAAACTGAATAATTATTTCATTTCAAATATTCAATGAAAAAATAAGAAGCAAATAATTTAGATGCTTTCCTTATTAATAATCTCACCCTCTCAGTGCCAGACCTCTTTTGGACCCCCAGGCTGAAAAAACCCCCCAAATAACTCTGACCCTGATCACAAAATACCTGTTCAGCTTTGATGCACAGACTGGAATAAATCTCACATAAGTCCACGTGACATCATTATGAAACTCTGGAGCAGGGGAAGGAAAATGCTGACTGGTTCTATTTAAATGAAGAGTTAGATCTTGGTGCTGATTCTCTTGACCATCAAAAGTGCTCTTCCAAGCTTAATTATGCAGATTGTATTACTTAACTGTTAAAGGAGTTTAATTATTTCGGAGTTATTTCCCATGCTGAAGGTTTTGTAAATTCTTCTGCATGTGGGGCATATGTTGCCAAGGAAAGAAGGAAAGATATTTTTTGAGGCAATATAATAGGATGTGTGGAAATTGAGGGGGTTGTGGCCCCCCAGATGTTGCTGAACTTCAATGCTCCGTTGTTGAGCAACCTGGCTGAGATGGCTGAAACTACAAAGTACACAACATCCAGCTGTTTTCCCTCCTTACCTGTAAGGTAAAGTTAGCAGTGAGAGCATTTACTCTGCCTTTGTTTTCAGATTTGGCAGTCCCTGTGAAAAGAGATTAAACTAAATTACTCTGTTATTCTGCTAGTAAAAGACAACAATAAAAAGCTTTTTTTTTTCAGGCAGGCTTTTGAGAACTGGAAAAATGGCTTTGTTGTTTGTTTTGTGTCTAATTTGTGAGCATGTGAACTATTTTATTCTGTGTACTATTAGGTGCCTTGAGCACCATTATTTGGTAGAAAGGCAGGGAATCAATACAATCATAAATCTATTTAGTTCCTGTTGTGTGCAAAATATTGTGTCACCCTGTTCAGATTGTAAGCTTTGATAAATCCCCAAAAGAGCAGATGCTATCACAACATAATACAACTTACATAGTATAATGTTAAGCTCGCCATCTTTCTACAAATTTAAATGCATTCTTAACTTATGCGCAGTTGATTATAGATTCACAATAAGAACATTGTGACTATTGGCAGGTGCAGAAATTAATTTGATTTGATGCTATAGTTTTTACAATAGAGTGGTTAATAAGGCCCCTGAAGGTGATTGAGTCATTAAGCCTACAATTACCGAGATGAAGAAAATTCCATTGGATATATAAACATTCTGAACCTTGAAATCTCTCAGGCTGTGATGTTTGTTTATTTTAATGGTCCTTGACTCTTCTAAAAGAGTTGCCTGAGTATTTGAAAATGGAGATAATTGTGTCTTACAAAGTAGGGGAATGCTAGTAATTTTATAAACAGTGAGAAACATTGTGAGAGTAAAGCTACGTAGAACTACGTGGAAGGCCAGACTAGACCTAAAAAACCAAGAAAAATTTCTGGTGGAACTACTTGAAAAGTTGTCAGATTTGCAAAAGAATATCCTCTGTGAATCACCTACTGAAAAGTTTAGCAACAGATAATATAGCACCTTAATGCAATAATGACTCCTGCAAGGAAAAACAGAAAACATTTCCAAAAATCACAAATAGAAAAGCTTGTACTTTGTTATACAAAACACTTGGACTTCACTCTTATTTCTGTCAAAGAAGATATTGCAAGCTTTGCACCTACCATATTCATTGTTTTCATATTTTGAAGCTATAAAGAACTTCACAATAGATGTCATGTGTTGCAATTGATAGAAAGATGCTGCGTTTAATTTTGTAGTTTTGAGGTTGTGTCGCCTTGTGTTCACTTAGGAAATTAGCCGCATGTACAACTTGACCAGGATGCTGAAATTTTTATATAAAACTGCATCTCCTAAATTCACATTTCAGCTCATCATAGTTTGTTAAACTACTTATGACTTTCTAGATTCAGATATGGCTCACAAACTGCATTAGCTGGATTTGCCTAATACATTAACACAAAGCCAAACAAAGCACATTATAGTTTGAGCCATGGTGGTGCAGTGTTAGAATGCAGTATTGCAGGCTAACTCTGAATTCTATTGCCAGGAGTTCGATCCTGACTGGCTCAAGGTTGGCTCAGCCTTCTATTCTTCTGAGATTGGTAAAATGAGGAACCCAGATTATTGGAGGCAATATGCTGACTCTGTAAACTACTTAGAGATGGCTGTAAGGCACTATGAAGCGGTATATAAGTCTAAGTGCTATTGCTATGCTCCGTGAGCTAAGCAACTTAAAAAGAGTTGCTATCTTATTATTATATTAGGCTAATGGGTATTGCATTCCAGCTTCTAGAGGGCATCATATTAGGAAGATTTAATATTATTAAAATTCCTAAAAATAATTTGGAATATTCTGATAAAATTAGTTCTTACTAGTAAGACATTCAATGCATGTTCTTTTACCTGGGCCATATCCACTGGTTAGGCTAGCTTGGAGTCCCATCTGGGGTGCCAATTGTTGGAAGAAATGTCCTTCTGGGTTTGGCTCCAAGTGGGGAAAAAGACACTGGAGACATGGAAAGATGGTTTTAATGGTGTACAGGACCACATGGCTTGAGTCCTGAACAGAAAAGGTGATCACATGCTTCAATGTTGGGTGGAGAAGAAGAGAGAGCAAAGAAGGGGCTTGCAGGGGTTTTTATAATCTGTTCAGCCCCACCTATCTGTTTCCTGTTCCTGTGTAAGCAATGTATTCTGATTGGTTGTCAGACTCCCATGGGGCAATGCAGGAGCAAATCTCTAGGCTGTATTTTGAATCCAGGTTTGGTTGAGTTCTCAGATGCCATGTGGTGAGTGGGTAAAGGCTAGGTGTTAGATATTAACATATATCGTAGCAAGTCTCCTCTCTGGTCCGCTACTACAGCGGGAAACAGGTATCGTTCTGATTGGTCGAGGGGCGTACCCGATCCCTATAAAAGGGGAACCCTCTGACCACAGAGCAAGCTGGATCACTATTACTACTAATAAAGAGCTGTTAAGTCACTTCGTGTCCGCAGTCTGTTCTCTCGTTGCCCAGATCTAACATTGGCGACGAGGATGGGATCGAGAGACAGATAGGATGAAGAACGCTACTTCAGAATCTCCGGATTCGATCCAGCCCAGGAATTCGGCAGAAATTCCGGCAGCCATCTCAGGACACCGCAGCGCGGCAAAATCAAACGAAAGAAGATGGCGATGCACACTCCGCCCGCTCCATTCGACCCAGCGAACGACGAATGGGAAGCCTTCATGATTCGTTTCGAGTGTTTTCTTGAAGCGAACGAATACACGGGGATAACCGACGCCCGAAAGAAAAACATCTTCCTCGGCTACTGTGGAAAGGAAGTCTTCAATACGGCCAGAGACCTCACCGCGCCTACTCCAATACAAGCGGTATCATGGACGGCGTTGCAACAGGCTCTACAGACTCATTACGCGCCAAAACCTTCCCGCCACGTTTGCCGCCAGGAATTCAACACGCGGAACCAGAAGGCGGGAGAGTCAATCAACCAATATGTTGCAGCCCTGCGTAAAGCAGCAACTCACTGCGAGTTCAGGGATCTGGACGAGCATATCCTAGCACAATTTGTCTGTGGGTTAAGAGACATTTCCCTACAAAAGAAGCTGTTGGCAAACCCAAATTTAACCCTACAGATAGCACTAAACGAAGCAAGGGCATCAGAGTCAGCAGAGAAATCATCAGTAACCATACAACGCGGTTTCAGCGGAAGCCAGCCAGCACCCAGGCAAACCAGAGTTCACTACGAGGACACAAACCCCGATTACGAGGATCCCGAGTTCGAGGACAGTCACCTGATGCGGAGCAGTCACTTGAGGCCAGGGGGGAGACCCGGATCCCGTTTGCCGCCCTGCGCAAGCTGCGGAGGGAATCACCCCCGGTCTACCTGTCGGTTCAGGAACGTTGTTTGTTCAATCTGCAACAAACTTGGGCACATCGCACGAGTGTGCCGGAGCGGAGTCCCTGCCTCATGGCAGCCACCTATGTACCGCCAACAGAAGCCCAACCCAGGGGCTTGGCGAAATCAAAAAGGGCGCCCAGAGAGAAATCCACAAGTGTTTACCCAGAGAGAAAATCCCCAAAGAGCTGAGCGAGCGTATTCCCAGAGAGATTACACACAAGGAGCTGAGCGAGCGTATTCCCAGAGAGATTACACACAAAGAGCTGAGAGAGCGTTCTATCAAGACGCTCAACGAGAGTATTTTCAGGATACAGATGCTGAGATAGAGTTGACCCAGAGAGAGGAATTGCGAATGTATCTCACCACAATAAGTCAGGTCCGCACCAAGCGGCCTAAAAAGCTGAAAGTCACAGTCCTCTTGGAGGGCTCACCTTGCGAGCTAGAAGTTGACACAGGATCGTCCCTGACGATCATTTCATGGGCATCCATGAAACAGGCTATCCCTAGCCTCAAAAAGAGCCAACTACGTGCTCCAGACATCCTGCTACGAGACTACCAGGGGAACCGAGTCCCCATCGTGGGCCAAGGCACGTTCCAGATCCGTTTCAAGGACATCGTAGCACAGCTGCCCGTGACCATCGCCAGCGCACTGTTACAGAACCTTCTAGGACTGGATTGGTTTGAATCCTTGGGGCTAGAAGTCACCGGAATCAACGCCGTGGAGAACAGCAGCGCCGAGCAGATTTTTAAGGAGTTCGAGGATGTGTTCAGCCCCGGTCTTGGTAAGTATGTGGGTAAACCAATCTCATTCAATTTAGACCCCAAAGTGGCGCCAATCCGACTTAAACCGAGACGAGTGCCTTTTGCACTCCGCCCAAAAATAGATAAGGAGATAGATAAGTTAGTGGAGCAGGGAATCCTTGAGCCGGTGGATCACGCGTGCTGGGAAACTCCCATTGTGACCCCAGTCAAGCCAGACAGGTCAGTCCGCATCTGCGCGGACTATAAATGTACAATTAATGTCGCGCTACAACAAAGCGCATATCCTGTGCCAGTAGTACAACACCTATTGCATTCGTTGGGGCCAGGAAAGATATTTGCTAAGTTAGACATGGCACAAGCTTACCAGCAGTTGCCCGTGGATAGCGCCACAGCGGAGGCCCAGACTATAGTGACGCATAGAGGAGCATTCAAATGCAACCGGCTACAATTCGGTGTGAGTATTGCTCCAGGTCTGTTCCAGAGCATCATGGAACGGCTGTTGCAAGGGATACCGGGAGTCATCCCCTATTTCGACGACATCTTGGTATCCGCTGCAAACGAGGAGCAACTATTAAAAAGAGTCAGAACTGTTTTGGCCCGAATCAGAGAGAAGGGCCTCCTCCTTAAAAAGGGAAAATGCCAAATTAACGTGCCTAGCGTAGAATTCCTGGGATATAGAATCGATGGTCAGGGAATACACCCCACTTCAAAGAAAATTAAGGCGATCCAGGACGCCCCCACACCACGAAATCAGACCGAGTTGCAGGCCTTCCTCGGACTACTTAACTTCTACAGCGTTTTTCTGAGACAGAAGGCGACCGTTGCTGAGCCATTACATCGACTACTCCAGAGGAACGCACCATGGAAATGGGGACGATCCGAAGCAGCAGCTTTTGCCGCAGTAAAGCGCCTGCTCACCACTGACTCGCTGTTAGTCCAATACAGCCAGACCCTGCCGCTGGTATTGACCTGCGACGCATCACCCTTTGGAGTTGGCGCAGTCCTTAGCCACAGGATGCCAAACAGAAACGAAGCACCCATCGCCTTCTACTCTAGGACTCTTTCATCGGCCGAGAGGAACTACAGCCAGATGGACAGGGAAGCGTTAGCTGCTGTAGCTGGAGTAAAACGTTTCCATGAATACCTCTACGGCCGCGATTTTGAACTAATTACAGATCACAAACCGCTGTTGGGACTTTTGGCGGGAAACCGCCCCACTCCCATCTCCCTTTCTCCACGCATGACCAGGTGGACTGTTTTCCTGGCTGCGTACTCATACAAGTTAATTCATCGACCGGGCTCCACTTTAGGACACGCAGACGCACTCAGCCGTTGCCCATTACCGGACCTTTTGCCAGACCCCACTCCCGAAGTACCGGTGCTGCTCATTGACTGTTTGGACTCTGGACCGGTTTCTTCCTGCGACGTTGCAAGGTTCTCCTCTAAAGATAATATAATAAAGCAAGTGCAAACTTGGGTTTGGAGGGGGTGGCCGAAGGGAAACGTGGGCCCGGAATTCAAAGTGTTTTGGTCAAAACGGGATGAACTCTCAGTGTTACAAGGTTGTTTATTGTGGGGGGATCGAGTTGTTATTCCTTATGCGTTACGTAGAAATGTGTTAGATGCATTACACGTTGGTCATCCGGGGATTGTTAGGATGAAGGCGTTAGCAAGAAGTTACGTTTGGTGGCCAAACATGGACAAAAAGATAGAGGAATGGGTGGCCACTTGCGATCCATGCCAGGAATCGAGACCAGCACCCCCGGAAGCGCCCGCCACAGAATGGGAAAAGCCTAAAGCACCCTGGTCGAGAATACACATCGATTTCGCAGGGCCAGTTCAAGGTCAGACCTTCCTCATAGTTGTGGATGCATACTCCAAATGGCTAGAAGTAGTCCTAATGACTTCAACCACGGCAGAGGCAGTCATTAAGGTTCTACGGCGACTTTTCGCCACTCATGGCCTGCCCGACCTCCTGGTCTCCGATAACGGGCCCCAGTTCACGGCCATGCAATTCGAAACGTATTTAGCTGGTCAGGGAATTCGGCATGCCCTCGTCGCGCCATTCCATCCGGCATCAAACGGACAGGCGGAAAGAATGGTGCGATCCGCAAAAGAGGCCCTCACTAGGATGGGTCCAGGTGATTGGCAAACACGCATTGACCATTACCTATTAATCCAACACATTACCCCCAGCGCAACGACGGGTAGGAGCCCCGCTGAGCTACTCATGGGCCGCCGGCTATGGTCTCATCTGGACCGTCTTCACCCAAATTACTCTGCCACAGCACCCCCAGACTCCACAAGCAAAATTCGGAGTTTTAGCATAGGGGATTCGGTATACGCCCACAACTATGCAGGGGGGACATTGTGGATGCCGGCAAAGGTCATTGGCATCACGGGTCCACGATCGTATCTGTTAGAACTGGAAGATGGGCGGAACTGGAAAAGGCACATCGATCAACTTCGGGGTCGCCTGGCGCACTCAGATCTACGAACCGAGAACGAGAGCTACCTGCCAATGCAAAGTCAGCCACTCGAGAGCCCCAACACAGAGAACTACGACAACTACGAGCCCAGAACAGAACAAGAGGCCGAGCGCAAAACGGAACAACCCCCACGAAACGAAAGCGAGCAGATTCCCGAACGCCAAAGCAACGAGAGCCTGCAAACGCTCGGAAACGAAACACAGAAAGCAACCGATCCTGCAACTACTTCTAACCAACCCGAACTGCATCCTGCAACTACTTCTAACCAACCCGAACTGCGACGCTCCACCCGAGTAAGGCAAACACCAACGTATCTTAAGGACTATATTACTAACCGCAACGTTCCGTCTAGGAGGGGGGGGGGTGTTAGATATTAACATATATCGTAGCAAGTCTCCTCTCTGGTCCGCTGCTACAGCGGGAAACAGGTATCGTTCTGATTGGTCGAGGGGCGTACCCAATCCCTATAAAAGGGGAACCCTCCGACCACAGAGCAAGCTGGATCACTATTACTACTAATAAAGAGCTGTTAAGTCACTTCGTGTCCGCAGTCTGTTCTCTCGTTGCCCAGATCTAACACTAATCATGCCTTAATCACCCTGGAGCTGAAGGGAAGAACTCTTTATTATGTAAAGGGACTGGCTTGGGCATCTTAACGGCCCATTGACAAAGGGGGTGGGCAGGAAGCTGCAGGGAGCTACTTTGTCTTTAAAACAATGTTTCTCCCTTTTCACATCCAGGGAAATGTAATATTCTGCCTTTTCAATATTTCCTAGGATATTTCATTTTTCTGGGAGAGGGATGGGTTTTAAGTTCAAACAACCGCTTTTCTTTGCAAAAGTCTCTTACTCCAAATTTGCTTTTTGAAGTAATCAAATTCTTCCAAGAGAGAAGAGGTTAGAGTAAGTTGAGGTCATTAGGAGGATCACTAATTATTATTTATGTTAACTATATGTCATATTAATTTATTAATCAATATTCTAGATTTTATTGTTATTATTTGCTAAATGTTCATCTTTGGTAATAAAGTAGGCTATAATTCCAATAACTATATAAATAATAGGGCTACATAAACAATGTAGTGGCAAGAAATTTACCCATTTTGTATCACTGGAGCAAAGTCAATCCATCATTTAATATCAGGCTACTTATGTGATAAAGACTAAGAGGAGAAACATAAGCCATTTTTTTCAAAGTAAAGATCTGCTTGCAATATGTACTTCTTTGTTTTTTTGTCAATTATAAAACCAATTACAAAATGCTGTGACTGGCAAGTGTACCATACAGGTAGACCTCCTTACTGACTGCCTTGTTCATCAACTATTTGAAATTGCGATAGTGTTGAAAACATAGATTTATGACTGGTCCTCAAACTTGCTGCCATTGTGGTGTCCCTGTGGTTGCACAGTTGTAATCTGAGCTCTTTGCAACTGGCATCTATTTATAAGTTATGGTGCTCCACAGTCATGTGAATTCCACTTGCAAGCTTAACAGCTGGGAAGCAAAATTTATGGGGAGCAGGAAGTCACAAGTCTCAGTCACATGATGTCATGCTTAACAACCCATAGTGATTTGCTTAATGACTGCAGGAGAACTGACTGGCATGGTCACACAACATCTCAATGATTGCATTGCTTAGTGACAGAATTGCTAGTCCCAATTCGAGGTCAGTACGTGAGAACTATGTGTATTTTTGTGTCTTAGGAATGAAGCCAAGGAGTCAGTTCTAATAGCATAACCTGGATTAATCTTTTGGAGCTGCATGTACAATTAGGATTCATCCAATCTCCTTGTTTCAGTTTGGCATAGTTAAACACTGCAGCTTACTGCACCAGTTGTAGGCTAAACTGAATGTATGAAGCTTACTGAAAAAGATCTTTAAGGTCACTTCCAAAGCTTTCCAACCAACTCTGGGTCTCAGTGATCCTATGATATTGGTTGTGCTCAGAAGCTGAGCAGATTTCTTCCAATTCAGCTATGGGGTAACTGAAACCATAAGGCTGGGGAAATATATGAGAAATGTTGTGGATCTGTAAACAGTCTCTTTTCCCATTTGCAGAAACTTCTGGCTTCTCCTAGGCTTCATTTAAATAAAAAAAAATGAGAAAGATGCCTTGGTGTCATTTCTATTCTCCCTGTATAAGTCTCCCCCCCCCCTGCACCCATATGTCTAACTGACATACGGTATGCAACTTCAAGTAAGACACAGAGGAAAGTATATAATCAATTTGTTTTATTTCTATTTTGTTTGGAATGAGGGTGAGGATAAGTTTGTTTCTCCAGGATATAGTGGGATGGTGATTTTTTGCTCCATGTTCTGAAAGGTCAGAGAAGAAAATATTGCTTCTTGGCTAGTGGGCTGATCCAGTGTTCTTATTGTGTACCGCCTTCAGACTGAGGGATTGGGACATGTATGCAGTAGCAGGGTGGAAGTGCCTTGAATCAAAGAAACACAATGTCCTCTGTTAAAATCTATATCAATAAGCCATCCCGTGCAGCATTTTCAGTGAGGCCATCAAGGGAAATTGTTTCAACCTCCCGCCCAGCCTCTCATGTTTCTTTTAGCGGTTGAAACACTCTGCAGGAGAGTGTAAGAGAATGAAATAGGGATGAGGGATTTGAATGCAATGAAGAGTAGGATGGAACATCAAGGTTGATTTCCCCAGGTTTATGGTCCTGGGGGATTTCAATCTGCCTTCCATTGGCGAGACATCCGAGTTAGTTCGGGAGTTCATGGCTTCCATGATGGCTATGGACCTAACTCAGTTAATTCAAGACCCCACTCATAACGGGGGACATACGCTCGACCTTATTTTCATCTCTGGACAGTGGATGAATGATCTAGATCTAGAATGATCTAGATTTGGGGGATATTTCTATTCAACCCTTATCATGAATATTTCTATTCAACCCTTATCATGGTTGGATCATTTCCTCCTTAGGCTTGACTTCCATATTGCCACCCCTCGCCACAGGGAGGCGGAACTGATTAGATGGTTCTGCCCCAAGCGTCTCATGGACCCTGAAAGGTTCCTGATGGAGCTTGGGACTTTTCCAGAATCCCTTGCTCACAGTTGGACTGAAGCCCTAGCGGAAGCCTGGGATAGGGCGGCCCCTAGGGCCTTGGACTGTGTTGTGCCTTTGCGGCCTCTTTGTGCCTTGGTCGATCCTGGGTAGCTCCCTGGTTTATCGAGGAGCTCCGGGAGATAAAACACCAGAAAAGACGCCTAGAGATTGGTTGGAGGGCTAGCCAACTGAACACTAGTAAAAATTCATTTTTACTGAACACTAGTAAAAATTACTGAACACTAGTAAAAATTCATATTAAATCCTACTTAGTGGTGATAAAAGTGGCAAAACGGCAACATTTTTCCGCTCTTATCGCGTCTGTAGATAACTGCCCAGCCGCCCTGTTTAGGGTGACCCGCTCCTTACTTAATCAAGGAACTGGGGAAGACCCCTTGCAGGGTAGGGCTGTTCAGTATCTGCAGGATAAAATCGCTCAGATTTGGACAGGCTTGGACTCTGACTGGGTAGATTAGGGCAAGTCGATGGGGATGAATCTTGTGGAAACTATCTGGGATGAGTTTGACCCTGTGACCACCGAGGGCATGGACAGGATTATGGCGAGACTCAGTGCTGCCACTTGTGTGCTGGACCTGTGTCCCTCTTGGTTAATTTTGGCTTCCCAGAAGGTGACACGAGGCTGGCTCCAGGAGATTATCAATGCTTCATTGAGAGAGGGGTTCTTTCCCACCACCTTGAAGGAGGTGGTGGTGAGGCCCCTCCTTAAGAAGACTTCCCTGGACCCAACCTCTTTAGCCAACAATCATCCGGTCCCCAACCTTTGCTTTGCTTTGTAGCGAAGGTTGTTGAGAGCGTGGTAGCACATCAGCTTCACCAGTACCTGGACAAAGCTGCCTATCTGGATCCATTTCAGTCAGGTTTCAGGCCCGGGTACAGCACGTAGACAGCATTGGTTGCGTTGGTTGATGATCTCTGGCGAGCCCAGGACAGGGGTTGTTCCTCTATCCTAGTCCTATTAGACCTCTCGGCGGCTTTCGATACTATCGACCATGGTATCCTACTGCAACGACTCGGAGGGTTGGGAGTGGGGGGCACCATTTTGCGGTGGTTCTCCTCCTACCTGTCAGATCGATCACAGTTCATGTTGACTGGAGGGCAAAGATCGACCCCGAGGCACCTCACTTGTGGGGTGCCCCAGGGGTCGGTTCTCTCACCCCTCCTGTTCAACATATACATGAAACCACTGGGCGAGATCATCTGTGGTTTTGGGGTACGGAATCATCAATACACTGATGATACCCAACTTTTCATCTCTACCCCAAACCACCCAAACAATGCCCTCAATGTGATGTTCTGATGCCTGGAGGCTGTACGGATCTGGATGGGGACGAATAGGTTCAAGCTCAATCCCTCCAAGACTGAGTGGCTGTGGTTCCCCTCATCCCGATTGTACCATCTTTGATGATAGGGGGAGAAATTTTAGCCCCCACAGAGAGGGCCCACAATCTGGCAGTCCTCCTGGATATGCGGCTTAGTTTAGAAGAACACCTGACGGCCGTGACCAGGGAGGCCTTTTACCAGGTTTGCCTGGTATGCCAGTTGCACCCCTTCCTGGATCGGGATGGCCTGTGCAGTCACTCACGCCCTCATCCTTTCCCGCCTGGACTACTATAATGCTCTCTACATGGGGCTGCCCTTGAAGAGCACCTAGAGGCATAAGCCTGTCCAGAATGCAGCCGTGCGGGTTGTCATGGGGGTACCTAGGTGCTCCCATGTTACACCCCTTTTAGGCGGCCTGGACTGGTTGCTGATTGTTTTCTGGGCGAGATTCAAGGTGTTAATTATGATCTTTAAAGCGCTCCATGGCTTAGGCCCAGGGTACTTGCGAGACCACCTACTGCCACTGGTAGCCTCCCACCATCCAGTACGATCCCACAGAGGGTGCCGTCAGCCAGGCAGTGTCTGCTGGCGACCCCCAGGGAGAGAGCCTTCTCTGTGGGAGCGCCTTCCCTTTGGAATGAGCTGCCCCGGGAGCTTCGCATAATTCCCGACCTCCGGTCCTTCTGGCGGGCCCTAAAAAGTTGGCTTTTTCAGCAAGTTGGCCTGGCCTGAATAAAATAAATTATTAATTTCAATTGTTAATTTTAATTTAATTTCTAAATCTCATTGTAAATGTCTATTGGGTTTTTTGGATATTCTATTCTTTTAACTTTTGTAATATGTGTTTTTATGTTGTATGCCGCCCTGAGTCCTTTGGGAGAAGGGCGGCATATAAGTCCAAAAAACCTAAACCTAAACCTAAACGTAAGGAAACCCATCAGTCAATGGATCTGGAATATCTGCAAGCACACATTGGGTAAAATCCTCCCGGTTCAGCCTGGTTTGGCTGAACCAGTAGGGACGATTGTCCTTGGTTCTGCAAACCGGTAGTTTAAAAAAAGCTTCAGCTTTTTTTCCGCTTTTTAAACCATTTTTTCCCTGCTGGTTCAGGCGAACTGTCAGGGAAAAAATGCTTTAAAAAGCTTTTCTAAAAGCTTCTGACGACCGCGCAGCTCAATTGTCCGAAGCTATTTTTTTAGATTTTTAAAGCATTTTTTCCCTGCCGGTTTGTCTGAACTGGCAGAGAAAAAATGCTTTAAAAAGTGGGGGAAAAGTTGGCCACGCCCACCTAGTCACATGATTCCCCCACAAGCCACACCCAAAGAACCGGGGTGGGGGTGGGGATTAGATTTCACCACTGCCTTGGATACCACATATTTATATCTTGGGCAGCTGCTGCTCCCCTTCATACTTCAATCATCTTGATTAGGCATAGAAATGTAGTTAAATTTTAACCTGTGATGAAAGAGCATTCTTACTGCTGGAGAAAAGGATTATCCCACCCATCCATGAATCAGCTCAAAACAATGCTGGCATAAAATTGGCTGCCCCTGTGGCTGGGTCTGAGTGTTCTGTTCTGAGTCATTGACAAAAGGTGGTGTCTTGATTTCTGAAAATGACCTTTCATATAACTATGAATAGTTTTCTGCACCTACTTTGCTGTTACAGTATGTCAGCAGCTACAGGGGGGAAAAATGACTCGGGAGTCTGCAGGGTTGGCCTAGGTAGGGACTCTAGCACACAAAGTTTGTCTGGTTTTTAATGTCCCATTTTGGCATCTCTTATTCATATTTATCTTCACTTGCAATAAAAACACATTAAGAATGAATAAAACAAATGTTAAAAATTAAAGTACATGCAACCAAGAGACAATCTAATTAATTGATAAGTTATAATAGCGCAGGAGACCAAAGATATGTTGTAATATCATTCAACAAAGAAACGAAAAGGGACACAACCAAATCATATAATTATTGTACCTTTACATCATTAACACACTACGTCCATCCTTTCTGATACATTCTTTAAGTGTCCAAAGAATTCAGAATCAACCCCAGGACCAAAGTAATATTTTAAACACTTTTAAAAGATTGGCATCTACTGATGTTCCATTATTGGTTAGGCCAATTGTTTATTCCGTAAGTCATAAGGTCAGTTAATTTCAACTTCAAAAATATTTTTAAATTTCTGCTTTAGATGCAAAATCAAAAAATGATAGCATCCTGGGGCTCTTTGGGGTGGCTTAGATCAGGGGTGGATTGCTGCCGGTTTTACTACCAGTTTGCAACCCGCACAGAACAATTTTCAGTGAACTCTGCATGCACAGTCACTAAAATCCAAAATGGTGGTGGCCCAGCGGTAGCGAGGGAACCAGTTTGGGGGCATGGCAGGCCTGGGTTGCTGCTGGTTCTGCGACCCAGGCCTGAATACCAGTTCGGCCGAACTGGCCTGAACTGGGAGCAACCCACCTCTGGCTTAGATATTTGCTTCATATTGAGGAAGCAAAACATTTAAATTGGTTTATATTGCCAGCTATAGGCAAAGAAAATTCTGTCTGAAGTTGTTGACATTCCTTTAAATAATTGTTACAGTAATTAATTCAAAGTAAATATTCCAGAGCCTTCTTATATTTTCCAATAGAAAGCCTTACCTCTTAGGTTTACAGTAGACATCTTCCATAAAACAAATATTCATGAGATTAGTGGGTGGCCCCAAATATAGCCACTTGCTTGTAAAACAAGAAATGAAAGACTATTTTTGCTCTGTGATACTGATTTAAATCATTGCTGAGATCTTAACAGAAATACATAGCAACTTTCCAATAAAACTTATAAAAGTTGGTATTCAAATATAAACGATAACATAAATGTCTAGTGATATTTTTGAGAAATTATCAAAGATAATTTCAGCTTAGCCAGTAAAATTCCTGGTAGTCTATTTTCCCGTATGACTTTCCTTGATAGTCTCTTGATCTGAATAAAATAACTTTTTGGAATGAACAACAGTACATATTTTAAAATATGCATCAATTAGGTAATAATATTCATTTTAATAACATTAAATTTAATAGATTTTAAAAGGATGCATTAGCCATCGGAATCTTACTTTTAACATTCAATATACTAATTTCCACATATTTTGAGATGTTTTTAAAATTATATAAACCAAAATATTTAATACATTTTGTACAAATTACAAAGCCCAATAACTTATATTGACCTGTTTATAAATTAGATTCCAAAGAAAGTAAATTAGATTGTCCCAGTTAATCTGATAACTTGAATATTTACCATTAATCAAATGAGGCAATGTTGGAATATTGATACAATATTGTCCAAATAGCAGCAACATGTAAAATAATTAAATTCTGAATCTAAATAGTATGGCATATGCCAGTGTAATAACAGTAATATTATAAGATTGCCTGAGAATAATTGTTAATGGCTCAAGAATTAAGTCATAAACCAATGGAGCAATTGGGCAACCATGACAGCTGCCATACTATAACTCATCTGATAACTCAACTGGTCTAAAAATTTTAAAAAATATTATTATACTTGCTGTTGGTTTCAAATAATAAATTTCAATCCATCTAATAAAAGAAGTTGTGAATCCTTACCTACACACGTCTCGCTTAAAAAAATAAAGCTTACCCGTGTCTAAAGCTTTTTCAACATCCAAAAACATTAATACATCAGAATCCAATTTATCTTGAGGTATACCCTACCTATTTATGAGTGTAAATGATCTGATACTGTCTGGTTTTGAAAAATCCAGATCGAGTTAGATGAATTATGCATGGTGACGCTCTCTGAAATCATCTAGACAAAAAGCAATAAATATTCTTGCATCTACCGTATGGATATATAAATTGTACAAAACTCAAAATCTTTACCTGCCTTTAAAATCAGGGTTGTTGTAGAAGCATCATAAAAATACAAAGACAATTTACTGGATTTAAGTAATTCATTATAGACCTCTGACAATAATGGCTCAGCAAATCTACAAAACATTTATACCATTGGACACTGGAACTTTCACATTTTATCTCCAATATGTCTTTCAGTTTCAAAGATACCTTCCAAGAATCCTGTGATAATGGTTGGATAGCAATCTCTTCAAGTTATCCTATTTTTATGTTTACCGTAAATAATGTTGTTAGACTGGGTCTTGAGAAGGCAGACACAGGCTTAACGTAACAACAGCTCTTTATTACAGAAGAACAAGTATGTACAATCCAGCAACTGCTTGGTCTGACAGCAACCCTTTTATAGGGAGCTGTCAGACCTCTTAGCCAATAGGATTAAACCTCTGTTTCTGCCGGAACAGAGGACCAGAGTGGAAACTCTGGTAGCTAAAGTGAATATCTAACACCCCTCCCCTCTTGATTGGGATGTTCCTATTGGTTACAAAGTCCTGTAGGTAGGTGGGTCTTTGTCTTACTGTACCAGACCTGCACAGTTCATTTGGAACCGGGTCTTCAGAGAGGTCGGATGGACCTGTCTGCTCTCCAGCTCCGCTCTGTGGAACTTGCTGGAACTTTTCCCATGCTGCGGCTGGAGCTTCTAGGATTTGCTCACTTTGAGCTCGCTGTGGGCCTGCAAAAATTCAGATAAGTTTTCCGGTACCCTCGGGTTTGAGCTGGCTGTAGAAGGAGTAAGCGTTTGCTCCTTTGGGGTAGGGCTTTGGCTGATTTGTTCAGGAGTTTCGTCTGGTGTTCTAAGATTGGAGTGGGAGAGGCGACCATGGAGTTGGTCAACATGCCTCCTCCAATTTCTACCATCCTCTAGCTCTAACAGATAAGAGCGAGGCCCGGTGATGCCTATCACCATGGCAGGGATCCACAGAGTCCCCCCGGCGTAGTTGTGGGCGTATACTGAGTCCCCTACGCTAAAGTTTCGAATCTTGCTTGTGGAGTCAGGGGGCGATGTGGCAGAATAGTTTGGCTGTAGCCGGTTTAAGTGGGACCTTAGCCGGCAACCCATGAGAAGCTCAGAGGGGCTTCTCCAATAGTGGCACTTGGTGTGATGTGTTGGATTAACAAATAGTGATCAACCCGTGTTTGCTAATCCCCCAGGCCCATCCTAGCGAGGGCCTCTTTTGCAGATCGCACCATTCTCTCCACCTGACCATTGGAAGCCAGATGGAATGGAGCGACCAGGGCATGCCTGATTCCATGACTTGCTAGGTCTCGAATTGCATGGCCGTGAATTGGGGCCCGTTGTCAGAGACCAAAACGTCGGGCAGGCCGTACATGGAGAAAAGTCTCCCTAGCACCTTGATGACCGCCTCTGCCATGGTGGAGGTCATCAGGGCTACCTCTAACCACTTTGAGTATGTGTCCACAACTACAAGGAACGTTTGGCCATGAATGGGGCCAGCAAAGTCAATGTGCACCCTAGACCAGGGTGCTTGAGGGAGCTCCCAGTCCTTAGCGGCAGCCTCTGGGGGAGCTGGTCTGGATTCCTGGCAGGGAGTGCAAGTAGCCACCCATTCTTCTATCTCCCTGTCCATGTTAGGCCACCACACGTAACTCCTAGCCAAAGACTTCATCCTGACAATGTTAGGATGACCCACATGTAAAGCCTCCAATACTGCCCTGCTCAGTTTGCTTGGAATAACCACTCGGTCCCCCCACAGTAAACAGCCTTTGATTACCGACAACTCATCACGTTTTGTAAAAAAACATTTTAAATTCAGCCCCAACAGGCCCCATGGGCCACCCCCTCCACACCTAGTTCAAGATTTGTTTGATGGTGGAGTCCTTCGCAGAATGATGGGCAACGTCATTGGACGAGACAAGTCCAGTGTCCATGCAGTCAATAAGTAGGACCGGTGTCTCAGGAGTGGGGTCAGTGAGCAGCTCAGGTAGGGGACAGTAGCTTAAAGCGTCTGCATGTCCCAACGTGGAACCAGAGTGGTGGTTCAGTTTGTAGGAGTAAGCAGCCAGGAAAACAGTCCACCTGGTCATGCGAGGTGACAGCGACACCGGGGTAGGACGGTCTCCAGCCAGTAGTCCCAACAATGGCTTGTGGTCCGTCACAAGTTCGAAATCCCAGCCGTAAAGGTACTCGTGGAACCTTTTAACTCCCGCTGCTGCAGCCAAAGCCTCTTGGTCCATTTGCCTGTAGTTTCTTTCCGCGGAGGACAAGGTTCTCGAGTAGAAAACAATGGGGGCTTCTGTGCTGCTGGGCATGCGGTGGCTAAGGACAGGGCCAACGCTGAAAGGGGTTGCGTCGCAGGTTAACACCAACGGCAGGGTCTGGCTGTACTGGACCAGCAGGGAGTCAGCAGTCAGAAGGCGCTTGACTGCGGTGAATGCGGTGGCCTCGGCTCGGCCCCAGGACCACTTGGCGTTCTTAGCCAGGAGACAATGCAATGGTTCAGCGATGGTGGCCTTCTGTTTGAAAAAGACGCTGTAGAAATTAAGGAGCCTGAGGAATGCCTGCAGCTCAGCTTGAGTGCGGGGTGTGGGGGCTTCCTGAATGGCTTTTACTTTTTGTGATGTCGGGTGAATCCCAGAGCCATCGATCATGTCCCCAGGAATTCAACCCTTGGCACATTAATTTTACATTTTTCTTTTTTGAGCCGGAGGCCTTTTTCATGAATTCTGGTCAAAACTTTTCTTACTTGTTTTAAAAGTTGCACCTCGTTTGCAGCCGATACCAAGATGTCGTCGAAATAGGGGACGACTCCTGGTATCCCCTGCAAAAGCCGTTCCATGACAGTTTGGAACAGTCCAGGGGCGATGCTAACTCCAAATTGTAGGTGGTGGCATCTGAATGCACCCCTGTGCGTCACAATGGTTTGAGCCTCCGCTGTGGCGCCATCTACAGACAACTATTGGTATGCCTGCGCCATGTCCAATTTAGCAAAGATTTTTCCTGGGCCTAACGAATGTAGTAAGTGCTGTACAATCCAGCAACTGCTTGGTCTGACAGCAGCCCTTTTATAGGGAGCTGTCAGACCTCTTAGTCAATAGGATTAAACCTCTGTTCCCGCCAGAACCGAGGACCGGAGTGGAAACTCTGGTAGCTAGAGTGAATATCTAACAAATGCAATATAGAGACTCAGGGTTTTAGAGATTTGAAAGTTTAGATTCTATAAGGTGGGAGAACTGAAACTGTCTACTTGATTTTGGAAGGAACAAGGTCTGAGACCAATCAGTACAGGAAAGAGCAAATGAACATAAACTCACCCCCACACGTTTTTCTCAGTGAAATAGTGGGTGCCTTCTTCTCTACATTGTTTAAAGCTTGGATAGATATAAAAGGAAGTCAGGAATTAAAGAAGACATTTATAAAAGCTGAGGGAGAAATAACTGAGGTGCAGTCATTCATGATCATAAGGGGAATTATGAGATGTCTATGCTTCCAACCCTCCCAAACTGCACCATTTCTAGGTACCTCTAGCCTCCTGACTTACCTTTCATGATGAAACCGTATCAAAGCTGTTCATGAATGGTGTTAGATTAAAGGAAAAAGTCTACTATTATACCAATGCAATTAATAATGGCTGATACCTATCTCCTCCATTAGTGAGGGAGAAGATAAGGGCAACACCGTGGAGACAAGGCCCAAACTACATCATTGCCCATGTACTTTATAATAAGGGATACTAAACAGTCAAATCCAAAATAGTGGAAAACGAAGCATTTGGAAAGGGTTCAATAAATAATGGATTTTTTTTGTCTATTGCAGTATACATCAAACCAAGTATGGTCTCTCTTGATCATCAACCTAGGCTTTTTGAAGACATTTCTCATTTGAATTCAGCATATGTTGATAGCAGATGTTATTCTATCTTTAGAGACAGATAGTTTTTCTTTCTCTTGAAAATTGAAATCCATTTTAATCAAAAGATGGTGAACATCAATTTTCCAAGTTAGAAAGAAGCACAATTCATTCCCTAAGCTCATTAAAAGAATTGGGTTGCTGCTGTTGATCATCAGTGGGATTATGAAAGTGTACAAATCTCAGAAATGAATAAATAAAAATAAGTATGCTTGGCTTGTGAGCATGCTAGCTTGATAGCACCTTGTGAGACAATTCTAATAATTTTATTACTGATGTAGAAATGGAATATCCCCTAGAGGGCGCTATTAGCAATTATATTACCAGGGAACTGGTAATATCTCAGGCTGAATATGAATGGTTAATGAAGTTTGTGTGTTGAGGCCATTGAGCAGTAATGTTACATTTTGTTCAAGAAAACCATATTCACTTTGGGATCAATTGCCCAGAGCATGGATTTTATTGATGTGCAACACAGGGAGCTTGCTCACGGTGATGAATGGTTGAAGCTTGTGATATTACAAATTGAGAACTTTGTATGGGGTGTGTTTATTTCTGTGTCTACACCAGGGATGGGCTCCTGCCAGTTCTAACCTCTTCTATAGAAGAGGTTCCACAAATCTACAGTGCCGTTTAGAACCAGTTCCAGCTCCCTCCCCCCGCCAGTCCGCACATCATCAAGATGAAGAGCGAGAGGAGGAATTCTGGGAGTTGAAGTCCACAAGTCTTAAAGCTGTCAAGTTTGAACACCCTTGAGTTTTTTTCCTAAAGGGTTAGGGGTGCAAGGGTCTTGTAACTTGACAGCTTTAAGACTTGAACACTTCAATGCCAGAGTTCCTGAGCCAACATGACTGGAGGAGGAATTCTGGGAGTTGAAGTCCACAAGTCTTAAAGCTGTCAAGTTTTAACACCCCTGGGATTTTTTTTCTAAAGGGTTAGAGGTGCAAAGGTCTTGTAACTTGACAGCTTACGACTTGCACACTTCAATGCCAGAGTTCCTGAGCCAACATGACTGGAGGAGGAATTCTGGGAGTTGAAGTCCACAAGTCTTAAAGCTGTCAAGTTTGAACACCCCTGGAGTTTTTTTTCCCTAAAGGGTTAGGGGTACAATCGTCTTGTAACTTGACAGCTTTAAGACTTGCATGCTTCAATGCCAGAGTTCCTGAGCCAACATGACTGGAGGAAGAATTCTGGGAGTTGAAGTCCACAAGTCTTAAAGCTGTCAAGTTTGAACACCCCTGGAGTTTTTTTTTCCTAAAGGGTTAGGGGTACAATCATCTTGTAACTTGACAGCTTTAAGACTTGCATGCTTCAATGCCAGAGTTCCTGAGCCAACATGACTGGAGGAGGAATTCTGGGAAATGCCAGTTGCTAGTGATGTTAATAACATCCATACAAGGATGGGACCTAGGGATGGTTCAAGGATAGGTTTAAACCTCCCCTTCCCTGCACTATTGCTTCACTTTGAGGGTGGAGCCCCCTGCTGGACATTTGAAATCAGCAGAAGGCTGTTTGGAAGGATTTGCCTATGAACTTAAGCAGAGTACTGAAACAATATCAAGTGATTTAAGCAGGAGGACATCCCATTTAAAACACTGCTCCTAACCAAAAGAGACTATCATTGATGTGGATGCAGAAGATGAGTGCAAACAGGCATGCATTGCATTTGATTTAAAACCTAGATTTGAGGAGTCCTTGGTACCCTCTGAACTGATGGTGTTGCTAGTTAGGGTAATGAAATATTTGCAAGAAAATAAGCAAGCTCAGAGAGCACCACAGACACCTCATTTCAACCCTGAGCTACAAATATTCTCCTTTATTGAAGCATAGATTTGTTAAGAACTACAAAAACTACCTACAGAGAGGGAAACCCAAGAGGAGGAGGAGAACATTCCGTTTGACTCTTAAGCACAGAGACTTGTTTCAGTATCAACAAGGCATCTGAGAGAGAGACACACATACATAGGGGCTGCATTTGGAAGCCCTCCACTTCATATTTCTGGCCATTTGTCCTAGGTGTCCAAATAAACCATGGGTGCAAATAAATGATGTCAACATCTTTGTTGTTGTTGTTGTTGTTAGTTGTGAAGTCGTGTCCAACCCATTGTGACCCCATGGACAATGTTCCTCCAGGCCTTCCTGTCCTCTACCATCCCCCGGAATCCATTTAAGCTCACGCAGACTGCATCAGTGATTCCATCCATCCACCTCATTCTCTGTTGTCTCCTTCTTCTTTTGCCCTCAATCTTCCCCAGCATTAGGCTCTTCTCCAGTGAGTCTTTCCTTCTCATTAGGTGGCCAAAGTATTTGAGTTTCATCTTCAGGATTTGGCCTTTTAAAGAGCAATCAGTCACCTTTATTAAAGTCATCTTTATTAAATACTTAAAATCTGATCATAGACATCATCCATCATACGTCGCTTGGCTGAAGTTGAATTTGCCTACGTTTAAACAAAAACCAATGGTTTCTTTAAAAAAAAAAGAATTAGGGTTGTTACAGCAGAAAATAGTTTGGTGCATATTAAGTTGGTGCATATTAAGAATACATTCACCTCTGTGGTGTCAATAGTTCTCCATTTTTCTGAGCTTAGAAAAATGATTTCTGTAGCAACAATAATTGTTTTGAAGTATTCCTCAGAGTGTTCCTATTTTAGCACTATGTTAGAAGGACTTTTGGCTTCATCCCTTTATCTTTTCTCACTATATCAGTCTGGCTTCTCCTGTGTATTTTGTTTCTCACAGCAAGAGCACCTTGGAGAAATCTGCTTCTCACTGCGATATGTCCCCACTACCAGCAAATTAACAGTAGTTATCTTGGAAGCCAAAAAGCTCAAGGTTATGGATGCAGATGGATTATCAGGTATGAAGGACAGATCCCTAAGGCTCATTGTGGAGAGCAGAGGAATGTCATGCTTATTTAGAGCCCGTTAATGCATGTTGCTGAAATATGCATCCCAGAGTCCCACTTTATTTTGAATCCTTTTTGTCTAAACTTGCACAGGTGTCAAATTCACCATATCACGTTGCCATCCTGTGATGTTTCGTGACATTTTCCCCATTTGTGGAGCTGGGGTGGGCGTGGCCTGTGTGTGACACATCCGGCCCGTGGGCCGCCAGTTTGACACACGTGAAGGCCCCTATTAGCTCTCTTGATCTGAATTACTGCTGATCTTGGCAGCAGAGACGATGCAACATGGCACGGATCTCTGTTGTAAGAACTATAATCCTCTCTTGCATTATGAAAGAGAGCTTGTCACAGCTGTTGTTGTGGGTATCACAGTGCTCTGGAAAAGAGATAGGAGAACTGTATTAGTCCATGGTAACCAAAAATCAGAAGGAATCTGACTTTCTGACAAACACATTTTACTAAAAGATAAAAGCTTTTATGAGCTGTAGTTCATTTCATCAAAGGCATAAGTGGATCTACGTGGCTGAGGAAAGGAGCTATAGGTTAGAACAGCTGATGTCTTCTCATAAAACGTGTTAGCCGAAAAGAAGGGCTATTGGATTCCTCCTGATCATTGGAACAAAAGGAGATTACTGTTATTTTTGTAAGAGCCACGGTGGTGCAGTGGTTAGAATGCAGTATTGCAGGATAAATCTGCCAACTGCCAGCAGTTCATTTCTTACCTGCTCAAGGTTGACTCAGCCTTCCATCCTTCCGAGGTGGGTAAAATGAGGACCCAGATTGTTGGGGACAAGAGGCTGACTCTGTAAACTGGCTGTAAAAGCACTGTGAAGCAGTATATAAGTCTAAGTGCTATTGCTATTATTATTTTTTAGGAAAGGGGAACCATGCAACTTTTGAGTAATATGATTTGTGTAATATGGTTGTGAAAGCTGGTGGAGATGAATTGCATTTTTCTCTCAAAAACTCACAACAGCATTACAATCTCACAGTGACCTTTACAGGAAGATCAACTGTTGTTTTTTTCCTCAAAATACCTAGTCAACCTACAAGGCTGCTGGCAGAACCACCAAGTTTTATAGTAAGACAGCTTATATTTGAGTTAGGAGTTTTTCATGGAGGCCGCAATATGGTTTTCAGAAACACTTTGATGTCTGGGGAAACTTCTTTTTGGATTAAATTGCCTCAACTGTTCTTTGCTTTACTTTCCATGCCAGACCCATATGTCAAAGTGCAACTTATTCTGAACAAAAAGAAATGGAAGAAAAAGAAGACAACTGTGAAGAAAAACACATTAAGCCCCTATTTCAACGAGGCCTTTGTTTTTGAAGTGCCTTTCAACTTGATCCAGGTAGGCCCAGTAGAAGCCATTTCATAGCAGAACCAGGTTACTGGAGGACGAAATAATCTCTAGAAGCATCATTGCTTTTGCAGATGTTTTGAGCTCGCCTTACTAAGGCTTGCTGTAAAAAATGTATCTTCTTATACATGTAATCCTTGTTTAATGGCTGCCCTGTATTGTTTGAAGTTACAATGGAAAAGTAACTTTATGACTTTACGGTCCTTGCATTTATAACCATTGCACTTTCCCGCAGTCATGTGATCACCATTTGCCCGATTCACAGATGGCTTCCATCAAGCAGAGTCGATGGAGAACCAGCAGTAAAATTTCAAGTCACGAACACGTGGTATCTTGCTTAGCTATTATGGGTGCTTTGCTTAGCAGCCATGATGGAAGTGAGATCATATCTCAGTTGCAATCATATGATGTCTTGCTTAATGATCACATGACTAAGCAATAGAAATTCTGATCCCAATTATGATTATTAAATGAGGAATACTTGTACTGAAGTCGGTTTTGCTTCTTATCATGACTTATTTCCTGTTACTTTGCTTCTCTTGCTACAAGAAGCTATTAGAATATAGAATAACAGACTTGGAAGGGACCGTGAGGTCTTCTAGTCCAACCTCCTGCCTAGGCAGGAAACCCTACACCACTTCAGACAAATAGTTATCCAACATCTTCTTAAAAACTTCCAGTGTTGAAGCATTCACAACTTCTGTATTATTTTTCTGGGGCTAAACTAAACAAACATAACAACTAAGATTTTTTTAAAAAAATCAACACCATATTTAATGCCTACCAAAATGGTGTCAAACAGGGTTAGAGGAGTTTGCTCTTTTGACATCTTGCAGTAACATTATAAGCGTTATTTTGCCAGGGGGCATCGCAAAGCATCGTGGAAAGTGGAAAGTCCTTACGCATGCATCTTTATTATGCATCTCGTTTAAGCAGATTGGGCTGACATTTGAGAAATAATAATATACCTGAGTACAAAAGAGGGACAGAAAGTAACTAAAGCTGTAATGGTAAAAAGACATGAACTCTCCCAAATGCTCCCCATGCACAGAGCACCTTGTAAGGAGATAGGAGATTTCTCTCTTTGCATTGTAAAACCATCTTTGTGTTCCCTTCCTTTTCCTCCTCTCATCTCTCTGCTTTATAATTTTCATTCTAGAATGTGGACCTGGTGATCTCAGTCTGGGATCACGACAAAGTGACCAAGGATGACCAGATCGGAAAGTTGTTTCTCAGCTGCCGAGCTACGGGAAACCAGTTGCGCCACTGGTCAGATATGCTGGCTAATCCTCGCAGGCCTATCGCACAGTGGCATAGCCTGCAGCCCGTGGAAGTCATTGACAAAACTCTGGCACTGAAGACGCGCTTCAAATTGCCACTACCCACTAGCTAACCCACCCACCCCAAACAGTTCTCTCTATGCCTCTCCACTCCAGAAGGAAACCCACAGCTTATTATTTATGAAGGAAAACCTGATAGCACACATCACCACATCCGGTTCAGTTAAAGACATAGTTGTAATTATTCTAGGCAAAGGAAGGGAAGGCAAGACATTATGCCACTGAATCCCACATTTAGGTAACCATAGTTATCTCAAAGGGACGTGGTGGCTCATTGGTTAAGACACTGAGCTTGTCGATCAGAAAGATTGGCAGTTTGGCAGTTCGAATCCCTAGCCTAAAAGGAGTGAGCTCCCGTTACTTGTCCCAGCTTCTGTCAACCTAGCAGTTTGAAAGCACGTAAAAAATGCAAGTAGAAAAATAGGAACCCCCTTTGGTGGGAAGGTAACAGCGTTCCATGTGCCTTCAGCGTTTAGTCATGCCGGCCACATCACCACAGAGATGTCTTCAGACAGCGCTAGCTCTTTGGCTTTGAAACAGAGATGAGCACCGCCCCCTAGAGTCAGGAACGACTAGCACACATGTGGAAGGGAAACCTTTACCTTTAAGTTATGTCAAGGCATCCTGCCATCAGGATCATTCTTCTGAAGAGAATTTGAACAACTGCACAAGGTCTCTTTATTGGTGTTCTCTGGGATTGGAGAAGATAAGGAAGCAAGAGAATGACAAGTTGGCCGAAGTGGGAGATGAAAAACCAGTGCACCAACCTGCTTATTTCCCTTTTAATGTCTTAACATGGAGACATTTCACATGGAGGCTGAAAAAACCTACTGCCTGTGTAAATTGAGATGGTTGAGTGGGAAGGAATGGCAAAGCCCTACTGCACTTTAGGAAGAAGGGGGGATCAGGGTGGGATGGAAAACTGTCTGACCCATAGTGGCAGAGAAAACATAGCAAAAAAGCAGAAGAGGAAGTTAACCAACTCATCAGCTGATGACTTCCCTAAGTCTAAAGGTTCTGAAGACACAGAGATGTGGGACCAATCTTAGATACAATCTTGTGAATCCAACAAAAATTGACATGTTCAACAATGTTATGTACCGCCATGGATCGAATCTATTGCTTTACTTTGATGGGGGAAAAACATGTATCACTTCAAAATCAAACTGTTAACATACCAGCATATGGACTTGTGTGGGTCAGGTTTTCCCCTCTAGATTTAAGGGGAAAACAAAACGTGAAAATAACCATGGTTAGAGTTGTACTTATTAAATCTGTCCTTATTAAATATTTTAAAAATAATTTACTTTGCCATTCAAGATATGTGTGCAGTCATTTGTAAATGTTTCCTTTGGCATTGCTAGCAGCCTTTTGCTTTTGTGTGTGTGTGGAGGGGGTAGCTTAAAAAAGGATTCAGATGAAACAAATGCAAATACTGATTGTATATATGAAATGAATAATTTAAATGGTGGATTCTTTGTTTTCAAGGATCAAAGAAAGGCTACCATTCTATCTCTTTAGAGATGTATCAATGCTCCCTTGCCTGATGGGATGCTTCAAGATATGGACTATTAATTGGATGGCACGAATACTAATTTCTCCATTATGCTTGCACCTGAGATAAAGTCGCAATTTCTCTGGGTTACCCTCATTGTGCAATTCCACGACATATATCTTTTCTTCTTCTTGGAGTGAGCAATAATTAAAAATCATAGCAAACCCAGTAAAACAAACTAATCGATTCTTTTTAAGAATAGCTATACATTATTTTGTCATGCCCCTTATCTGATACTTCTTCTCAAGGATCCCTCCTGGGTTTATTGTTTCCCTATTGATATTTGCAACAGCCTCTTTGTATCTATTGGTGCAATACAATTGCAAAGAAGTTCTTTTTCTGTCTTTCAATATCTGGTTGCTGCTGTGGGATGCAGTAAGTTTCTGTCACATACTCTATGACTGGTCGACTCAGCAGTCCGAAGGCTGGAGATCACGAGTAGATAGATGGGTACCATTTTGATGGGCAATTTAATGGGGTCATGAAAGGGGCTGCCAATTGGATGTCCTCTGGACAATGGTGATGCCACTGTTCAATCCTTTCAACCTAGAAGCACTTTGGTGATCCCGACATAAATGTAGTACTAGTGGCATCATATAGATATGAGATATGGGACACGATACATCTGATGGGGCATCACATCGCAAACACTATATTAGACAGCAAAAATCAGCCACCTTAGCCAATTCTGTGGAAGAAGTGTTCCTTTATCTACTCTTTATTAGCTGAGGTTATCTATCTTTATCCTTTATTAGTTGAGGTTGCTTGATTTAACCAGGCAGTCTAGGAATAGCAACAGGAAGCAAAGCAAAAGCAAAACAGCTAAACATAGTGCTTTTAAAACTAGGTGACATTTGGATTATTGCAAGCAATTCATGCTTAAGAATTCTAAGAAAAAGTATTTGCCTGACTATAATATGCAGACATCTCCCGCTTCATTAAGCAATCAAACTTCTTTGGAAAGCTAGTCTGCAAACAGACAGGCATTCAAGAATACAAGGATTTCTGATAAAGAGGTTTCTTGTAGAAAAATTAATGAAGCCATTACAAAACAATTCCAGGGACGGCAGGTTATCAAAAGGAAGTCCTATTGATAAAAAAAAAACAATTTCACATCCTTGTGCCTCTTTCCATCTTCAGAATGTAAAGAGCTAGAAGCCATTTCTTTGGGAGGTAGAGTGATGATTTCCACAAGCACATAAAAGACAGACATTCCTTCATGATATTTGGCTCCTGTTCCCACAAGTGCCATTTGTGACCAAATGACAACTTGTTGCAAAATATAGCAATAGCATTTACACTTATATCCTGCTTTACAGTGCTTTGCAGCCCTCTCTAAGCGGTTTTACAGAGTCAGCTCATTGCCCCCAACAATCTGGCTCCTCATTTTACCCATCTCGGAAGGATGGAAGGCTGAGTCAACTTTGAGCCTGGTGGGATTTGAACTGCTAAATTGCAGGCAGCAAATAGTTAGCAGAAGTAACCTGCAATACGGCACTCTAACCACGGCGCCACCATGGCTCTCTATATCAAATATCAAAGAGTCTTGATTTTTGTGGCAGGTTCTCATATTGAACTTCACAATATATATATCTGCATGCAAAAGGTAAGCATATATAGATACACACACTCACACACACACATATATTACATATGCATATACATATATGAAATATACTGTATGTAGAAAGTAAAGATATATACCCTTATCAAGCAAGAAGGCAGCACAATGTTCAAATGTTCAAAATTTAGCATCACCTACTGAATGTGTTTCTGAACCTCAAGGCATTTTTCTTACTGAGATTGATATCACCATCAAGTGTGCCGCCATACAGATATTTTAATAATTTCCACCATTCATATAACTTAATTATGGATATTCTAGCCACTCATCCTGCCAGTCAAGTAAAACAAGTAGGATATCAAAGGAGTCGTTGTAGTTAAAATACAGTGAAAACAGCCTTGTTTTTAAATTACTTTAATCATTCTGCACAACCGAATTTGGAAGCTGATCTGTTTTGTTGAATGATTTCAGTTGCCTTAAATAAGAAGTGTGATGTAAAAGCAGGAAGAAAACTGAATATGAGGGTGGGAAATGAAATCTGGACTTCAGAATATACTGTAGACTCATAATTCAGTTGCATTAAAACTCGTCGGGTGAAGCCTTAAGATGAAAAGCAAATGAGAGGTCATATATGTTGACACTTAGAAGCAAAGATGAAGGTGCATGCCCTTTTTGAGAGTCCTTTTCCAGTGACTATTGTAATGGCATGTCGAATGACCTTGAGATACAGAGGGAAGAGCCAGGGCAACAGTTCCATAAGTGACAGCTTAGCCTGCAAAAGGAATGTGGGCATGGCAAACATTTCAGAAAGGACCCTCCATAGAATCTTAGACTGTAAAGGTGGGGGAAGGAGAAGTGCATTTTCAGATTTGCAAGTTTCAGTGAGTGTAACCTTCCACTAAAGTTAGAACTAATACTTCTGGGCAGTGGTGGGTTCCTGCTGGATCGCACCGGATCGCGCGCGCTCCCTTTCAGCGCTCCACCTGGCTTGCGCGCTCCCTTTCAGCGCTCCACCTGGCTTGCGCGCTCCCTTTCAGCGCTCCACCTGGCTCTCGCGCTCCCTTCCGGCGCTGAAACCGGAAGTACAGTTTTGCCCCGCCCCTGGCGAAGCAACGACGCCTGCCTGCGCTCCACCAGCTCGGCTGGGAACGGAGATGTTTCCTCTCCGAGCTGGTGGAGCGCAGGCAGGCGTCGTTGCTTCGCCAGGGCCGGGCAAAACTGTACTTCCGGTTTCAGCACCGGAAGGGAGCGCGAGAGCCAGGTGGAGCGCTGAAAGGGAGCGCGCAAGCCAGGTGGAGCGCTGAAAGGGAGCGCGCAAGCCAGGTGGAGCGCTGAAAGGGAGCGCGCAAGCCAGGTGGAGCGCTGAAAGGGAGCGCGCGCGATCCGGTGCGATCCGGGAGGAACCCACCACTGCTTCTGGGTGTGCATCTTGGTTGAACAATTCTGCAAGGCTGACAACTATCACCTTTATGGGTCATTCACTGGTTCCTGAGTACAGAAACAGATGAATTTGTCCTTATCTCAGTAGACCCTACACCTTTTCTGTATGTTTGAGTTTCAATTCAGAATGGTTGTTTCCCAATCTGAGTTGCCATGAACTCTTCTCCAGTACTTGTTCTATTTTAATAGCAGCCTCAGCTCCCACTGGTTCCCACAGCAATGCCTGGCATGTCTGTTCTCCTGCAGTGGCTGGCCACTGTTCTGGGTAGCCATTTCACCCTGAATTATCAGACTTATGTTCTCTGATGCTCAATGCTAGCCTGTTAAGTCAATGGACTATTTGTAACCCTGAAAACTCAATTCTATTCAACCCTTACATTTCTCAGTGAGCATCTTTTCAATTTCTACCCAGGCTGGGTAAAGCAAATCTTTGCTTTTCAACCCCCTTCTTGCAAAACTTCCTTTCCTTATTTTTTTTTAACGTATCTTTAGGTTGCAAGATAAGCACACTGCCTTTGTTTCTACAAAGGAAGAGAGGAACATAAAAACAATTGTTCCTTTTGCATTGATCATTGTAGGATTGGAGCTTTGATGACATAATTGGGGTAGGGACAGTGGTTCCGGATCCCGTTGCAACCAGTACAATGCAACGGGGCCAGGCGTCCACCACATGCATGTACACAACATGCGTGCAGTGCGTGCATGCATACTTACCGCGCGCGATGCTCCGTGATACTCCAGCTGCTTGGTGGAGTGTCATGCAGGCACCGTACACTCTGTGTGCGTGTGTGTAAGCCCCGATCGGCTCAAATACAGGTAAGGGTGGCGGGCAGGCGGGTGGGCCCTCTGGAGTACCATACTGAAACAGTACCTGGTGCTCCCAGCAGGCACCGGTATGCCCTTACTGGGGTGTACCGGTCGTATCCCACCACAGGATGGGGAGGAAAGGAAGGGTCAAAAGAGATAATTGGGAAGGGGCTACAAGCATACATGTGTGAAACATCTGGTAAAGTAAAGGAAAAGATTGGGGACTAATGAGAAGGAAAACCCAAGCAAGGATTAAGATTTGTGGTGGCCAGATTTAGCGCCTACCAGAGGTGGTATTCAGCAGGTTCTGACCAGTTCTGGAGAGTGTAAATTTTGAGAAGTTTGGAGAACTGGTAAATACCACCTCTGCCTGGCCCTGCCCCCATCTATTCTCTGCCTCCCGAGTCTCAGCTGATCGGGAGGAAATGGGGATTTTGCAGTAACCTTTCCCTGGAGTGGGTTGGGAATGGAGTTTTTACAGTATCCTTCTCCTGCCACGCCACCAAGCCACACCCACAGAACCAGTAGTAAAAAAAATTGAATCCCATCACTGGCACCCATCCAGTTCTGTTGCCAACCCATTGCAATTTGGACTAGAATTTTCAGTCAGTTTTAGAAGCAGCAGCAACATGGGAGACAAGCAGCTTTAACTGCAATGCAGAATTGCCCTACGTTCACATCCTTACTGAACCCTAAATTATCCAGCTAAATTTGAGCAGAGTGAATTGTGCAAAGCTGCCCACCTTTTTATGGTTGAGTATATTGTGAAAACCTTGGGGAAAATTGAGTAACTTGGGGTTAAGTTCATGAGTTAGCATGTTGAATGGTTCATACAGCAGCAGCCTGCCTGTTCCCAGGCTCGTTTTTGGGGGGTGGCAGCTCAAGCTAAATTCTGCACCAGCTGGCTCCTTGTAAGATGGATCTTGTTTGCAAGATAATTTACTTTTAAATTAACAAGTGGCTTTTATAGGTGGTAGGGATCCACCCTTTTGAGGAGAGCAATTTGGCAGAGCTGGAAGGGGCTAGCACTTTTCATTTTGCTTTTCTGGCTTTTCAAGTGTATTAAACCTACTTAAGGATGTAAAGTTTATTTTTGCAAATGTTTATATTTCTTGCCTCAAAATGGCAAGATACTACAAAGTCAAGGGTAGCCATTCAGATACAAGAGAATAACCCACAAATTACCTACAAGAAACAGAGTTTTCTTATTGCTCCCAAAACTTGGAATCAGTGATAATTCCCAAGCCCTCTGAAGATGTTATTGTTTCATCAGATATTCTTCTCTATGTTTTAACTTTCTGAGCATTGTGTTGTGATTAGAGTTTGCTTAATTGTCTTTTCTTTTAAATCCAGGTCAGCAGCACCTAATGCTCTATTTAGAGGATATAGCTCTCATAGGCAATAAGTGAACATACCAGGAGGTCTAAACATTATTTCAATTAAAATCTGAAAGCCCGTCTAAACCTCTGTTGGATTTGGATTCAGGCATAGAAGCAAAACATCTGGGTGGAACCCAGAAGCAGAGCTCAGCATCTTGACCTTTATAAGAATAAAGGCACAACAAATCAAAGGGTCCCCCGAGCAGAGAAGCTTAAATGTATCAATCTCTACTGGTTGCAATCTCTACAATCTGTTTGTAAGTGTCAACAAAAAATATCTGATGTAAATGCATAGACTATAGGAGGGAAGTCTGCAGGCTGTTTGTGTCACAAAGCTATTTGTATTCATAAGCTGTTTGTTTAATTTTTTCATGTATTAATTATGTGATTCCCAGGGCAATGTATTATAAACAGACTGCAGCTTTCAAGAAATCAGTCATCATCACCCAAAACACAGAAGCACAGACAAACTCATAACATAGTAGCATTTTGCACACATTAGGGCCATTGAGTTTAGTGCTGCAGTTGCTCTTATGATTTAAACCCATTATGTCCCCAACCTCTGGTCTGTGGAGTGGCAATGGTCCATGGCATGTCAGAAACCAGACCACGCAAACAAGCAAAGCCCCATCCATGGGATGCAGACAGCACCTCAAACCATGCCCCCTCTGGTCCATGGAAAATCATCTCTCCACAGAACTGGTCACTGGTGTGATAGCTTTCTACTGGATTCCCCTTTGTCTTGCCTCCTCCAATTTCCCAAGGTTCTTTCCCCAGCATGTGATAACTTTCTACTGGATTCCTCTCTGTCCTTCTCAGATCTCCCTAATTTCGGCCCTTAATCCTCCAGTTGTCTATTTTTGGGAGGTTTTCCCCTCTCTTCCCCCCCTTCATAGGAGTCCCAAATTTTTTTGCCACATGGCTTGGGTGTGTGTGTGGTCATGTGACTGACTGTGCATGAGTGATGTCAAGTTGGCCATAGCTGCCCAGTCACATGACTGCCAAGCCACACCCACAAAATAGGCCACACACTCCGAATACCTTCTAAAAAAATTTGAAACCCACCACTGGACAATGCTGAATTAAAAAATGTAACGCAAGGAAAAAAGTGGTTACAATAAAGGAGAAGAAAGATGATACTGTACTATTGGGTTAGGGTTAGGGTCCCCCCCTTTTTCCTCACTAGATAATTTTACTTTTTCACTGTATTTTTATGTTCTGTGACAATCTGGTGTTACAGAACTTCTCTTATTTTCCTTTCCTCTCTTCCTTTTTGCTTCAGTGGGTCACAAACAAGTACCTATTCATTTGAAATTTCCTTTTGATGGAATTAAGCCACTGGTCAGTCTTTGGCACCTGTTTGCATTTAAACCATGCTGTTTAGCATGCTATAAAATTTATAGCACAGGTTACTTAACTTAATATTCAGTGGATAACATATTGCAAGATTGAAGTTTTAAGGGCTGTCTTTTTATAGAAAGATGGTAAAGTTTGTAAGCAAACAGCCCAAGCAGTTCATTGCAATAAGTGGAGCCATTTCCTGAATTACTTCACGGGGACATCATTTTGAAAGTGTTGTTTTAAGGCAACGCTCTGACTCACTGCCTTGGTCTGATGAAATGTCCCTTGCATAGGAGCTGCCTCATTGAACTGATTTCACTTAGTCCAAATTGCAGGAGAATGTAGGTTCAAGGAAATAGAATGAAGAAACTTCTTGGATGAGAAGCAAAACATTTACAAGGAAAAACAAAGAAAGTCCAGCTGACTTTTGAAAAAGCACCTTTGGGACATTCGTGACTGAGAATCTCCATAGATATTTAGCTTTCACTGTGGGATGAATATCCTTCAAACAGTGCGGAAATGTGAATGGATTTCCAGAAAATCTGTAGCCTACAGGAACCATTTGCTCTTCAATTTGAGATGCAGACAAGACAAACTCATCCTCAACAGCCTGCACCTGTGTGCAGTGAAAGAACACAGGGAAGAAAACATCTTGCAGGCCTCAACAACTCTCAGAGAGAGTGCTAATGACCAGGTGACTGCAAGGAATATAAATCCTTCCATTCTTCACCATCCAGTCAGAACTGAAAAAGCTTCTTGGATGAGAAGCGAAACGTCTTCAAGGAAAAAGAAATAAACTCCAGTTGCCTTTTGAAAAAGCACCTTCTGGGGGGCAATAGAATGAATTATACAGTTGTTCCTTTCTTACTATTTTGCTGAAATGTTTTGCTGTCTAGAAACTTTGAATAAATTGGGATAGATTTTGATCCTCGTTGAATTGTCATTGAATTGTCTGCTTTGTTATGTCGTGTTTCTCTGGGGTAGGATTGAGGGAGGAAAGAGTTAATTTAAATCCAAAATAATCCTGAAGCTACCTGAGCTAAATTCATTCTTTCTGGTTAGCTAAGTTGCTCAAATAGGAATGAGATGATTAATCTTTTTGTCTTTTTCATTTTATTTTATTTTTTGCTCATAAAAACTCCACAAAGATAAAAGTACATGTCAAATAAAAGAAAAAGGAAAGAAAAAGGAAAACCGCCTAATGCTTTTTTAAAAAATGAAAAAAATTCAACAAAAGAAAAAGGAAAGAGGTATAATATATCATTTTAAAAGTAAAATGTTAGAATTCTCTATATAATTATCTAACACAGTTATTGAAGTGTGTTTGTGCCTGCGTGCATTTCTAACATATTTATATAACTAACATTTTAATGTATTGTATTTTGTATAAATGAGTCCCATAGTTCATTATACTTGTCCGCACAATGCCTATGCCTATAGTTAATCCACTCATAAGTGGCAAGTGCAATCAAGTTTTCAATCCTTTGGCTGAAATGGGCCATACCTTTATCTTTCCCATGCTGTAATATCACACTTTTGGCCAGGGTAAGGGCATGATGAATCCATTTATATTGCCTGGTTATCAAATTTCGAGTATGAGATATATTGTTCAAAAAATATTATAGCCTGAAATGTTAGCTTTTGTCGCACAGTTATATTCATATAATCCAATTCTTTTCTCCAAAACTAGGTAAGTGTAGGAGATTGCAAAAACATGTCTTTCAAAGAAGATGTAACTTTTGTTACATCTTCAACAGAATTCTGTTTTCGACAGTCCTTTTCTATATACAGTAAATGCAATGAAGCCCAATACATTCTAAATATTACTTTTTGTTGTATAAGTTGTATCTGAGCTCCATTGACACTCTTGCTATGAAAGTTAAAATGCTGTCCCCCTTGTCTAGGCAACATGGAAACCTCTCCTACTTTATTCCACTCATGCCTTCACAATTTCTTATCACATTCATTTATGATAAACAAGAATCCATAGAAACGTATGGTAGATTTTTGTTTTTTAAGTATTTTTAAAAAGTATTTAACATGTTGTTCTAATATCTTAGGTGTTTCAGAAGCTGAAAACACCCGGACACAAACTGAACAATGTGGTATATGCAGTACAATGCATTGAGCCGTGTGCCGATCTGTAGATTGGGGAAACAGAACAACCACTTCATAAACTCATGGCACAATATAGGAGTACAAACCCATCAGGATTAGATTCACAGGTCCATCTGTATTTAAAAGACAAAGGCCACTTTTTTGAAGACAGCAAAGTCCATATTTTGGACAGAGAGGACTGCTGGTTTGAAAGAGGGGTCAAAGAAGCCATCTATGTCAAAATTGAACAGCTCTCTCTCAACAGAGGAGAAGGGATACAATATCTATTTCCAGTCTATAACACAGTCCTTTCAATAGTTCCAAGAAGGTTCCAAGAAATAAATTTAATAAATAAATATATTTTAAACTTAAAAATCAATGTCACTTAAATCAGTTCAGTCAATAACTGGTGTAAGAAATTATATTTTACTGTTTTCCTGAATACTGGAAAAAATAGCGTGGGGATAAGGGTGACAAATATACTCCATTGCGTAGGATATTTTATAGCCTAGGAGCCACATAGGATACGGTCCTCTCCTGCCAGGTATGTGAGTTCTAACAATAAGGGTGCTCAAAAGAATTTCTTGCTGATGTAAATAGCTGAAAAGGTTCAGAGTTGGGCTTGGTCAGACCCTAAGATCATTGCTTTAAAGATCAATATTAGCACCTTAATCTGGGCTCAGATTATCATTGAAGATCCTTTGTTTCAGGCATCCTATAATCCCAATATCTTTCACTGAGTTGGAGCTTCTGCATTTTATACCAAATGTGATATTTCAAGAATAGTCCCAGGAAAGGCATCTTACAGTAGTCCAGAGGGAATGTAACCAATACATGGATACTGGTTGCAAAGTCCACCCAGCTCAGCAAAGATTATAGTTAACCACTAGCCATAGCTAGCTGAGTCAATGTATTCCTTACCAGAGACATCACCTGCAAGTCCAGTGGCCACTAGAGGTCAAGGAGCATCTCCAAACGTCAAATTTACTCATTTCAGGAAGGGCAGAACAATCCCTAAATTCAGTTTTCTTCTACTGACAGCACCTCTGCCTTGCCTGCATTTAATTTCCCATTTTCCCCTCTCCCCCTGTTGATCTTAGGTAACATTCCCAGTTGCTAATTATTTTTTTAAATTAGACTACAGGGACCTGTAGAGCTGGCTGTCATCAGCATCCTAATGGCACCCCACTCAGCACTCTAAATGATCTCACCCACTGGTTTCATTTAGATGCTAAACAGCACAGAGGGCAAGATAGAACCATATAGGGCATCATAGGTTAGTGCCCTAGGTGTCAAATGAGAGTCACCCAGCACCACCTCCTGGATGGTTTAAAAAATAGAGGAATATATATTTAAAGAAACTATCTCTGTAGCTGCTAGATCGGTAGGGCCCTCTATAGTGGACAGTCTGTAGATCTTCAAATTTTCTACCATGAATCAGTCTCTTCTAGCTTCCTGCCCAAACCTAGGCAGTTTTGTATAATGGTGATGCCATTCACATATTTTCATCCTGCTCTGTGGTCCATGTTAGCGGGATGTCAGTGGGACGCAGTGGCACAGTGGCTAAGACGCTGAGCTTGTCGATCAGAAAGGTTTGCAGTTCGGCAGTTCGAAATCCTAGTGCCACATAATGGAGTGAGCTCCTGTTACTTGTCCCAGCTTCTGCCAACCTAGCAGTTCGAAAGCATGTAAAAATGCAAGTAGAAAAATAGGAACCACCTTTGTTGGGAAGGTAACAGCGTTCCGTGTGCCTTCGGCGTCTAGTCATGCTGGCCACAGAGACGTCTTTGGACAGCACTGGCTCTTCGGCTTTGAAATGGAGATGAGCATTGCCCCCTAGAGTTGGGAACCACTAGCACATATTTGTGAGGGGAACCTTTACCTTTTACCTTTACAGTATATCAACAGTTTCGTGCATTCTGAGTGCATACTTTATTCATACTGGCTTTGCTCCATCTCCTCAGATACCTCTTTTGCTTTGGTTTGGGAGTCACTTCAGATTCTGGGGGTGGGAGGTGGGTGGTTCAAGAAACGCTAACAAAAGGAAGAAGGCGTGGCTGTGGAAACAGTCCTAATTCCGTTGGCATGAGGTTCTACTCTCACTGTACCTGTTGATTCCTTTCCACAAGGATCTGTTGGCATTAGCTGGATTGACTGTCATCTGCTGGTGTTTTGGCTGCAGCTCTACCAGCAGGTGGCAAAAGAAAACTATCTTGTCTCCAACAAGGCAAGTGATGTATAACATGGGCATTTAAATATTAAGGAAGGTGCCTTTCTCTATTACAAATATACATAAAAATGTCCACTATGGTATGCAGAATCTGCTCATCTGTCTTCTCCCTGCTTCAATCTGCATGCAGGACTGGGGGAACAAAGTGTTAGTATATGGCTGGCATCTCAACAGAATTAATGGATTATTAGCCCTTCCTTTTTTTTTTTTTGGTTTGTAGTTTGATGAAATTATAAATCAGATATTGGAGTTTTTCACAATCCCAGAACTTTTACTTCATACAAATAAGTCCATCCTTCTTTACTAACCTCTTGCAATTAAACCTGTACTCAAGTTCTGAATGTTGAAGTAGTTTTAAAATGGAATCTTTAGTGTAAATTGACAAATTAATAGTTACATCTATTGAAAGAAATCTTTTAAAAAGCACCTCCTAACCAGAGGTGGGTTGCTCCCAGTTTGGCCCAGATCGGGCGAACTGGTAGTAGCAGTGGCAGGAGGCTCTGCCTACCCACCCGGACGCTTTTGCACATGTGCAGAAGCATTGCACGCGCATGAGCGAACATTGGAAACCTACCACTGCTCCCAACCCACATAGTTTGAGAATACATAGAAATACATTTCTAATCTTTGGGAGAGATACAAAAGTTTATATATCCATATGAATGTATTTATTTATTTATATCCTGCCTAGGGAGCATGATGGGTAAAGTGGTTAGGACACTGGGTTGACAAGCAGCAAGCCTGCATTCAAGACCCAAGTGCAGACCATGGGGCAGGGTGAGCACTTGTCCTTTGCTCCAGTTCCTGGAGAGACATGAAAAGAGTACTTCCTCTGAACCATTTGTTAGGCACAGCCTAACAAAGCACCCACTCACTTCCACTGAGAAGTCAGGAATTCAAAATTCCCCTCTGCAGTAAACATGCTAAGTACTACATTGCCCCTTATAACAGTTCAAGGTAATGTTAATATAGATCTACGCTGGAGCGGTGGCTCAGTGACTAAGACACTGAGCTTGTTGATCAGAAAGGTTGGCAGTTTGGTGGTTTGAATCCCTAGTGCCACATAATGGAGTGAGCTCCCGTTACTTGTTCCAGCTTCTGCCAACCTAGCAGTTCAAAAGCATGGGAAAAATGCAAGTAGAAAAATAGGAACCACTTTGGTGTGAAGGTAACAGCATTCTAGTCATGCTGGCCACATGACCACAGAGACGTCTTTGGACAGCACTGGCTCTTCGGCTTTGAAAGGGAGATGAGCACTGCCCCTTAGAGTCGGCGACGACTAGCACATATGTGGGAGGAGAACCTTTACCTTTATGCTAGAGGTTACTTAAAGTATATTTCACAAAGAGCTGACCACACATGCAGCCTGTAAGAGTCTCTGAACAGTGGGCAGCATATAAATTTAATAAATAAAACTCAAAATAGATATTAGTGCTCAGCCTAATCTACTTCTCTCTTCTTAAGAAAAGATGTGTACAACTTAGACAAATCAGTGCCATAGTTAACACGCAAGACTAATGCAAAATTCAGTGTGTTCATCTTTTCATCCCTTTGTTTCACCAGATTAATTTTCCCTACCTACTGCCTAAAATAAATAACTGACCCAATGGTAAAGATTCTTATTTCTCTTTAGGAGGATTGCCTGATAGAGCAGGATGCCTGATTCCTCCAAGGTTCCTTCAGGGTTTCCCAACCGGACTGCATTAATTGAGGGTGGTGATTTGTATTTCTGGATCCTTGCACACTATTGGTCTGAGGAAGGCTTCATGCCCTTAAAGAGAGGTTTTTTTTTGCTGAGCTGTTTAAGAAACCCATTTATACCTCCCGAGGAAGCCGACTGCTTGTGGCTTGCCAGTCGAACCTGCCCTCCCACCAGCGCTCTCTGTATTTCTTCTTGGGACTTGGGTGAGCCGTTTGCATGTCTCTTACTCATCTCTCTTTACCTTTAAGGGACTAAAACGAAGGAATAGAAGTGCTCTGGTGCTTCTATTAACAGTGTGTGCTTGGCTGAATTATAGGATGTAAAGATGAGCATTGAATCAAAAAGCTGTTTCCCCATCACCTGTCAGGAAGTCCCATTTCTCCCCTAATCCCCACTTTTAATTTACACATCTTCATCTGACATTCTCCCTACTATGTTTCTTGCTGCTCTGACTCCATTCAAGAATGCCGGTTCATGGCACTTCAGAAATGCTGGCATTTCTCCTCTGTTCTAATTCTCAATACATTAAAGTTGAAAGATATACATTTGCATGCTGGTTAAATTTACCTGGTTTTTTTTTTTCCTTCATCCCGTTTTGTCAGATGAGGAAGCTTGGACAAAAGCAGCAATTTTTTGCTTTGCCAAAAGAAGTTTTGGGGCAGAAAGAAATGGAAGCAGTTTGAGGCTTCAGGCAGCAAACACTAAAACCACTTGTTTAAAGGGAGCCGGGAAGTTATTACTTGGCTGCCTGGTCTTTTTCACATTTGCTGGCAAAAAAATAAATTAGAAGGGAGAGATTGCTTTTCATTTCAAGGAGGGCAAGCTGTGCCGCTTTCCCAAACTGTGGGCTGACATTTTTTGTCAAAGTTATTGTCGCTCATACTTTGGGCTCCTGTCGTTGCCACAGCGACTCCCTCACAATTCGTGTGGTTGGGACTGGAAAAGGCTACAATCCAAGGAGACAGCTGCAGCTCCTTACAAGCCATTTTTAGAAGCACTTTCTTCTCGGTTATGTGATATAGGTCCTACACATTTTTAGGATAAGATTTCTTTTGGGAGACTTGCCACTGCCTTCTGGATGTCCTTGCAGGGCATCTTTAAGCAGTTGCTCATCTTATTCCAACTTAAAAGGACATTGGTGGTGACTGAGGCTAGCATAAAAAAAGGACACCAGCAGCTTCACTAATAAGAGAAAATGTCACCTTATCATCCTGGTATCCTTGAGACACCAGTTATAGTTATGCACTGCACCAGTGAGCACTCCCACAGTAATCAGTGTGCAAACATTGACTGTAGAAGATGTCATTGACCAAGAATCCTTATAATAAATATGAGATGTTGGACTAAATCTCAAAACATGTTTTGCTCCCCTGTTCAAAAATATCCCTTGCTATAAAAAATGCTTGACGTTGTTCAGATAGACACTATTTCTAAGAAAAAAAGGAATAAAGCTTGGAAACTTTCTGAAATGCTTGGTGGACCATGGTTTTCTCCAGCTATGATTAACAACATGTTTGGCTGCTGCCCATAGATGGGGTAACTTTCTCCACTCAACAGAAGGAGAAGAGCTAGGGAGGGAGTATCACCCGATTTGTTTTCTGTTCAAAGCAGTGTCCAATAATAACTAATCTGAAGAATTCAATTTTATTAAAAAAATTTATTCCTTCTGGTTTATTGCAGGTCCTCATCAACAAAACCAAGATGTCCTCAGAGTAAGTTGTTCTTTGTAATATGGATGTTTTTATGAGATTCAAATATTTTTTATTCTCGATTTTTAAAAAAAGAACTGTTTTCTGTGCCCCAACTGTCTGAAGTCCAGGCAGGTGGAAAATGAGTTTTTTGAGTCTTATCTTCATCTAGATGTGGGAGGTGCATTTGCAGTTATGGACTTCTGGCACTGAACTTTTTACTCTGCTTTCTTTGTTCCTTCCTTGTAACCTTTGGGAAATATTTCACCAGTGTTGCCCTTACTGTCCCATGTTTCTTTTAGGGATAATGGTACTTATATTTCATTTTCAGACCTTCAAACTAACCATCTTTTTTTTCCTCCTCCCTCCTTTCCTTTCTTCTTGTGATCATCTCCTCTTTCCCAACAGAGAAGAAGTAAGTTTTTTTTTAAATTGATTATTTTAGGGACTCTATTTAGAATTAGAATATGATTAACTTGGTAACACCATCAGCCTACCTAAATTTTCTCTTGGGTAGAAGAAACTGAAGAACAATGAATAGTTGATAATTATAACAGATTTTCCAGCTTCTTCATATAAATGCCAGTTCAATTCAGTTGTATTACATAGTTATTATTATAGCTTATTAGACATCCCCTACACACAGAGGTGGGTTCCTATCAGTTCGGCCAAGTAGGTAGCAACTTGGCCTGCCATGCTCCCGAACCGGTTCTATTGTCAGCACTGCCATCTTGATTTTTGGTTCTGCGTGTGCGCAGAACAATCTTCCTTCCAAAAATGTAATTTTTCTCCTTTTCTAACATTGTGCGCATGCACAGACCTTTTAAGGTGCAAATGTACATGCGTGCAGAGCACGCGTTTGGCGTGCATGCAAGCAAACCGAGCACACACACACATTTTTTTGCATGTCAAACCAGCAGTAATGGCAGTAGCCACCCACCCCCGCCTACACACACATACACAATATATACTAGTTTATTTAAATCTGGGTAAAGCCAATCCTGCTGGGTTGGGACTTTGTTTTATACTGAAACATTCTGTTTTTGGTCCAAAGTCCCACTGAAATGGCATCTCTGATCTCAACATTGCATCACATATTCTTGGGTGATAAAGCAACAGAATCCAGGAAAACAACCTATGCAAAGGAAGAGGAAGGGCTGCATATACAGGACAAAGGCTTATGTTTGATAGCTAGATTAAAAGAGCTGAGCTGTAGATGAGACTTGTTCCCAACATGAACATTTGATCTTACTGCCCAAATTACTGTCATAGCAAGAGAAGGCCTCCCTCCCATTTCTGATACTAGATTGCATATCCTTTTCAAAACATCCTGCAAAAGGGAACAGCATTCTCTAAAGACTCCTTATTGTTAAGTAAAATGAAATCGACATTTTAGGTAGCACACGAGAAAAATATTTGGATTATAATAAATTCCCATCCCACTCCTTGGAGTGGCTATTTCATAGTATCAAATGGAAAGCAGTTGTAATTCTCTGGAGTGCATGCTGACCTCCCGTATCTTGCTCTTGGATCCCTAATGGCTCTGCCATTCCAAAGATTTCCTCTATCTTCTTGGGAATTAAGCTTTGGGGCTATGAACAAACAAAGCTGTGCTCTGAGAAGCCCCAAAGCAAAACTTTAAGGACTAAAGCCAGCCCTAGTCTGCCCTACCATGCAAGAAAGCAGCCGGTGCGGCCCCCTAGGCATGCTTCAGGCAAAGATGGTTTGCTTTAAATCTTTTAATACCTCAGAATTTTGCACTCTCAAGACCCATTGGAAGCAGTGCATGTTGACTGCACAACATGCAGTGAAGGAACAACAGCTGTAGCAGTAAAGCAGGAGAAGAATGATGGAGTCCTTCCTTCCTCTTAAAGAGTCTCCTTGAACCACTCTACACACAGCATGGACCAGATAACTTTCCCGTTATGGAAGTCATCCTGCCAAGCAGAGCTTTCCTTATATAATAAAAAGCTATTAAAGTAACTTAAAAAGCTTAAATAGACAATACCTCAAGGGTTCCTTCTCTCCTGGTAACTATCAATGCACTGTAATAAGGCAATCTGTTTTCTTATAAATTGTGTGGGTAGCCTTGAAGGATTTGCAAAGTTGCTATCTGAAGAGCTATTAAAGGAGGATGTAGGATGAAATCAATTGTGAAGTGCATCTTTCCTTCTTTAAACTTCCATGTCCCTCACTTTAATAAGAACTGGAAAAAAAATCTACAAGCTTAAATCTGCAGATAGTTACAGGCTGAATTAAAAAGCTGCTAGAATATATACAGCCTGCCCCTCCCTGTTATGATTCTACAATTCCTTTTGCTATAACTAGAATCCTGTTTTCCAGAGCAAATTTGTAACAGCAGAAGAATTTGCTTTATCTCTAATTATATTTGTTCTCTTTATGTAATTGCTTTGTAAATTATTTGAAGAATTCTAGACCAGCAGCTTTTCTAAGCTCATGTATTACCAGGAGGGATTGAGTTGTTGAAAGGGACTTAAAAATCATGGTTAGTTTTTTTCCTTCCAACCTCCTTACCTTGAATTGAGCTAAATTAGGCGAAATAGTAAATTGCATTCAAATACTCAGTCAAAACCAATAAAGAAAACCAGTGTGTCAATACAAACAAGCGAACAGAAACCAATACTACAACACTTGGCTGCATTCTTAAAGGTTCCATAGGAAAAATATTATTTTCACCAAGAGAATGTAGGTTGACAGAGTTTCATGGTAGATTCAATTTTGTAGACACGGTCTTTAGCAATGACTGGAAAAGCCCTATCTTGAGATTCATAACTTTGGTAGAGCACATGTATGCATGCACAAATATTCTGGGATTCAGTTCTGGGCATTTCCTTAAACCTTTACTCCCTTTGGACCAAAATGTCAGAAAAACGTACTGTTTCACTTCCAGAGAAGTGAAATTATAGTACAATACTTAAGTCTCTAATTAGCATACTTTATGGAAATATTATCTCTATTTCTGTATAAAATAAAAATATATGGGTACAAATATGACAGAATTTATGGAAATCAAATTGGGACCTAAATATTTCCTATCTAAGGATTCAATCCTAGTCACTTCCTGATGAAACTGGAAAACTCCAGTTGAAAACCTAACATCAACTGTGCTAAACTAGCTGGACCAATGGCCCAAGCTTGCATAAACAAACTCTTTTTGTGTTTCAGGCTTAACATATTACACTGAGATCAAACTGAAGGAATTATCAATCTAATAATTCAGACAATATAATACACTTCTTTTGTTCTGCCTCTAATTAACTTTCTTAATGTGCAGGGTTTGCTTTTTTTTAATAGCTTCAAAACTTCCATTTTATTTTGTTTAATCCCATCCATATTGAATTGGATTATCTGTACATAAAAAGAGCTGCTACACAATTGGTTTCTGGAACAGCCATCTTAGAGCAAACATATAACTACAAACAATATATTTGATCAAAACTTACTAAAGTTGAACCGAGTCTTTCAAAAGGACAAATTCTGAACTGAGGCTGTCCACATAATGAAGTGACCTTATCAGATTTCTTAAACATTCTTAACTTGGATAGGAAGCCCTCAAATGAATGTGCAACAAGCAGCACACGAAGCTATTCAAAACACGAGTAACTATTCCTGTTACACCAAACCATTAGAGACAAAATATAAGGTTGAGAAATCAATTTGTAGAAGTTAAAGTTCTTTAGTTAATATAATTTAAGGACACATTTTGACATCTATATTAACTAATTTGAAGAAAAAAAAAGATAGCAGGAGTAGAACTAGAACAATATTAATAGGAGACAAATTTTGACTTGAATATTTCCTGTCTCCAGAGCGTGGGAGGCTCTAATTCAATCTTTGCACCGCTTTGGATTGTGAAAGCAAGCCTGAGAAAAGAAAATTTTGAATAGCAAGTGGCAGGACAGAAGAGAAGTGGGTTTATCGTCTACTTCAACTATGAATGTTATTCTTGTGATGTTATCTCATGTTTACATGGAAAGCGCGGTCAGATTTCTAGGAATGATGCAGACAAAAATGTGGCTCATGGAAATGGTACAGTGAAAGCTCAAAGTCTTTGTTTTTTCCTTTTTCCTAATTTTAGAAAAAGAAGAGGGCTATCACTGCCCGCCGGCAGCATCTCAAGGTATATATATATATATATATACATATTTATGGAGATTGTTTTTTTTTAAAAAGCAGTGCTATTTTATTGTCTTTTTGCCTTTCTCCCTAGAGAAGAAGGAAGGGAATTGTAAAAAATCCTATGCTGGTGATGGCTAACTGTTTTGTCCTTGTGTGCCAAACCTGTGTGTGCACACAAAACAGTGCATGTGCGTGTGCCCACATCCAAAATGCAATGTGCCTCACCCTCCTGCACATGTGAGTGACCCCCCGTGGCCCCCTGGCACATATGTGCGACACCCCCGCTGTGCCCCGTTTTGGGTCTAGCAGGCCTCGCTGAAGCCTCCTGGGACCAAAAATGGGATGCTGGGGGGCCCCCACGCATGCCCCCCTGCACATGCGTGCACATCTCCCACATATGCAGCAGAGACCTGGAAAACAGCTGGCCGGTGGGAGGCGTGCACGCATGCATGGTGGAACTGAGCTGGGTGACAGCTCATGTGCCCGTAGAGAGGGCTATGCATGCCACCTGTGGCACATGTGCCATAGGTTCGCCATCATGGTCTTATGCCATGAAGAATTCCTCTTCTGCAATGTCTAGTAAAATACTTCTCAAATGATGACTGGGCATCTGCCAAGAATGAGACAGAAAAAATGAGAACTGGACTGAAAATTCCACATGTATACAGATATCTGCTGTCATTCATTAACAAAGAATGTTTCAAGTTAATGATCAGTTTAAGATTTCTGTCCCATTTTCAAGTACAGGAGCTGCAGGTTAGTTGTGACAGTGACAATTCTGATGACACTTTAAATGCAAGTCTGGTCAAAGTGCTAGGAGTGGATTTTCATTCTTTCCCTTCCCTCCAAATTTAAAAGAAGAGGACACACGAGGAAGACTTTTCATCCTCATACCTTCCATGAACCCCATTTCAACAATGCATTTTGCTCTCGAGGTCATTTCTGATGCCAAATTAATGTCAGGGAAAATGCTCTGGAAAGAATCTACATTCAGTAACCTACTGGTGACTGGAAAAAGCTTCTTGCTTATGGGCAAATTCATTAAGTTAGTGCGATCAGACTTTCATTCCATCTTTCTACATGATCGGGAGAGTTCTTTCATTGAACTAAAGGACATTGTGCTTAACCTCTAGTAATGATGAAAATAATTAATAATCATGAATAATTACACTTTGAATTTTAAACACTTTCTATTGAGACTTGAGCGCTTCTGATTTGCTGAAAATCTGCTAGGGAATTCATGGGGTAGCCTCAACATGAATGAACATTCTAGTCCTAGGAATGGAGAAATGATGGTCTTCATATTTTGTTGAACCAGAAATAGTAGTAATCCAGCCAGTTTTGGCCAGTGCTGATGGCTGTTGGGAGCTGTAGTTTTTGGTAACATCTGAAAGATCTCCCATTTGTGTCCTATATTTTACTTCATAGATAAAGGACATGATGGCTCAGTGGCTAAGATGCTGAACTTGTCGATCAGAAAGGTCGGCAGTTCAGCAGCTTGAATACCTAGTGCCATGTAACGGAGTGAGCTCCCGTTACTTCTCCCAGCTTCTGCCAACCTAACAGCTCGAAAGCATGTAAAAATGCAAGTAGAAAAATAGGAACCACCTTTGGTGGGAAGGTAACAGTGTTCCATGCATCTTCGGTGTTTAGTCATGCCGGCCACATGACCACGGAGTTGTCTTCGGACAACGCTGGCTCTTCGGCTTTGAAACGGAAATGAGCCCAATCCCCTAGAGCCGGGAAGAACTAGCACATATGTGTGAGGGGAACCTTTACCTTTATACTGACTCTGTTCTATGCTACTTTCTAAGCCCTACCCTTTATTTTGATGTTAGCAGAGGCTATTGCTGTTTTGGGCACAATTATATACCTTATGATGCATTCTCTCTCTCTTCCTTGACAAATACTTCTTCTGCCAATGTAATTTTGCTTCTTCCAATTATCTTCCAGAGTGTTATGCTCCAGATTGCTGCTACTGAGCTTGAAAAAGAAGCTGTAGCTAAGGAAGGAGAAAAAGCTAATTATCTTGCAGAACATTGTCCACCTCTGCACATGCCAAGTTCCATGCAAGAACTGCAGGTAATTATTTCATCCCTTCCATCTCCTATTCAAGAACAGGAGCATTAAACTTCACGTATAATGCATTGGTTGATTTGCTGATTTGATCTGACAATTAGTTTCTTTCCAAATTAGATTTTTGCAAACTATAAAGACCCATCATTCCCAAATATAAATATATGTTCTTAATTTGGCTTATGTTTTTAAGATATTAGAGGCCTAGGCCTGACTGTCGATGGAGAGGAGACAAATGATTTTTGCCCCACTGAAACCTATCGTACTTTTCAGAGTATAAGATGCACCTTTTTCGCAAAAACAGAGGCGTTTCCCCCTTCCTCCAGCCCCCAGAAGCACTCTGCAGGCTTCAGCAGGGCTGGAGGAAAGGGGAAATGCCACCGTTTTTGCAAAAAAATGTCCCATTTTTGCCAGTTTTTCGCAAAAACTGGGGTGTCTTCGCTTTCCCCCAGCCCTGCTGAAACCTGCAGAGTGCTCCTGGGGGCCAGGGAGGACAAAAACCTTTATTTCTTACTTACCTCTTCAAAATCCTGATGCGTCTTATACACCGATGCGTCCTATAGTCCAAAAAATACAGTATATGCTTGTGTTGGAGGTCGGGACAGTAAGTATCTCAGGGCAACATTTATGTGATAATGTCAATATGCTGATATTGCATTTTGTTCCTATTGCATTTTGCTGAGGAAGCTGCTGTTATATGTATATATTAGCCTATAGTGTAGGCCATATCAAAGTACAGGTTCAAACACATACTAAATAAAAATAAAAATCTAAACAAACAATTATAGGTTACAGGTACAATTACAGTGACACATTGGGTTACAGCACTTCATGTTTTTATGAATTATTTCCTCCCATTTCTTTCCTTGATTGAAGACTTCTGTTTTTTAAAAAGTAGTTACACTCATTCCCCACCCCCAATGTCCCGTTGTCCTCAGATCTCATGTGGTTTTAGTTATTTATTTGGTAGTATCTGAATCTCAAAGTAATAGCAAAGGAATTTCTGAAAGGCAGCTCCTCCTGCTTCTTCTTCAGCCAAACCTGCAATGGATCAACCTTGAAAAAAACAAACAAAGCAGCAACCACAAAGTAATAGGAAATCCCATCATTTATTAATTGTATTTATGCATTACTTTTCTTCCCAGGAAATCCATGCTATGTACTGTATGTACATCTGCTTTATACTTAAACATCTTTAGGCACCTAATTGTCTTGAGAGTTAACTATGTTACATCATTTCAAAAAATGAATAGTTTAGGCTAAATGTATATGTACCTGGGCTATATGGGCTACATATATCCCATCCCTGAAGACATTGTTGGCTTGGTATACCTTAAGTTTTTTCATTGTGTTGGCTTGGTATACCTTAAGTTTTTTCATTGTGATGCAGGACCAATTCACTTTATCTCTTTCTTCATAATTATATGATTTTACTTGACTTATGAAAAAGTATTTTTATTTAATTCCAAGAATAATAAAAAAAACAAAGATATGGAACAGACTCAGTAATTCTGAAACTGCACACCTAGACATATCATCTATCAAAAACAAGCCTCCAGAAGAAGAATTAGGAAGATTTGGCAAAAAAAAAAGTTAAGTAAGTTTAAGCAACCTCCTTTAATAATCACTTGTTGTTTCTCAACAGGAATTTGTCAAAAAACTTCATGCTAAGGTAGAACAAGTTGATGAGGAAAGATACGACACAGAAGTTAAATTGCAGAAAACTACCAAAGAGGTAATTATCTTAATTACAGAGCGTATGTATATATGGTACAGCATCCATACATATGGTTTATTGATTGGATGGGCAATTTCTAAGCATTTGTGTCCAAGAGGCTTGAAATTTTCATCTCATAAAGAAATACAACAATTTTGTATTTTATGAGACCAGCATGCTGGGAAGTGGCCATGAGGAGTAGGTTTTAAAAAATAAATACAATAGGTACAATTGAATGGTGCAATTAAAGCCACACCCCTTTTAATGTGGATTGTAACACACATACTGTACAAAAGGGGTGAGTCCAATCATATGGATTGGGCTACCAAGTTGACTTCTTAGATATTTTCCTTTGCTCAAAATAGTGTAGGCATTTGACATCACAGCTAACTTTGAAAAATTGAAGAGAAAAAAGAATAGCTGGACTGATATTGCTAGATAGACTGTATCTTCACTGCTCACATTTTCCATTTTAGTAAACATTTAAGATGAATGTTGTATATACAATATTTAATATATGTAAGTGGGACAGGAATACATTTAGAATATATCCACATCAGTGGCAAAAAACAAAGTATGGTAGAAGTGTGTTTGTTTACATACACACACACAGACACACATAAACATAAAAATCTAGTTACAAAAAATACACAGAAGCAAAATGGTTAACCAAGATAAAGAACTGAGAGAAAATAGCCCAAGCCTTTTTTATCATATGCAGATTAATTGTGAGCATATTTATTTGAAGAGATAATTAAATTCCAATCACGGGATTATAAAGGAGATATATGAGGTTAAGATGCAAAATCAGGGCCTCTGCATTTTATTTCAGCTGATGTAGAACTGCCTGTGTGTGATTTTCTGTAGCACTTCTAGCATTATTTTCCCTTTGTGTTCACAAGCACTTTCTCTTATAGTTTCAATACACTTATCTTTTAGTCAGATTCTCTTCTGACTATGGATTGGATTCCTCTGGCACCTCTTGGTTTAAACTTTGATTTTGCCTTCCTTCGTCATTCTTAACTTCGGTCACATCATTGGGTATTTTCATCTCTTTCTGACTGTAGCTTGAAGATTTGAGCCAGAAACTGTTTGACCTGAGGGGCAAATTCAAGAGGCCACCCCTGCGTAGAGTCCGCATGTCTGCTGACGCTATGCTGAGAGCCCTTCTGGGTTCCAAACACAAAGTCTGCATGGATCTTAGAGCTAATCTGAAGCAAGTCAAGAAGGAAGACAGTGAAAAGGTATTTAGATAGTTGAGAAGTAGTAATTTCCTACTAGTAGTTTGGCTAAATGCATCTGTCAAGAGTTTCACTGCAACCACCAAGTATTTTGATGTCTTGGGTATATTAAACCTATGCTTAGCCATCCATCACCCTCAATATTTACCCTTGGTTGTTCAGTGTAATATTTGAGGAAACTCGTTCTGTAATAAAGAGATGGAATCAGAGTGATGTCTTCCAGTACTTGAGGGGCTGTCACAGAGAAGAGTGACAGCCTGTTCTCCAAAGTACCCGAGGGCAGGACAAGTGGAAGATGATTAAAGAGAGTTCCAAACTAGAACTAAGGAGAAATGTCCTGACGCTTAAATAATCAGTAGGATGGCTTGATTCCAGAAGCTGTGGGTGTTTCATCACTTGAGGTTTTCAAGAAAAAACTGGACAATCATTTGTCCGGAATGGTATAAGGTTTCATGTGATGTGGCAGGGGGTTGGACTAGAAAACCTCCAAGGTCCCTTTTAACCTTATTATTCTATGTTCTAATACTGAAGGGGTAAGTTGCATGCTTTATTTGGATGTGCATGAGATTAAGGAAGTCTTTCAAATCAAGGTCAAAGTAGAATCCTATGCTGTCTAAGTAAGGCCAATCAATCTCACTAGGTATTTCACAATATTGGACTGCCCTGCAAATAAAATGAAATACTTAACAATACATTAAGTGACTTATAATTTAAGATAGAGGTCATAGTTAATATAATCCTTTAAAAAAAAAGTTAACTGCTCCTCCTGCCTAAATGTCATTTATGGTTTCCTGCTGGAAGAATAATGTTATTAAAAATAGGTGAAACACAAAATAAAATTAGATATTAATAATTGTTTTAGATCCTTCGCTCCAAGAAAGTCTCCCCTTGAGTTTTCCAGATTGCATCCAGGAAGCTTGTCATACAAATTGCTAGCATGGCCAGAAATGGATGGATGGATGGACGGATGGATGGATAGAGATTGATAGATGATAGATAGATAAATAGATAGATAGATAGATGATTGATGGATGATAGATGATAGATAGATAGAAATTGAAGATTTTTAAAAGACTTGTAATAATGAAGATTCCAAAAATGGTTTCACTGCAACCACCAAGTATTTTGATGTCTTGGGTATATTAAACCTATGCTTAGCCATCCATCACCCTCAATATTTACCCTTGGTTGTTCAGTGTAATATTTGAGGAAACTCGTTCTGTAATAAAGAGATGGAATCAGAGTGATGTCTTCCAGTACTTGAGGGGCTGTCACAGAGAAGAGTGACAGCCTGTTCTCCAAAGTACCCGAGGGCACTGAACTGAAAGGTGAGACACTCAGCTTGCAGCTTTACCACAATAATGAGTGAACTCAAGCATTGTGGAATGTAAAGAATAATATATGGTTTAGTGCATTGTATGAACCGTGGCGGTTCATTAAACAAACTATGACTTACTAAAGTTTGTAACAGCAGTCAGTGACAGTAAAAATGGGCTTTCTGACTGTAATATATACAAAATACTATGGAGTTCTCAGCAGGGTAGGCAAATTTAATTTCTTTCCAATTTACTGTCTGTTGAACATTTCACTCTTCTGGGATGTGTTGATAAGCTTCCAGCTTTCTTGATGAAAACTTGTGAACCACCACAATAAATATTAGCACACTTGGCAGTCATCTGTGAATGAACAAAGGGTTTTTCTGTCCAGGGAGGAATCGTATCAATAAGGCAAAGGTTGCCCCCTGCATGAGCCCTGTTAAAGGCACTATCCAAGCATAACATTTTATCTCCTGTCTTTCCATAGGAGAAGGACCTACGTGATGTGGGTGACTGGAGGAAAAACATTGAGGAAAAGTCTGGAATGGAGGGCAGGAAGAAGATGTTTGAAGGTGGCGAGTAATAAGATCTGCTCAACTCTAATCCAGTTCTAATACCTATCCAAATCTTCTGCAAACCTTTACAGCGCTGTTTTTGGGATGACTTTCCTCATGCCACAGTTGCATTCATAGTGCAGCCCACCATACAGAACCTACCTGCTGCCTGACCCCTTTTTATTTCTGGGTACTAGTTGATGAGATCCTTAAATACATAGTACAACAAAGGTAGTTGCATGAGTTTCAACTATTCAGTCTTCATTAACTCTTGTCATTTGGTAGGATCTGGTGTTGCAACGTGAACTAAAAGTGATGTAAATAAAGCTTTGAAAGTATGGCTGCTATCTTAAGACTTGGGAAATCAAGGCATGAAAGGGCTGTGTCTCACACGGGCTTTGATTTCCTAATAGGGGAATTGTACATACATTTCTGATCAAAATTACCTTTGGTGTTTAGGAAAGCAACATAAAGAACTCATCAGGAAATTAACCGTACGGCTGAGAAATATTTCCAAAGCTGAACGCCATCAAATTTGCTGTTGCACTCAGATTTATTCTTGGACTAAATCTTTTGGCAAATGGTCAAATGTTTCAGAAACATGGAGGATAATTGCAGGTGGCCACAGGATGATCATAAAAATGACACAAATTGTTCATGAATGGGTGAATAGTTTCTCAGATGCATTCACATATTAATGAAACAATTCTTTTCCTAGGGGATGCAAGCCCATAGGAATAGACTGAACAAGTGTCAGCACTAAGAATAGTAGGAAGAAACTGGCACCTATTTTGCTCTGGTATTAGGATGGTGATTGGTTGCTTTAATTCTCCATTCTTCTGGATCAGTTCAAAGGGTTTAACAAGGAACAGCATGAAGGGTATATCCCAATATTTCATTCAGCAATGAAAACAGTTATTGGGAGTTATTGCCCATCAACCCTTGGGCAAATTTCCATGTGATTCAGAGTGGATACCTTTCAAATACTTTTGGGTATCTTTCAAATACTTTTTATCATCTGGATAAAGGCAGATGTGAAGATGCCTGGATACGGTGAGAAGGTAGAGATTCTATAGTTAGATAAAATCGTGAGTATGTATATATGTGCATACACACACATGCACAATCTATTTTGGGCAGTTTGTATTACTTCTAAGACAGCAGGTTCACAACTGGGAGCTGTTTCTAGAGCCAAATTTGTTGCCAGAAATCCAGGTGGCCTCAGCAGTGTTAAATGCTTTTACTAACATTGCCTGGATTGTCAGGTTATAGCCAACTCCGGACAGGAATAATTTTGCAACAGTCATCCATGCTCTAATAATTTCCCAGCTGACTTACTGCAGGGTGCTCTCTGTGGGCCTTTTCTTGACAATGATTTAAAAACGTAAGAGTACGACTGCTGGACTTCTGGCAAATATAATCAAATGCATCACCTTTGCAAGAACCTCATTTACTTCTTCTCCCTTGTAACTTCATTTCAAAGTATAAATATTATTTACTCTAAATTCTAAATAGTTTCACATTCAAATACCTCTTCTCATACAGGTTTGTGTTTATTATAAGTGTTATGCTCTGGGTGAAGAATGGAGGTGAGGCCTGAGTGATTTCTAACAGCTCTCTCTTCAATACTGCCTGTGAGGTAAACTGTCTCTCCCGGGCTGACAGCTCCTTTTATAGGGATCAGCCCACAACCAATCAGGAGAGAGCATTTTCCCACTCCAACAGAGGACCAGATTGAGAACTTCAACTGACAACTATATACAATACATAACAATAAGATTGTTGGCCTTTCATCAATTGCCTACATCACAGGTGTCAAACTCACGACATCACATTGTTGTCATGTGACGTATCACGACTTTTTTCCCCCTTTGCTGAACTGGGGTGGTCAAGGCCAGAGCATGACACACCCAACCTGCGGGCTGAGAGTTTGACACTCCTGGTAGATTGTCAGAAGGAAATGATTTAAAGACACAGGAGAGGGATGTCATAATACTCAAATCATGATTTTGAAAGTCCTCCTTAAAGGAGATTGACTGGCACCTTTAGGGCAATAGTTGTAATTTATCCCAACATATTGGTTGTCTACATTTTAGGCTGTGGAATGGGTTCAATTGCTATATTGATTACAATAGTATAATTTGCATCAATAAAACACATCTCTGAACACAGACCATTTTGCTTTGCCAAGACCAGCAAAGTGGTAGATTCCATGTATTAGAGTGGCTCTGATGTAATATTGAAGGCAAAGTATGGTTTTATTAAGTAAGGGTCAATTGAACTGAAGCATTCAGTCAGGGCTTTACATGGCCTACACCTGTCTGTCTTTCTGTCTGTCTGATCATACAATCACAGATTTGGAAGAGACCACAAGCATTATCTAGTCCAACCCTCTGCAATTTGCAGGAAAACTAATTAAACTATGTACGAGAGGCAGTTGTCTAACTTCTTCTTTAAAAAACTTTAAAAAGAAATGAGCTACAACCTTAATAGATAGACTCTTCCACTGCTGTGCAGACATTAGCTTTGGAATGTTTTCCCTTATACTTAAACAAAACCCAGGTAGTTGCAATTTATACCCATTATTTCTGGTCCTTTTTTTTTTGTGGAAATGAAAACAGTTCCTAAATATTTTTTTCCTTTTATATATCTGAACCCTAATATACTGCCTACAGTTGATATGTGGGTAGAGAGAGATAGAATATCTGATTATCCCAAAGGAGCAGGCAGTTGGGAAAAGAGCAAGAACAGATAGTTTTGTAAGACATTTTGCAAAATTATTTGGGCACTTGTACATCCACAACACTAGATATAAAGGAAGGAAGAAAAAAGATGAGAGAGTGAAAATCAGAACGAGAAATGGAAAAGAGGAGGAGGATACTTTGCCCAGTTTTAACTTTGTTCTTAACTACAGCTAGCATCTGTCCTAATATGGACCTAATAGATTATTCCTAAGACTCTAGAGCAGTGTTTCTCAAACTTGGCGACTTTAAGTCCTGTGGACTTCAACTCCCAGAATCCCCCAGCCAGCTGGCTGGGGAATTCTGGGAGTTGAAGTCCACAGGACTTAAAGTCGCCAAGTTTGAGAAACACTGCTCTAGAGTCTTGTAAGGAAAAAAAATCATAATTTTGTTTTATGGGTATATTCTCGAATTATAGGGGGGAAAGGAAAAAACTATTCAGTAATAAATGCAGTAAAAAGAAATGGTGCGGAGGATCAAGAAAGGGACTGAAAAGCAACCCAGCATCAGCAATAAAATAATCCAGTGGTTAGTTTTGCTTCTTTTAATTTTTTTTATTATTTTAAAAACAAAGCTGGCAACTTAAATTTATACTCATTTCTTCTACAGATCCAATAGTTCCTTTGGAACTCTTTTCTACTGTTTGTTCTCCCATGTGATCACTTTTAACGGGAACTCAATTATCTGTCTGCCATTTCATATGCAGCCAAAGTGGCATTTCTCATGCACTTGGGGAATATCAGCAGGCTTAGGAAAAATCATGAGATCTGCAGAAGAACAAAAAAGACACCGCATTTATACAAGGAATTTTTAGGGAGGAGGGGGAAAAACCATGCTTAGTGGCATGAAATAGAGATGGGTTAGGCAGGGGAAGCTGTAATGGAAGAGACCACCTTGGAAGATGGCACAACTGTGTTGTAGATACAGGTGGTAATATTTTCTTGAAGATTTCACTTGCATATCATAAAACCAGATCCAGAACTGCCATGTGGGATCAGCTTTATAATATATGAACAAGCACAACAGAAAGAACTGGTGATGATTAGTCTCCTGGGATGTTTTCTGCTTAGAAAGAGATAATTTAGTGTGCTGTTGAAAACAAACATTTCCAAAGCTGACTACTTCCTTATGCTTCACTGACAGCATTTGAAGAAAACATCCAGATAGAGGATAATGAAACAAACTCTTTTCATGTTTAGGGATCTGGAAGAATCAATTATAATGTTCTAAAACCAAAGCGTTCTTTGTCAACTTTTCAAACTTTGAGGACAGGAAATGCATATTTCTAAGGCTTTTCCTTATGACTGTGTTGACATTTATCCTCTAGTCCTTGAACTGGGTGAAAATATGCCGGCACAAATTAAACTGCCCCAGTGGCTGAATCCTTTTCTGCTTCATTACTAAAATGGTAAGTGGAGCTGTCTTTATAGTTTTTAATGCAGGACAATTTAGGTGCAGTGATTGATGGGTTCTCCTGGATGTGTTTCCCATCTCACTCCTTGTCACTAGCTGGTAGAAGATGGTGATGGAAGAAACAACAGCCAACAACAGTGTCCTTGATGTGTGTAAACATGCTTAGGGAGCAATCCAAGAAGCTACCTGAGATGGATAATGATTGTATTGGAGGCTTTAGTCCCTTTTCAAGCCACCTTGAAGGTCATTGGTGTGAAGTTTCTCTGTACCAGTGACCTACAACTCAGGCCATTTCAGAACACAGTTCTGGGTTTGTTTGCTTTTTTGCTCTGGAAGAGTATTAAATCCATTGTAGGTTTCAGAAATCAATCACGGCAGTTTGTGTCCAAAATATTTGTCTCCCTTTGCAGAGTTTATTTGGCTTTTATATAGTTTTTACAAGCAAAGCACAGAGCAACAACACATTGTTTTGGTTTACTCCCCCATTTCTTCCCTAGTGAATTCAGAATGCTATTCAAGCCAAAGTTGACTCCTGCCTTTGCTTGGTGAGATAGTGGGCTAAAAGATAACTGGCTGTGCGTAACCTTTCCTTTATTCCCACATCTGGTTCTGCTAATTAGGTGAGCTTGTAGGTATCCAAGATAACCAGCCACTGAGATCATGGTAGCTTCCTACGTATGTCTTTACATAAGTCTTACCTCTCATTCCTACAATCCATGTCCCAAAATAGCCCAGCTGACAAGATTGGTAGAGTGGGGGAGGAATGCAGCATGAAGAAGAATTGATGGTTCCTGATTCATTAGACAAGACTCCCTTCTTTATTCCATCAACCTGTTAGCTAAGCTATTTGGAGGTATAGATTAAATGATCTTCCAGAAGTATGGTAGATCCTTGTTCAAAAATAACTAGCATGGCAGAGCACTGGAATGATGGAGGAGTAGCAAGGAGCACCAAGGCCTTCTGTGTCACCCCATGTCATTCTGTTTGTGACCTTCATGTGGGCTAAAAGTGAAACAGATATAACTCTTTTCATTTTCACCACAGCTCACATATCTCCTAAATTGGTAAGCAGGTTTCTGGCTGCGATGGCCTCCTGCAAATCTCCTGAGAAAATGGAGCTTGGGAAAGCGGTGTGCAGGTCCGTCGCTGTTTCCAGGGTAGCTCTGCAGACCAGATCTAAGCACCCTGGATCCGGCCCAAGGGCCTTGAGTTTGACACCCCTAGCGTAGAAGAAGGCCAAAATGGCACCTCCCTACCCAACATAATACAAACATCAGACAGCAAACCGTTGCTGGCAAATGCAGCAGGCATGTGTAATACACTCATTTTGGATAGAATCAGCAATGCAGAGCTGGGAGAACCTGACTTTCTTCCCTGATTTTAAAATATCAACTCTCTATGAAACAGGACTAACAATATCAGCAATATCAGCAGACAGGATAATTAAAATTGGCTATCAGAATATCTATATACCAAGAAAAGCTCAAAACTAACTCAGCCTTCCATCCTTCCGAGGTCAGTAAAATGACCCAAATTGTTGGGGGTGATATGCTGACTCTGAGGACTGTAGAGAGGACTGTAATGCACTGTGAAGTGGTATATAAGTCTACAGTACAATAATACAATACAATAGCAGAGTTGGAAGGGACCTTGGAGATCTTCTAGTCCAATCCCCTGCCTAGGCAGGAAACCCTATACCGTTCCAGACAAATGGCTATCCAACATCTTTTTAAGGACTTCATGTTGGGGCATTCACAACTTCTGGAGGCAAGCTGTTCCACTGATTAATTGTTCTAACTGTCAGGAAATTTCTCCTCAATTCTAAGTTGCTTCTCTCCTTGATTAGTTTCCACCCATTGCTTCTTGTTCTACCCTCAGGTGCCTTGGAGAATAGTTTGACTCCCTCTTCTTTGTGGCAACCCCTGAGATATTGGAACACTGCTATCATGTCTCCCCTAGTCCTTCTTCTCATTAAACTAGACATACCCAGTTCCTACAACCGTTCTTCATATGTTTTGGCCTACAGTCCTCTAATCATCTTTGTTGCTCTTCTCTGCACTCTTTGTAGAGTCTAAGTGCTATTGCTATAATTAGGAGGATGCAGAGACAAGGCTTGAAGTATGGTGTTGAGATCACCATTGCAATTTCTCAAGTTTACTTCCTCTGCAAATAGTACTTCTGTTTTTCTTTTTAAAAATAATAATGCTATTAAATTACAGTTAAAAATAAAAACTAATACAAAGTAAAAAACGAAAAATGAAAAGAAAAAAATAGAAAGTGCAAAAAATAAAAAATAGAATAAAAAATAGAAAAGGAAGAAAAAAGAAAAGTGTAATAAATAAAAAGAAAAGAAATACATAAAGTGCAAACAATTTTAGTAACTTACCACATTCTCTTAAAATATAATAAATGATCTCTTCTCATATCCCATCACTTATCTCTAAACATACCCTTAAAGCCTCATCATTCAGTCCTGATCAGCACAAATGCATTAAGGGTCACCAGAGAAAACCTTACATTTTACTCATTCTTGATCTTTACTCCTTTTATATAATGTCCTGAAACTTGATTTCTTTTCATTTCTTTTTGTTTTTCCCCCCACAAAATTCTTCAAAGCACTCTTACTCTTCTTCAACAGTAAACCTCTTTTGTAAATCCAATGAAGGAAAGTTATCCAGATCATTCTTTCTGTCTCTTATTTGAATATCCCTTTTAAATACAGTATTACAATATCATCCAGTTTTATTGATATATCCAGTGTAGCATCTTTTCCCATATCATTCTTATAATCTGTCACTTTTAAATCTACTTTTAAATCTACTTTCAGATCAGTTTCAGTCTTAACCAGTAAAATGAGTTCCCCTTCCACATCTTTTAAACAAAGTTTGTCTATAGCGTTTGTCTATTTCTCTTTAAATTAAGTTCTGGGTCCATTGCTCAAAAATATCCTTCAGAATGTCTAATGTTAAAATATTATGTTGTATTCTGAACTAGTAAGTCAAATTTAAATGTTATTCTCTTTAATTATAACTTTAGCTCCTTCTGATTCTCTTTAGCATCCAGTCTTCAAAGTTTTATCCTATCATGTTTCTTTTTAAAAGAGAATTCGAAACAAAAGCATTTCACATTGGAAGGATTCTTATAATTAATTCCAAAATCTTATTTCAAATCCATCTGGACTCTTAGTCTATTTGTATCTTCCCAAAATAAAAATTCTAATCACTCTTGCTGTTTATTATAAAAGAAAAAGAAATGTTATTAAACTTGTTTTTAAATACATTCTTCACTAAGGTTTGAAGGAAACTCACCCAGTATTGTAAAACATATCAATCCAGAAGTTCCTAATAGCTGAAAAGCAGTTAACAAACTATTTCCAAAAGTGATTAGAAAAGGAAATATACAAACCCAGCATCTTTTGAAGGTGTCAACCACAGTTTCAGCAAGATATTTATTCTCTCATCTCTCAAAACTCTAAATCCACCACTATCTTGCGGTCTCCTTATTAGGAGGAACTGTTTGGAACATTTGTGGGTAATCTCAAATTTTCTTTTTGTCCAGAAAGGAATTACAAATGAGTTAGTTTAGTCACCCAATCTTCATTCCATCATGGTCATTGTGGAGCTGTCTTTACTTTACCATTTGTTCCCTGGAAGTCCCTACAGGAGAAAAGCTGTTTTTGTAGACATTGCTGAGAATGATTGGAGTGGCTTATAAACCCAGTAAAACAAATAAATGCAGCAATGAGTATAAATTAAGCTTGAAGGAATGTTAGGAATGTAGCCAGAAATGTTTTCTTTTGAGTTCACTCTTCACTCCTACTTTTTTTTTTTGTAATTCTTTTTTCCTTTCGTTTAATATCTTCTCAGACTACATACTTCATAATCAGAAGCATCTGCTTAGACTAAATTTCAATCAGTGTGAAGCATAAGGAACAGTTACATGGAATCAAAAATGCATCCTTTGCTGTCTCAAGATATTTTTTGCATAATGCCATTGTTTCCACTGTTTGCAACACCACAAAATACAGGCCCCGCCTGCCATTTTCCATATGCCATCCTGCTGTGACAAACGTGCCTTCTTCTTTGGCTGCAAGAGAATGAGAATGCAAGTGCTGGAATGTAAGATTGGACCGCATGTAAAGCAAGTTCTCACATTGGTCCTTGGGTGCTGCCAAAGCTAGAGTGGAGTAGACAAAATGGCGCCACCCTCCCACCAGTAGTGTGAGAGGCAGGATAAGAGTTAGCAATATGCACAGCACATTTTGTGCCATTATTACTTTATGCTGTCTCAAGAAGGAAAGTTCTTGAACCCAATAGTGGGATGTATTGGGATTATTCATGCTTGCCACATGCACCAAAACCTTTGTTTGCATTCTGTTCATTGAGGTAGCCCCCAATATCACAAATGCATTCCCAACCTTGACAAAATTATGGTGGTTGTGGCAAAATTCCACAGCTCTTTGAACCTTTTCACATATCAACAACAATTTGAGTGGGAGCAGAGCAGAATGTTTCCTGATTTACTTCCCCCCCCCACCAAAAAAAATGGATTGCTGCTTCCCATCTAAATGTGTGAAGCAACAAACAAAGCTTAAAAGGATGCTGGGCTAACTAGAAAAATCACTTCCCAAAAGAGAGTTGAAGAACAGAAAATGGCAGCAGACATCGCCTTCAGTTGAAGCCAATTGCTCATGACAAAATAACTACTCCTATGAATTCTGGCTTGACTATATTCTTTGTCAAGCTGAAACCCAATAATAATAATAATAATAATAATAATAATAATAATAATAATAATAATAATAATAATAATAATAATAATAATAATAATAATAATAATAACAACAACAACAACAACAACAACAACAACAACAACAACAACAACAACAATAATACCACACCTAGGATGCTAGCAGCAACCGGTATCAACCATTAGTACCAGTCAATGGTGTTTGTGATGCAATTTTGAATATTCAGTTGATTGTTTCATGTTTAATGAATAAAGCTACAAACCAACCCCAAAGATTGTGAATCCCACCAAAGATTAACATAATAATAATAATAATAATAATAATAATAATAATAATAATAATAATAATAGCAACAACAACAACAATAATGATAATGATAATAATTTTTCTCAACCAGTGTGATGTCTGGTGTGTTATGCGCCAGTATTTTGTTCGTTTGTATACGAAAATCCCATAGGATCTTGACCATCTGATTTTTGGTAACTTTTTCAGACTTATGTTACGTTTTTTTTTTTACCACATACTCAGCTGCTGTAAAAAAATCACGCAGACTGATTATAAATTGCGGCACAATTCAGTAGCACAAATGATCCACTGGAATTTGTGCAAAAATTATAATATTAAAACAACAACAAACTGGTGGGAACATAAGCCTGAAAAAGTCACCGAAAATCAGATGGTCAAGATCCTATGGGATTTTTGTATACAAATGGACAAAATACTGGTGCATAACACACCAGACATCACACTGGTTGAGAAAAATAAGGTTACAATCATAGACATCGCAATACCAGGTGATAGCAGGGTCGATGAGAAGGAACATGAAAAAATTGCGAAAAACCAGGACCTAAAAATTGAAATTCAACGATTATGGCACAAACCAGCAGTGGTAATTCCAGTGGTAATCGGCACACTGGGAGCTATTCCAAAAGCACTGGAATTACATTTAAAACTTGACAAAATCACCATCAGTCAAATGCAAAAAGCTGCACTGCTTGGATCTGCACGTATATTACAAAAATACGTTATAACGTCCTAGGCCCCTGATATAATAATAATAATAATAATAATAATAATAATAATAATAATAATAATAATAACAACAACAACAACAACAACAACAACAACAACAACAATAGATATGGCTAAAGATATATCCAGAATGTGAAACTTAGGAACTAAAAGGAAGGATTTTTCAGGGAATTTGCACCAAATTGAAACTTTGGCACATTTAAAACTGATTTATACTAAATACTTCTTTGAGTCCCATTGAATAATGATCCATTTTGTGCCGAACAGAAGTTCTTATCAAGTACAAAGAATGTGATGTTCAGCAAACACTGCAATACAAGAATTGGAAACCAGGTGGTAAATATGCATACTCGAAAGGGCAGGGTTGTATGTAACCCCTTTTGATGCAACTCTTAATGATGGGTACATACATTGGAATTACACATACCACTGTGTAAGTGCTGAAGGTTTATTCTACTGTTATTTATTTATCACAACACTGTATAAATATCTTGTCACTTATTCCCCATATCTTGGAGATAGAGAAATAGGGACATCTTCAGCAGGTGGCAGCACCTGGCCAACTTAGTTTGGTCTGGGAAGTGAAGTCAGGGTCCGTCTGGGTAATTCTTAGATGGGAGACCTCCGGAGAATTCCAGGCATACAGATGTGACTGAGACATTTAAAAGATATGTACTGGAAGAAGGCAGTGAAGCAGAAGAAGCCACTTCTATGCTCTTGTCAAGAAAACAATATGGCTGTGTTTGCTTGAATCAAAAGACTTTCCCTATGGCTTTCCTTCTGTAAAACAAGAAACGGCCCATTTAAGAGAACATTAGCATGCAAAAGGATGGGTGGGATTAGAAGGACATCTCACATCTTCAGACCCTTTTATGAAGTTCTACTGACATTTAAAGACTTCAGGATTGGGTGACATACAAATTAAGTAAATAGTATGACATAATATGGGGGATAAATAACCAGATTCAATATGATCATTGGTTTTGGAGAAATATTTGATTGTTGGGAATCATTTAAAGTGCTACCATTTGCTAACAGAATACAGTATTTCTGCATTTATTCAGTGCTTCAGGCTGCAATCCTATGCACAATAAACCAGGAATAATTGATTTCTCAATAGACATGTAAAATATGGGCTTCTTAACATTTTCCAAGCTATTCACACGCTTAATCTAATTAATCCTAGGAGTCTTGCTTAAAGGCAATCTCTTTCTTTTCACTAACTTTGTTCAAGAAAGAATAGATAGTTTCACGGTTTCAAACCACCCGAGGTACTGTAAATTGCATTGCTCGAGCTGTGTGTTAAAGGCCTTGCTTCATGTATGAATTTAGAAAAAAATGAGGAAGATATTGACACAAAGGGGAAAAAAAAAGAAGACATCAAGAGGAAGTGGTAGAATGGTGAGCATGGTTGCTTCATGCTGTTATTTCCTCTTCCATAGAGTTCTATCTGTGTACAAGCTGTTCCAATGAAGCAGTTTCAGTTTCCCCCACCCCGTCTACTTCTAACCACAGCTCTTTCATTCTGAGCCCCCAAATACTTTGGATGAGAGGCTTGTAAAACGCCTAAGGGACATACATAAGCATTTACACCATTTTGTCTCAACACTCCATAGTAAGTTCACTTGTGCAAGCACTGAAAGAACATTGATCAGTGCTTATGCAGCAGAGTACAATCAGCAACTATTAGCAGCAGTGATTCTTGTCTAGGCTTGGTGTGATTAGACAAGTAATGTTTTACTGGGCAATCCTAATATTTATTCAGAAATAAGTTTGGTTGAGTTCAGATGGGTTTTCCCAGGTAAAAGGATGTAGAAATGTGGTTAATGTGCTCCAGGTGGATTCCCAAACACATTTTAGAAAATAATTGAGCTATTTTATCCTTAAAAAAACCTGTACAGTTTGGGTGCACTTTATACCACAGCAGCATTTATATTTCAATTGCTCATGACCTTGGTAAAAGGATTAGCTACGTTATTAAATTACTATGAAAGCAATTTACATCCTTTTAAGCAAAACATGAAAACAGATTTATTAGAAGGGGTAAACTTCAAGCTCTTAATAAAACTAAATATTGTATTTCTCACATTTTTAACTTTATGAGATTAATTTAGCAAGCCAGGTATACAATGTGTACTTGTGCTAAGAAAAAACATTATGGTGAAATCCTATTTGGAAAGTCAAGGCATTCTGAGAATGCTAGTAATCCCTGCTCCTTTTTAAAATCAAAATTACATTTTATTACCTCCAGGTTAATTATAGACTGTTACATACTAGCTTCAACTATAGTGGTTTCCACCAAGGTCCTCTGTTCTGGAGGGAACAGAGGTTTAATCTCATTGGTTGAAGGGTCTGACAGCTCCCTATAAAAGGGCTGCTGTCAGACTCAACCTTTGCTGGATTGTTCTCACTTGTTGTGTTTAATAAACAGCTGTTGCTACCATTAGCTTGTGTGTGCCTATCCATTACCCGATCTAACACTGGCGACGAAGGTGGGATTGGAAGGCAACTAGGCGAACCAAAAAGAGCGTAGCAATCCAGCAAGTACATCCAGCCCAAAGCTCAGTGCGGCTTCGAGCAGCCATTTTTGAGTGCCAAACTCAAAACGCTCTCAGGATACAAAATGGCCATGCACACCCCACCGACACCGTATGACCCAGTCACCGAGCACTAGGACTCGTATATCCTACAATTTGACTGCTTCCTTGAGGCCAATGACCTAATGGGCCTTTCTGAAGGCTGCAAGAAGAATATGTTCCTTGGTTACTGTGGATGGGAAGTGTTCGAAACTACCAAAGACCTGTCAGAACCAACGCCACTACAATTGGTCTTTTGGTCCATGCTCCAGCAGACCCACTATGCTCCCAAGCCATCTAAGCAGGTTCGCTGGCATGAATTTAACATTTGCAACCAGCGGGAAGGCAAATCAATCAATGAGTACGATGCAGCGCTACAAAAGGCCATAGCATACTGTGAGTTCTGAGACCTAGACAAACTCATTCTTCACCGCATAATTTGTGGTATGCGGGACATTAATTTACATAGGAGGTTACTTGCCAAGTCTAACCTCACTCTACCAATTGCCTTGGACGAGGCCAGGGTGTCAGAATTGGCCGTCAAGTCCACAGAGACACTGCAGCATCAAAACACGCCGCAAGACGCACGGAAGAATACACACGTTCACTGCGAGGCTGCTGAGGCCGAGAGCTCCGAAGGCCAATAAGGCCGTAGCCGCGCCAAGCAGGAGCGCAAATTTGAACAATGATTCCTGCCTTGCGCTAGCTGCAGAGGAGACCATGCCCGGTTGGCTTGCCATTTCTGCGACGCTACCTGCCAGCACTGCGAGCGAAAAGGGCACATTGCCAAGATGTGCAGAAGCGAGCACCCCACGATGACCTGGCAAACAAGAAGCCGAGCTAACCGCCAGCAGAGGCCCAACCAAGGGACATGGCAGAAGCCACCATGGCACTCAGAGGGTGCCGCCAGAGTCACTTACCACACCTTAATCGGCCAAGGCCGCACTAGGTGGCCAAAAAAGCTGAAGGTTTTTTGTCCTCATCGAGGGCTCTCCATGCAAGATGGAGATTGACACAGGGTCATCACTGACTATCATGCTATGGTCTACGCTCAAGAGGGCTATCCCTAGCCTGAAGAATAGAATAGAATAGAATAAATTTAATTTGTTAGCCGCTCCCTCTCCAGAAGGACAAATATACATATACAAATATACATATACATACAATACATATACACATACATACAAACACATACCCGTACATGTACATGGAGGAGGTAACTATCGTTAAATGCATACATTAATAATAATAGAATTAAAATTAACAATTAAAATACCCTCAGTTAAAATTCCAAATTTAAAAAAGACTGTCAGGAGCAATGGGATAAACTATGGTTGAGCCAGGCCAGCTAATTGGAAGAGGTGGGTCTTGAGCTTTACACGGAAGGAGCGGAGATCGGAGGTAATCCTGATGTCAAGGGGGAGGTCATTCCACAGGGCTGGGCCCATCACAGAGAAGGCTCTGCTCCTAGGTGTCACCCCCCGACACTGTTTGGTGGACGGCACCTGAAGAAGTCCCTCTCTGTGCGAGCGGATTGGTCGTAGGGATGTATGGGGCAGGATGCGATCCTGCAGGTAACTAGGTCCTGTGCCATGGAGCGCTTTAAAGATCGTAATCAGAACCTTGAAACGCACCCGATACACCACAGGAAGCCAGTGCAGCTCGCGCAGGAGAGGTGTTACATGGGAGTATCTAGTACTCCCCATAATCACCCGCGTGGCCGCATTCTGGACCAACTGCAGTCTCCGAGTGCATCTCAAGGGAAGCCCCATGTAGAGAGCAGCATCTATGCGCCCCTGACATCCGCCTCCGTGATTACCAGGGGAACCGAGTCCCCATCGTGGGCCAGGGCACCTTCCGGATGCAATTCAAGAAATACAGCGGCCAACCCCCAGTGATGGTGGTCAGCAGCGACCTGCAGAGCCTCCTGGGGCTTGACTGGTTTGAAGCCCTGGGCCTAGAAGTGACCGGTATCAACGGCTTAAAAGATGAAAGTGCTGAAGCAATTTTTAAGGAGTTCGAGGATGTCTTCGGCACCAATCTGGGTAAGTTTGTGGAGACTCCAATCTCCTTTAATTTGGACCCCAACATAGCCCCCATAAGGCTAAAGCTCAGGAGAGTACCTTTCACTCTCCGGCCCAAAATAGATCTGGAAATTGACACGCTCGTAGGCCAGGAAATCCTAGAGCTGGTTGATCATGCTGGGAGACTCCTATAGTGACACCTGTCAAATCTGACGGGTCTGGTGCAGGCATACCAACAATTGCCTGGAGATGGTGCTACAGCAGAGGCCCAAACCATTGTGACGCACAGGGGTGCATTCAAAGGTCACCACCTGCAATTTGGTGTTAGTATCACCCCTGGACTGTTCCAAAGTGTCATGGAATGACTTTTGCAGAGGATTCCAGGAGTCGTCCCCTATTTCGACGACATCTTGGTATTGGCTGCAAATGAGGCACAATTGTTCAAATGTGTATGAACTGTTTTGGCTTGAATTAGAGACAAAGGCCTCAGTCTCAAGAAAGAAAAATGCCAAATTAACGTGCCAAGGGTTGAATTCCTAGGGTACCTAATCGATGGCTCTGGGATTGAAAAAAATTAAAGCAATCCAGGATGCCACTACACCTCGCAATCAAACCAAGCTACAGGCGTTCCTCGGGCTCCTTAATTTCTACAGCGTCTTTCTTAAACAGAAAGCCACCATTGCTGAGCCCTTACACTGTCTCCTGGCTAAGAACACAAAGTGGTCCTGAAGCAAAGCTGAAGCCACCGCATTTGCCGCGGTAAAAAGACTTCTCTCGGAGGACACTTTCCTGGTGCAGTACAGCCAGACCCTGCCACTGGTGTTGACCTGCGATGCTTCACCGTTCGGCATTGGAGCCGTCCTCAGCCACCGCATGCCCAACGGAACTGAGGCTCCAATAGCCTTTTACTCTAGGACCTTGTCTGCTGCCGAGCGGAACTACAGCCAGCTGGACCTTGAGGTTTTGGCTGCAGTGGCCAGAGTAAAAAAGTTCCATGAGTACCTATATGGCCGTTATTTCGAGCACCTTACGGACCACAAACTGCTACTGGGCTTACTGGCTGGGGACCATCCTACCCCTGTGTCATTATCACCATGGATGACCAGATGGACCATCTTCCTTGCTGCCTACTCCTACCATCTCATCCACTGACCAGGCTCCACTTTGGGGCACGCCGAAGCCTTGAGCTGCTGCCCGTTGCCAGAACTTATTGCTGACCTAACCCCCAAGATGCCAGTCCTTCTCATTGACTGCCTAGAGACTGGTTCTGTCTCATCCAGTGATGTTGCCTGTCACTCTGCAAAGGACTTCACCATCAAAAAAAATTTGAACTGGGTGTGGAGGGGGTGGCCCATGGGGCCTGTTGGGTCTGAATTCAAAATGTACCATTATAAATGTGACGAGTTATCTGTTGTAAATGGCTGTTTGCTGTGGGGGGACCGGGTCGTTGTTCCACCCAAACTGCAGATTGCAGTATTAGAGGCTTTACACGTAGGGCATCCTGGAATTGTCAGGATGAAGTCTTTGGCTAGGAGTTACGTGTGGTGGCCTAACATAGACAGGGAGATCGAAGAATGGGTGGCTACCTGCACACCGTGCCAGGAGTCCAGACCAGCTCACCCAGAGGCGCCCGCTAAGGAGTGGGAGCGACCTCAAGCACCGTGGTCTAGGGTGCACATTGATTTTGCTGGCCCAGTTCATGGCCAGACATTCCTCATAGTTGTGGACGCCTACTCAAAATGGCTAGAGGTAGTCCTGATGACCTCCACTACGGCAGAAGTGGTCATCAAGGTACTACGGAGACTTTTCTCCATGCATGGCCTGCCCGATGTCCTGGTCACGACCATGCAATTCAAGACCTTCTTAGCAGCTCAGGGAATCAGACATGCCCTGGTCACACCATTTCATCCGGCCTCCAATGGTCAAGCGGAGAGAATGGTGAGATCTGCAAAAGAGACCCTCACTAGGATGGGCCCGGGAGATTGGCAAACACGGGTTGACCACTATTTGCTAATTCAGCATATCATACCCAGTGCCACTACAGGGAGAAGCCCCTCTGAGCTTCTCATGGGTCACCAGCTAAGGTCCCACTTAGACCGGCTACACCCCAATTATTCTGCCCCATCGCCCCCTGACTCCACAAGTAAAATTTGGAACTTTAGCGTAGGGGATTCAGTTTACGCTCACAACTATGCCGGGGGAACTCTATGGATTCCTGCCACAGTGATAGGCATCCAGCAGGAACAGAGGTTTAATCTCATTGGTCGAAGGGTCTGACAGCTCCCTATAAAAGGGCTGCTGTTAGACTCAACCTTTGCTGGATTGTTCTCACTTGTTGCATTTAATAAAGAGCTGTTGTTACCGTTAGCCTGTGTTTGCCTATCCATTACCTGAGATAGACCAAGCTTCCTCCATATTGCTGAGATTTCTTTATAACCTCTGCATTATCATACTTAGGTTCACATGGCATATGTAATTCCTTGGTTGAAACATTTTTGTACAATGTTATGGTAAAAAAGAAAAATTTTTTGAGGGAATTTGCTTTTTCATGCAGTACATAATAACAATTTTCAACAGTTAAATCTGATAGTCATTAGTTATATCAAAAAGGTCAATATGTAAAATGCAGCCACAGCCATATAATCAAAATATCATGTCTTAATGCAATTGATGGAATACATTTTGTCAAAAAGGTTGGTAGTTCCTAAGAGCAACTGGAAGATAGAAAATCTATTATGATTTGACAGACCTGCCCATACTTATGGAGCAAAACAGGATTCTAGTTTGAAAAGCTGCGAGAATTTGTTTAAGGTACAAAACCATTTTTCGTGCCTTTTTTTTTTCAATTAAACAGAAGCAATCTACGTACAGGTTCACATGAGGGGAATTAAAAGTATTAAGGCCATAATTTTTAATAATATAAGACAGCAATTCTGTGCACAGCTTCCCAAAAGGATGTAGATCTCGCTGAACTTATTAATAGTATGTATTTCTGGTTAAAAGAACAAAACCAACAATTTTTTTTATTGCCTGCAGTTCATTTTAGCAGATTTTGGAATAAAGTCCTATGAAAAGTCCTTTTCTCTGAGCTTGGTTGTTTCTTGTTTCATTGTGCACTGAAAATGTTACCTAGCTGAAAACCCAGAAGCAAACAAACATTTCTGAGACCATCCAAGACCTCACCTCTGACCTAAAGATATTCTCTTTTATTAACATTATACATGCACACAATTCTTCTGGGTTGAGGAGAAAGAAAAGAAGAAAACTCATTCTAAGATTTAACACCATTGCTCATGGGTTAAATTCAGACTGAGGTTTCTTATCAGATCACATACAAGCTGCGTAGTCAAAGGTGAGAGATGGGATTCTTTTAGAATGAAGCAAGCATAAAGCTGAAATTCAGTGTGTGATTCGTGACCTGTATCTGGCAATGCATTTACTGTACATTCTAGAGAAGAATGGAAGAGGGGATTGTGGGAAGTTGGCATTCACCCCTCTGCTATAAGAATGAAATATTCTAGGAAATATTAAAAAGGCAGAATATTACATTTCCCTGGATGAGAAATGGAGAAACATGTTTTTTTTTAAGGCAGGAAGTAGACCAGGGCTGGGTTCCTGTACCAGTTGGTACTGGTTTGCTTTGTGCGCTCTTCGCGAAAATGACATATTTAAGTAGGCTAATCCAAAATACTTTGCTTGTCTGCAGTAGACTAGTACATCCTCCATTCCTTCTCTTGAGTCAGCATATTCTCTTTACAATGCTCATTTCATTTTAATCTTCTGAAGCATCTCGCTTCATCCGTGTCTTCTTCTAAAAGTAAAAACACTAAAATAAAACCAAACAGTTAACTGTACATTGACCTATCAGGACACTGAAATCATCTGTCCTTTTAAGGAAGTCACTTGGCCGATTGGCAGAAAAGGATGGTTTCATTTGGTTAGATGCATCATAGGTGGTTAGGGTTGCTTAACATTGATTAAACCTTTAACCCCCATTAACAATATCTCTTGCTATCCTACATGGCCCCTTTGGTCAGGTTTTTTTTTCTTTTCTTTTGCTAGACTGTGGGTTTCTTGTTCCTTCCATCCCTTCAAAATATGCAGCTTGTAGATACTTGAAGTTGTGTTGCAACTGCCCCAATCTCCCAACCCTGTTATTTGCTCTCAGGATCCTTACACAGACAAAACACAGATAAGGCTGGAAAGAAGAATGCGAAATATCTAAAGTTGCAAGTACAGATGTGCTGCCGCTTTTGTGAGTTTGACTTAAACACCAAGATTGCTCTGTGAGCTGCAATTATGCTTTGTTCCCCTTATGGCCTGCATTAGTACTTGAGATTTTTTTGGGGAGGGGAGGGATTAGTTTTCTTCTTTTAAGACTTTTTTTTTAAAAAAAGAATGATTCTTTCTGATTAAAAAGTAAACTCACACCCCCCCAGTCCCACATGGTTTCCGGTGCATCTGGCTTTAGAGTCAATACAGGAAGAGTGGGGAGAGAACAACTGCACTCTTATCATTCTTACAAAACAGTTTGGAGAGAAAAGTGACTCAACTCAGAGTCTTAACCCAGCAAAGAAAATGGCTGATGCGCAAGAATGTTTGAGAGACCTTGAGGGTGAAATCGGGGAACAGGAAGGTGCCGAAGGAGAGACCGAAAGGTAGGGAAGTTCAGCTTAATTGTTAATCGCTTTTTTCTTCTGATTTTTTTTCCTTTTAAAGTAGATAAAATGAGGCTCTTTAGAAGAAAGGGGAATGACAAATCCAGAGGTATATCAGGTAAACAATTTGGGATCTAGGCTCCAGCTTCTTTGCTACGTTGGCCTTCTTTGCAAGCTTGCAAGACATTCGTATGGGTATCTTACTCAATTAACCAAATTCCTGGGTACACATTAACCACTTGGTTTGGGTTTGTACAATAAGTTATGCAAAGATATGGTTGGCTGATCTGTGTTTCCGATGAATCCAGTTTCTACTTCTTCCTCGGACTTAAATATTAAATTCTGGCTTTTAGGAACAAATTAGATGTCACAGTTATTAGATGACCCTCCAGTATTATAGGCACAAGTCTTGGGTTTGGCCCCTCATAACAAATGAATGAAAAGTAACATTTTGGAATATACAATTAGAATAGATACCATAAGTTTAAACCTCAGTCATGAGGATTGTATTGGAGCTTGGAAATGAACCAGTCCGTTCCCCTCTGATACCATTTTTCTCTGAGCCAGACTCTATACTATGCAAACTACAATGTAGTGATGGGAAAGCAGTAGGAAATACTATAGCACCAGAGTGGGTATTTTGGCCAGGAGATAGAATTTTCTGTACTCTCTGCTCCTCGCATTGGCCTCTCACTTTCAGCAAGACTGTGGGAGATCTATTTTTAAAAACCCGATACCTAGTCTGAGTCTTATATTAATGGTTATAAGACACAGAGTGGCTATGCATCTTACAGCATGGTGGAAGTTAATACAGCCACAAATCTTAAGCCTTTCAAATTTCTGATGTCAGCCTTGGATTTCAAAAAATGCAATGACTGTGAAGATGCTCATGATGTTACAATCCCACTGAAGTCTTGGCCTTTCTTAAGTATGTGTGTGCATGTCTTCCCTAGTAGAATTGATTTAAATGCAGAAGAAATTGTATTTTCTCATCACAATTCTGAAAATTCAGATGCAGACCTATGTGTCTCTTGTTTGTGTGTGTTTGCATGTACTCAGGATTTCAGATGGGTAGATTTAAGGTAGCACCTACTGGGTGGGCAAGAAGAAAATGATCAAGACTTAAATTGTGGCATATCTGATATGAAACATGTTTTCACCATCTTCCCTCCATATTACAATCTTGATTACCACCCAGTTGCAATTTACCCTAGATGGGGATCTTTGTTGAAAACCAAGGGCTTAAGAGAAAGAGATTTTATTTGATTTCCTCTTACAAGTGTCTTTGTAATTGTAAGATTTAGTGGCATAGTGGTGCCCTATGAGCAAAGAAGCATCAAACACTGTGCAAATGAAAAGCTATGGGTGTGACACATTAATTTATCATTTAACCAAGTTGGCATTCTTCAACAGCCTTGATTCTTGAGTGCCCTTGGGAGACCATTGCCTGGACCCTCCAGTTTGGCCCCTCATCACAAATGAATGAAAAGTAACATTTTGGAATAGACGATTAGAATCAGTCACATGCCCTACTTTGCTTGAATAGTGTATATTTATAGGTTTAGCATGAAGTCAGTGAATCAAAAATGAATGTAGAACAACAGATCAATCATTTTGCTAACACTTTAAATACAGACCTTGCAAAGTAGTCAATGGATAATTCACTTAATCTTGAGATAAAGATTGTAATCATATTAACCGTGAATTGATTCAAGTGTCCCTAGATTTTGCTTTTGGTATTAGGTTATTACTAATCTCCTCCCTTAACATTCTAAAAAGCAATGTATGGTATTAGTAAAAGAAACTTGCTTTGCAGCACAAATATACTTAGGTGTTATCTGACAGAAAGTCTCAAGGTCTTTGCAGGACTTCATCTTGATTTGCAAAGACTCCCTTCCAGTCAGTGCTATTTCCTAACTACCAACTTCCCTTTTATGTTTTCAAAATGACAGGTACATGGCTGAATAAATGTTGAGTTAGGGGAGGGTAGTATTTTTACTGAGGCATTTTTAAATGATTTTTTTCTGATTGTCATTCAGAGCCTTTGTGAGAAACATAAAAAATGTGGCACTGTGAGTATGCAAGTTAATACAGAAAATAGATGGAATTGGCTATGCAAGCAGATCCTACATTTTCCTTTTCTTAAAATCAAATCTTTAGACATCAATCTTTCAGAGTAAGAGGGTAGTTTATGATATTTTCTCTTTCCACTAAAATAGTGTATGAAGATATTGATGGTATTAAATGATTCTGCTTATCATATTTGGGAGCTAGTTTTTCAGATTTTTCTTCTGGATGCATTAAAATTGTTTGGTACTCATGAATAGTAAGCATTTTACACATTCCAGAGATAGTTTTGCCAACTAGCCAACATTTAAAAATTTAGCTATATTGAAAAATGGCACTCTGGAAGGATTTGAAGATAACAGTTTTAGAATTATCCATATTGATTGATATACCTGGGAAATGATCATACTGGCTCAAGACTGGGGATCTATTTCCTGCCCCCCTTCCCAAGAGAAACTGAAATTATATTCAATCAATCAAATAAATAACTCAGAAAGCAATTATGACAGTCTATACTTTCACATTTATTCAGAAATGCTTTTCAGCACTTTGCATGAATTCAGTTTCTCTCTGTGACAATTCCAGCAGCCATGCCAGTTTTTTTAAAGAAAAAAATACAGCTGCTTTAATGCATTAATGAGTGATGTGATTCTTAAAGCAGTTTGTAGAAGCTTAGCAATAAAAAAAAGGCAGAGGAGAAAGAGGAAGAGAAAACTATGGCTGTTCCAATGAATAGCAGATATGAGCTGGACTTGCAGCTTTGCAATAGTTCTGTGACTCATTTTCAAAGCATGCATAGTCCTAATTCATAATGTTCAAATGGACAGTTTTCACACTGTGGAGTAGCAGTTACCAGTCACCACATATTTTCTAACACATTCAACAAATCTTCAGCACAAAGGCATGACTGTGTCAGACCTCTGACTCATCTGCAGGCCTGCAGTGCTTCTTAGGGGAGGCCTGTAAGAAGGCCCCTTGCAATGAGAGAACAGTTGCATGATGTCTTGAGCCATGTTGGTGCATGTCTCCCCCATGCTGGTCAACTTGTTTCATTGGTGGAAGATCCTTATCTGGTGAAGATCTCCCACTAATTAGCTGGTGGTTACAGCCGGTGAGTGTAGCCAGCAAGTATTTGTGGAACTTATATAGACTTCATCCTTTTAGCCTAGATAGGTCATCTGAGCAGCATGCACTTAAGAGGTTATTTGCACACATGATTATTTGATTTTCAAAAAACACTGACAATTCTTCCATATTTTTGCATTTCTAGTAATCCCTTTGGATATCTAGGGCAGAGGCCACATATTATTTAGCTTCATAATATAAGGAGTGGGCCCTTTAGACAAAACTGCAACATTTTCCATAGTTGTTGTTGGGTTTTTTGGGAAAAGTTTAAAACGGGTATATTTTATTTAGGAAAGGCAGCTTTTGGGGTTTTTACCCCCTTTAAGAAGTCTATTTTCATTTTAATTTTTAAACTCAGGTTTCTTGAAACAGGACAATGTAAACTGCATATCAAACTTTACATTTGAATGAAAATGACTGTACTTAGTAAAACTGAAATATAACTGAAGGAGGATTTGTGCGTATGAGAAAATGGGTACTTGCAGACAGATGTCTCCTACAGCTGCAGTCAAAAGTTCCGTGTGGGATTTTCTATCTCTTTTCTTTCATAGGAAAAAAGATAGAAGAAATGTTGTATAAAAATATGGGAAGGTTATGCTTATAGTGAAAATGATGGTGTCTGGATACCTTACCTTCTGCAGAATTCCATAATGGAGATGAAGAAAAATCAATGCATGATAAAAGTCTTGCTTGGAAATACCATATGAATAAAAGTTGCTGTAAGAAGCTCAGACTGTAATCTTATGACTATCAAATCAGAACTGAGGTTCTGCTGTATTTAGTGGGACATATCCTTAAGCAAACATATAAACATTAAAAGTGCATGCACTATCAAATATTATGTGTGTGTACATGCATGCACAAATGTGTTTTAATATATTTCCTTTGCATTTTCTTTGAATACCGGCTTAACCTAATTATATCTGCTGTAGACAAGCAATGGTCTAAAATAATTGCAAGAATCTGAAGTAGACTTCCCTTTCTTTAACTCACTTTAGCTCTTCAGCAAGAGGTTTGAGCAAAAAGGGCTGAGTCAGAAATTCAAGCAAAGTGAGACCTACAACAAAATATTGCAGTAGGTTCCAGACTAACTGCATAGCCTTTTTAAGGATTTCTCTTTCCCCTTTTCCATTTTGATCATCTTCCCACAAAACAGTATTTTATTCTTGCTGCACATGCCGTAGCCTCATAGTTGTCTTACTTCCTCTTCCTCTTTTTTCTAACTTTTAAAACTGTTGTTTTGAAAATACTGGGAGTTTCCCCAAGGCTGTTAAGACTTCACTTTTACTCCAGTCTTCCTTATTCAAGGAAAAACAAAGTTCAGTTGCCTTTTGAAAAAGCACCCTTTGGGACAACCACGACCTGGTTGACTGTGAATCTCACAGATATCTCAGTTTTATTCACTCTTTGTTTATTTATAAATGATGCATTTTGGTTTATTTATGGATGGATGTGTGCAGAATGTATATCACCATACCATACCATACCATACCATACCATACCATACCATACCATAAATATAATGCTATTTCTTTCCAATCTCCTGTAAATTAAATAGCTTCAATTAGTTGGGATTATTTCTAATCTCTCAAATGCAACAACAGTCACAACTTCAAATGTATATATTAGTTAAGGTGACATTTAATGTCATGTTAATATAAAAGAAAGAGAATCTGGCATGATATTGTGAGCAAACTAGGTACTATTATTACTATGATCATTTCAAAGATTTAGAACCAATTTCTATTAGATCAGGAAATTTCTTCTGATCATCCAAGGAAAAATAATGCTAAATTCTGTAAATCCTGTGGGTGATTCCCCAGCCCACCCACCCTTAACATCCAAACCATTGCTGGGGAGCACACAATAATGCCTTGGTTGGAAAATGGTCTCCTAAGTTGTTAGAAATAACAAATACAGCAGATAAAACATCAACAAAATGCAACAAACTAAAAAACAATGCCCAGCTTTCTCTAATTGAATAGTCTTCAGGAATATAGGATTAGAACTCTCATAATCTGCAGTTGATTTGGCCTATGGCAATCTAAATGGATGAATGGCGTTGAAATCTAAGATACCTGGCTATTTCAATCCATTTTTAAAAAAAATATTGATTACACTTATGCAACACATTCAACCATAAAATAACCAACATAGTTGAGCTAACTGTGTTGTGCATGTGTTCTAATTAGTTTAAGGTTGCCACCTAGTGATGTTTGGGATTTTGACAGTATAAATACAGTAGCTTTAACCCGACGAAGTTAACCACATTTAAACATATCATGCAAATACAGTTACAAAATCATAGACTCTTAGCCTAATCTAGCTCTTCCTGTTGTAAAAGGAAGATCTGCTGCATAAATATAAATTTTCTAGACTATTTTAGCTCTCTGTATTTTGTAATTACTTAATGAGAAGCAGGGATAAAGCTATGCAAAACATGATGGGAGGATGAGGCAAACCAATTATTGTGAGGACAAAATAATAGAATAAAATTGGCTGCACCACTTGGTACATTTGGCAGAAAAATCTAGTAGCATAACATTTGCTGGACCTGCTACCCAGTCCTTATCTCTGTCTCAATTTCCTCTGTTCTCACTCACTGCAGTCACCTTTTGCTTTCCTTCCAAGGAAATTGGTGAAAGCCTTAGAAATTTGGCCTTGGATGGAGGCAGAATGAGGGAATTTCATTATAACTAAGGATGATTTAAACTTGGGCTCATAATGTTTTCTGGGTGATGGCACAAGACATACACACATACACACATACAAAAGATTACTAGGGTGTGTCTTTGCTATGGTTATAACCACAACTGGAGAAAACTGCTTGGTCGCTTTAAAGAATGAATTCATTGACCTCCACAAAAATCTCAAACTAGTATTCAAATGCTTCATGATAAAAGTTTAAGGTTGAGCACAGGCACCAGCTTCTTCATTTCTAGAAGAAGCAGAGAAACCTACATCAAAAACATGAAAATAAAAATGAGCAAAAATACTTCAATATTTTGACCTTTTGAAGTAATTACAATGTGGAGCTAAGGCATTTTGATCTGGAGGATTGGTGCATGCTCATCTGAAGACTTTTTTTTGTTTTGAAACAAAAACAGAGCCAGTGGTTGAGGTACTAGGCTAGAAAGAGAGAAAATGAATTTGAGTCCTGCCTTAGCCAGCTGGGTGACCTTGGGCCAATCATTGTCTCTCAGCTATTCCACCTCAAAGGGTTGCTGGGGAGAAAATAAGAGGAAGAAGGCAGTGGTGGGATTCAATTTTTTTTACTATTGGTTCTGCGGGCATGGCTTGGTGGGCATGGTGTGACATGGCTTGATAGGCGTGGCAGGAGAAGGACACTGTAAAATCCCCATTCCCTTCCCACTCCAGGGAAAGGTTACTGCAAAATCCCCATTCTCTCTCGATCAGCTGGGACTCGGGTGGCAGATAATAGATGGGGACAGGGCCAGTCAGAGGTGGTATTTACCGGTTCTCCAAATTACTCAAAATTTCCACTTTCAGTTCTCCAGAACTGGCCAGAACTTGCTGAATACCACCTCTAAAAGAAGGTGTGTTGGATCCATTCATCACCTTGAGTTATTTGTAAAAACAATAAAGGCTGGAGATAAATAAATAAATTGTTGCTGCTTAACATTTTGGGCCAGATTGTTCTCTAAAACTGGAGTGGCATTCCTGACTAACTCAGGACAAAATGTCCCATAGAAATAGAAAGAGGTTTTGGTATTGTTTGGTTACCAACCTTCCTCTCCCTCTGAAAAAGACCTTTCTCGGCAAATGTGCCTTCCCCTAAATTTCCAGTAATTCTCTTTCCCCAAAAGTCACCTTAGATGGAGAATAAATGGACTGGCAAAAGTGCAGATTTAAATAGTGCCTTCAAGAAATATGATAACCAAGGGGGTTGTCTCAGCACGCGTGACAAATATTCTCTGCCATTAGTTTCAGTCGATAATTGAACAACTGCATTTTGCATAAATCAAAACTGGATGCAATTAAAGCAAACACAGAAGGGTGAGCCCAGGCTGGCGTTGTGTGAAGCAGTCTCACCATTTTTGTGGCTGGAGCTATGAGCTCGTGGACTAGAAAATAGCTCCTTACAGGCACGATTAATTATCCCCGCCCAACCTTCAAGGTTGCCTTCTGCTCTGCATTCTTGTTCCCAATATCTGGAGGCTGTCCATATATGGCCGTTGAGTAAGACTTGCTTTATGGGGCCAGTAAGCTTCAGCCTTTCCTTTGCATGTACATCTTCAGCTGTCCTGAATTCTCTAGATCTCTTAGAGGAGACTTGGAGAGTCCTAAGTCAATTACAGCAGTTGCTAAGAATATCCAGCATTGGGAGGAGATTGTCTAAGAAAATTGATACCCAAGGAGGCATCTTTGGACTCCTCAGAACTGCATTCCGTAGGGCAGAGCAGAAGAGGCACTGCTCTATGTTTAACTCCAATGCCTGTGGCTGTATTAAAGATGGTAAAAAGCAACACATTCTATTTTAGTGAATAAACCCCTTCCTGCACGTACTCTTTTTCTTGTCAGGGGTTACACAATTTATGATAATAGGCTTTAAGTAAACCAGTTATTGGTGAGGTTGCTCACCCTGTGAGCTTTCAGATTCCAGTAATATACTGTAGATTTCATTTTTAAAAGATTCTTTCTGCCATCAAAATGTACCATAAGTTAATAACTTAATTGGTAATGCTAGAGCTATCAGAAAGGGGCAGCAAAAATCTGAATGACCACTAAAGATTCACTCTTTGAAAGCATCAAACAAGAGAATCAGTCTAGGTGTATTTTATTAAGAAAAAATCACAATTCAGAAGAGTTGCCTGGAAAATAAAAAAGAAAGGAATTCTCATCATTAACTCAACCTTTCTGACAATATTTCTAGATAAAATGTTATTTTGCTAAGTTTGATTTGATTCTTGGAAATGGTGCACTGTTCCAAGATTAAAGAAGCTGAAGTGGTAGTTACAATTAATAAGCATGTGAACCTAATGTGAAACCTTGATATATTTCTCGTATTTTAACTCAGGGCTGCAATCCCAAACATGTTTAGCTCATTGGACATGTTTCTAAGATCCCAAACTATCTCCTTGTTTTGGGCAGCAACATCTTTAACAAGCCATGATGACATCAAAATAATTTATTTATTTATTTGTTTGTCAAACATGTACAAGGTAACAAGTATAGGTATGAACATAAACACGAACAAAGGAAGTAAATTCAGATAAATGGGGACAGTAGGGCAGGGACAGTAGGCACACTGGTGCGCTTATGCACGCCCCCCCCCCTTTACGGACCTCTTAAGAAGGGGGTAAGGTCCATGGTAGACAGTTTGAGATTGAAGCCATGAGGGTTTGAGGCTGTAATAACAGAGGTGTTTAAAGATGTGCATCATGCCCTCATTGTGCAAAGAATACAACTTAATACTTTCATCATGACATCTGATATAAATGCATAAGGCATGCCTGTAACCTGCCATCATGATGAGAATGCCATCGTTTGCCCTCCCATGAGATGCTTATGCATGCAGTTTTTATATTCTGCAGGCCTTCATGAGCATATCACATGAATCTTATGAGTGACAGAAACCACAAATAAATTATTTCATATTGCAATGAACAATGCATAAATATTTGTCCAAGGTGATGATTGTTCACCATTTGAGAAGGTCTGAACCTTCTGTACCTCCAGCTGTTAAAAGGCTGTTTACATTTTTTTTAAAAGGATGGGTATGTGGCAGGGGTGAAATTCAGCAGGTTCTGACAGGTTCTGGAGAACCAGTAGCAGAAATTTTGAGTAGTTCCAAGAACCGGCAAATACCACCTCTGGCTGGCCCCAGAGTGGGATTGGAATTGGGATTTTGCAGTAACCTTGCCCTGGAGTGGGGTGGGAATGGAGATTTTGCCCTGCCACGCCCAACAAGCCACGGCCACAGAACCGGTAGTAAAAAAAAATGAATGTCACCACTGGTATGTGGGTATGTGTGTATATGTGTGGGGTACATGCTTTGGTGAGAACTAATTAAAATAATTAATCAGTAGAAATGGTGTGCTGCTAGAAACCTTTAACCAAGACAAAAAGCACTAAGGAGAAGCCTTCTACAGAGGTCAGGCCAGCTCTCCCTTAAAACAGAATGCCCCAAAGGTGCTTTTCAAAAAAAACAATGGGACTTTCTTGATTTACTCCATTGAAAATGTTTTGCTTCTCATCCAAAAACTGAAGAAGCTTCATGAATGAGAAGCGAAATGTTTTTAAGAAAAAAAAAACCCTAACAAAGTCTAGTTGCCTTTTGAAAAGCACCTTTGGGACAACGAAGACCTGGATGATTGAGAATCTTAGACACTTAAAACAGAATGCCCAGACTTTGAATGGTGAAGAATGCAGAATGAACACAACTGAATATTCCCAATTCAGTTGATCTTGACTTCCTAAGATTCGATGCTGCCCACTGAAGGGTGTTATTCTGTTGTCAGGTTAGGTATAGCTGCTAAATGAATAAGCTTTTTGTATCACATGGTAATGGAAAAATGCCATGGTTTTGTGAGCAATAAACTATGCATGTTTCTAGAAAACAAGTAAGAAACACAGAGAAATAAGAACTGGCATTTTTTCTTTATGCAATAAATGCTTATGGCTCTTTCTTGAATGTGAAGAAACAGTTTCTTGCTCCAAAGAGTTTACAGTGTAAAATTCAATATAGTGGAAACATCAAAGAAGGTGGAGAAATAGGCCATACCAGGTTATGACTATTTCAAATAAAGATTCTCCCTTAAAATGCAAGATCAAGCAGTATTTTTTCTGTGTGATAAAGGATAATGACTAGACCAAATGCAATTAATATATGTTGGTATAAGCCAGAGGTAGTATTCAGCAGATTCTGACCAGTTTTGGAGAATCGTGAGCGGAAACATTGAGTACTTCGGAGAACCAGTAAATATCACCTCTGACTGCCCCTGCCCCCATCTATTCTCTGCCTCCCGAGTCCCAGTTGATCAGGAGGAAATTGGGATTTTGCAGTATCCATCCCCTGCCACACCCACCAAGCCACGCCCACAGAACCAGTAGTAAAAAAATTTGAATCCCAAATATATACCCATTGGTATAAGCATGCCCAGATAGATAATCTACCTTCAATTTTTTTCATTGTTAGATAGCAGTCCTTCAAGATAAAACTGATCATTTTTATCAACATCATAGGGCTGTGTAACATCTATAATGGGACAAAGCTTTATTTTGCTACAGTAATTGTCAGTTTGATCAATGAATGATATTTAGACAATGCAATCACATAATCAAACATGTTGAATGGCTCAGACAATTTTCCAGGCTTTGTAACAGACACTATAATTGCCATACATTGAGCACAAGACCAATAGAAACAATGGTTATAGATTGTTCTCTGAAATCCTGGAATAAAAATCTTACCTCTATTATTTGTGGTAGTCTATAGATGTAAAATATCATGCTTGGAATCTAATATATGCAATTATGTGCTGTATTGTTAAACCCAAGATCATTTGTCCTATGGATATATTTTTTTTTTGGAGTGAGCTGGCAAATTCTTTGATGAAAGAACAAATGACTGCAGATGTTCAAATTGTGGCTTGACAAACCAGCAGTTTGCTTGTCCAAGTGACATTGAAG